>NC_139024.1:149700865-150273717 GCF_964662115.1 Mustela nivalis | reverse complement strand
ACCTGAGGAGGTCCATATCAAGATACATAATAATTAAGAAGGCAAAAAAATATGATAAAAAAGAAAATTTGAAAAACAACAATAAAAAACTGTTACATCCAAGGGAAAGCCCATAAGGTTATCAGAAAATTTTCAAGCAAAAGGGAGTGGCATGATACATTAAAGGTGCTGAAAGGAAGAAAAAAAATTCTACCTGGCAAGGTTATCATTCAGAACAGAGACTGAGTATCCCAGATAATAGTTAAGGAATTCATCACTACTAAACCATCTTTACAATAAATTTTAAAAGAAATTATTGAACTAGAATGAAAAAGTCATAAGTAGAAGAAAGAATAATGAAAGGAAAAAAAATTCACAGGTTAAAACAGATATATAATAAAGGTAGTAGATTAATCACTGATACAGCAAGTATGGAGATTAAAATACAAAAGTAGTAAAATCAGTTGTATCTACAAAAGTCAGTCAGGCAGGATGCCTGGGTCCCTGAATCCATTAAGTGTCCAAATCTCAGTTGTGATCCACAGCTCAGGTTGTGATCTCAGGGTGGAGACACTGAGCCCCATGTCAGGCTCCACAGTTAGTGTGGAGTCTGCTTGAGATTCTTTCTTTTTATTCCCTCTCCCTCTGCTCCTGCCTCTGCTCGTATTCTCTCTCAAATAAATAAATAAATAAAAATAAATTCTTTAAAAAAATCGGTTAAGGAATACATATGATAAAAAGACATAAAATATGTTGTATATATTTAAAATCGTAGAGGGAGTAAAAATTTAGTGCTTTCAGTATGTGTTCAATGTAAGTGACCATTAACTTAATATAGACTGCAATACACATAAAATATTATATATGAATCCAATGGTAACTGCAAATCAAAAGCCTGTAACAGATATCAAAAAGTAATTAAAATAATGAGAAAGTAATCCAATCAAAATAGTAAAGAAAGGCATAAAGGAAGCAAGAAGGAACAGAGAAGAGCTATACAAACACTGGTAATGAATTAACAAAACGGCAATAAGAACATACCTTTTAGTAATTATCTTAAATGTAAATGGACTAAATTCCCTCATCAAAATCAGAGGGAGATTCAATGGATGATGAACGGCACCCATCTATATTCTGCCTATGAGAGTTGCCTTTCAGACCTAAAGCACATACAGACTGAAAGTAAAGGGATGGAAAAACATACCAAGCAAATGAAAGTGAAAAAAAGAAAAAGCTGGGGTAGCAGTACTTATATCAGACATAACAGACTTTAAAACAAAGACTGCCGGGTGCCTGGGTGGCTCAGTTGGTTAAGCACCCGACCTGATTTCAGCTCAGTTCATGATCCCGGGGTGGAGGGGAGTCTGCTGAAGATCCTCTGTCTCCCTCTCCCTCTGCCTCTGCCCCTCCCCTCACTTGTGTGCATTCTAAAAATAAATAAACCTTTAAATAAATAAAACAAAGATTGTGACAAGAGATGCTACCACTTGTAAGAAGGACACTACATAGTCATAAAGGGAAAAATCCAACACAAAGATATAACAATTGTAAATACTTATGCACCCAGTATGGGGGCACCCAAATACATTAAGCAACCATACTAATAGACATAAAGTCAGTAACCGATAGTACTATGATGACAGGAATCTGTTTCCTAATTCCCCGGATTCCCATGTGAGGTGGACCCTGGATGGAAGTCCAGAGAACCTGTTTTGGCAGATTTCGCAAGAGGGTTGAAGGACTGAGCTGCAGAGGCTGGGATGGGTCCCCGAGCCTGCAGACCAGTTGGAGACCTTTGCAGAGATCTGGTGTCTGAGGACTGTGCAGACGCAGGTCAGCTAAGAAGGAGATCGACTCTGGGTAAATGGAGAAATAGATCAGCAGCCACCAGGGCTGGCTAAGGATATGGGTGCGGGGCAAGGGGACAATGTGCTAGAGACAGACTCAAAAGACCTTGGAAGACCTGACTCTTCTGGTACTGTAATACACAGCCTTCAGCTCATGCCTGAGAAAGAGAAAGAGGAGTGTCCTGCTTGAAGGCAGGCACAGAGAGCAGATTTTCTTATTCAGTCTTTTGGTTCCAGTCAAGCATTTCGTGCACTGGATGAGGGCTACCCACACTGTGGAGGGCAATCTGCTTTGCCCAGTCTATGTACAAACCCTAAATCTCATCCAAACACACCCTCACAGACACACCCAGAAAGTTTCACCAAACCTCTGGGCACCCTGCAGCCCCGTCAAGGTCGCACCTAAAAGCATTTACCAACAGGAGCTATCAAGAAACAGGTTTCCTAAAGGAGATAGAGTGTTGGCTCAAGGGACTGTTTACATGATCAGACTGGACTATGTTCAATCAATATTGGACATTTAATTTTTTTTCTTTTCACCTCACTAGCTATTAAATGAGAGATGGAAGGGAATAGATGAACTCCAAGAAAAAAACAATTTACATTTTCTTAGCATCTTCAGTCACAGATAAAGAAAAACGGCGTATCGTCACGCTATTGATGTTCTGTGGTCTGTTTTCTCCACACAAACATATATCATGGCTAGCTCTCTGGATTGATAATTATGGATCTCCCTAAAAGTCATTTTAAATATTTGTTTAGTATTTCATGGCCTATAAATATCACAATTTGAATACCCAGACTCTTACTGATGGACATTGGGGTTGTTTCTAATTTTCCCTTTTACATAAAGAAAATGCTGTAATGAATGTCGACAGAGAAGATTTAAATACACACAGTTCACCCCCAAAAGCTTTCCGATTCCCAACAGGTTGGTTTTTTTTTTTTTTCTATATTACAGAGAAAAGTAATTTGTATTTAATCTTCATACAAGAGTATGGTAAAAAGAAAGAATAGGAATTTGATAAGCAGTTTGTAAATGGCTGCAGGGATGGCGGGGAATGGGGCTGTGCACGCCCAACCACTTGGCCCAGCCCAGCTAGGACTATTCTGGCAAGATGATGGACCAGGAGATGGTGATCATTCATGCTGCTTAGAAAAGTCTGTTCGCCTGCCACACACAGGGTTCCCACTCTGCGCTCACCCTACCAGTCTTCCATGGGCTCTCTTGGTGGCAGACAGGGAGGCAGAGAGGGAAAGCCTGTGCAGGAAACATGCCTCTGCCTTCCCACTGAGATGATGAGCCGTAGGAGACAGGAGAAGCTGGAGGCCACCTGAAGAATGGCCAGCAGTCCTATCTAAACCATCCAGCGTGCAGGCTGCCATGGGCGAGCTCTGTTTATCGAGAGCCGCCTCTTCTCGATTGCAGGCTACTGCGTGGCTTCAATTAGACTTTTTGACTGATGGCCAGTTTAATGAGCCTATTTACAGAGGGTCATTCAACATGGCAATTACACCTATAAATCTATTTGCAGCAGGACTCGAATAACCTTCTGCACATAGCCCTGTATAAAACTGCTGTCTGATTAATTAACATTAATTTCCCTGCCGTATGGAACCAGCTGCAGTTGGTGTGAATGCTTCCAGCTCCTCTCTGCAGGCCCTGTGAGAATGGCAGGGGTTCTCTGGGTGGGGGGAGCCCTTCCGGGGCTGGAGGGGGGGGTGGTGGGGAAGGCTGGTGGCCATGTAGTTGCTATTCCAAGGAAGTTCTTGGTTTTTCTTCCATCCCTTCGTGCTTTCTCTAGTCCGATTTGATTGATGTTTCAGGGCAGTGTCATATATAGGGGGCAAAATTCAATTAATTGGATATGAAATATTTATAACCCTGCTGTACGTGTCTATCAGAGAAGAGCCCTTAATAGATCTTCTCATTAGTATGAGCTGGTGACTCATTTTTCTACTTTCACAGTCATTTGGAATTAAAATCCAATTAATCTAATATCCCTGTGAATGTTATTAAATTATTGGAAAAACTGCATTCAGGAGATAGGGTGAGGGGAAGAAGCTGGCCGCATGGGTACTCATTTGCTCTTTGCAAAACACACATGCTGGGAGGACCAGCCCCCTTCCGCTGGGCTCTTTTAGCATTTGGGTTGTGTCTACGTTTGGCAAATAAAGTGCAGGATTATGAATCAGGGACCAATACGGATACTGCCAAAGCTCATACCACCACCTTCACCATCACCACCCACCCCCCAACAGAAACCAGGTTCTGAAAAACTGCCAACGCATTTCCAAGATTGTCATTAAGTGAAAAGGTAAGATTTTGCACTGTTTGAAGCAGTTCTAGAGGAGTCTCTTTAAGGTAGAAGCAGTATTGAGTATGAAGAGGAAACTGGAAGCTCCCAGGGTCTGTGCAGGTCTAGAATACTGTGATTTTATGAGTTCTTAATCTGGGTACCTTGTAAAAAAAAATGCGCAATAGCAGTATGATTGCACAGGAATGGCAAATAGAACAAAAAGACAAAGGTTCCTCCTTGTATTTGGAAAAACAGGGACCATCGCTATCATTTACAAATCTCCACGTCACATGGCATTTTGTTTGTCCAGTGGTTCTGGGGGCCCTTGAAAGTTTTGCATTTTGGGGGAAGGGGGAGAGGGAGAGATGTTGCAACAATAGGCAAGCAGAAACTTTACCAGCTCATTGATATTACGAAATTTTGGTGCATAATTTGGAGATTGCAAACTCCAAAACTTAGTTATGGATGTGACAGGATCCTAGGCTTTTAAATTCCTCCCTCCCAGCTCCATCCAAGGTAGCGACTGGATAATTGATTTTCTACTAAATGCCAGGCACTGTGCCAGGGGTTACAGCACTGGGTATTACACTTATTTGTAAGCAAAGATGTTTCCCCAAAAGATGTGGTGATAAAAACTAATTGGCCCCTGACTTGAGAAGCTTCTCAATAGGGGAAAATAATTTGAAATGTGATGGGTTGAAAGTCTTTGCTACAGCAGCACAGCAAGGAGACCTGTCAGAGAGAGCTTCCTGGAGGTGGTGAGTGGCTGGATGTGCTCCCAACTCTTAATATATTTCTAGTGTCTTATTGCTCTCGTACACTATAAATTGAGGGATAGGACTCTTTCTTACATTTTCTACTGCATCTCGTCTGAAGTAAGCCCTCGGCTAAAGAATACAGTTGACACTTGATAACCTTTGTTGAAGGAAAGGTTACCTAGCATTAAATTTCTGAAACAAATACTTTTCCAAATATAATTTGTTCCATGGTTTTTCATTTCCTCTTTGTTCTTAGCTCTCAAAAATGGCTTCTCTGATTATAAATGTCACTGATGGGAGTGTAAATTCATACAGCCTCTATAGAGGGCAATTTAGCCCCCTCTATTAAAATTTATGAATGCATTTACCCTTCTGACTCAACAATTCCATTTTGGGGAATTATTCATGGATAAATTATATATATAGTATATATACACATATGTATATATATGTATATACACATGTATGTGTGTATATATGTATATGTATATATACACAAAATTATTCCTTGCATTAATGTTTTTGGTAGTAAAATTTTAGAAACAAACCAGATGTCTGCCATTAAGGGATTAAATAAATTATGGTACATCCATACAGCAAAATAGTATACAGTTATAAAAAAGAGGATGTTCTCTATGCACGGATATGAGAAAGTCCTTGAGATAAATTAAGTGAAAGTACAAAGTCTGGAACAGAATGTATTGTAAACCACCTTCTGTGTTAAAGATGGGAGGAAAGAAATTTTCTGATTGTGCAGGCATCAAGATTTTGAGATGAGAACACATCCAGCCACTCACCACCTCCAGGAAGCTCTCTCTGACCAGGTCTCTCCAGGCAATGATGTGGGATTAGGCAGAGGTTAAAGAGATATTTTGTTATATTTTATTCAAATATTTTGTTCAAATATTTTATTTATACAAGGAGTTTGTTGTAACTTAATATTCCTAGGTTTAATAAAAGAAAACTAACTCAGAAAAAAAAAAAAAAAGAGAAACATTCAAGTATACTTCAATTTGAAAAAAAAAAAAAAAGAGAGAGAGAGAGAGAGAGAGAGAGAGAAATTAAAAAAAAAATTCTTTTTGGGGTTGGTTACTTAAAAGTTAACAGACCTTAAAGTTGACTTGTGGAATGTCTGGGTCCGTGAATTTTAATATATGAGATCATCATGAAACTACCACCACACTAAGACTACAGAATAATTTTATTCTCCTTCAAAATTCCTTCTGTATTTACACCTTGAACCCCCCACAAATGGCAACTACTAATCCGTTCTCTACTGCCTTAGTTCTGTCTTTCTGAGAATGTCTTATAAATGGAATGTTGCACATAATCTTCTGAGATGGTCTTATTTTACTAGCAATAGTTTATCTGTTCACTTGTTGAAAGACATTTTGGTTATTTCCATTTTTGGTGATTGTAAGTGAAACTGCTATAAAAATTTAGGTACGTGTCCGTGTAGGAACATGTTTTCATTTCTGTAGGGTCAGTACCCGGAAGTTGGGATGCTGGGTCATGTGGCAAGTATATGTACTGCCAAACTCTCTTCCAAAGTGACTGCCCGCTTTTCCATTCCCTGCAATAATGTATAAGCCTTCTAGTTGCTTCACATCCTCAACAGGACTTGGTATGGTCAGTATTTTAAATTTTAGCAATTTTAATATTGTGGTTTGGTTTTGAATTTTCCTAGTGGACTATGAAGGGCATATTTTCCATTCTTAGGTCCTTTGCCATTCTTCTTTCTTATACCTGTGATGAAGGGTCTGTTTATATTTTATTATCTCTATCTAGAGCTTTCAAATAATGTGAATGTATTACTTATTTGAGAATTACTTTTTAAAAATGGCTGCCTTATCCTCAAGGCCCCAAGGCCTATTTTCCTTTTCTGGAAGAGATTGTGGGCATGGTAATTAACTGCACAACGGCCCAGCTTGTTTCTGTTTTGAAAATGAGAGTGATAATCTTTAATCCACGGATCCAGAGATGCCTCTTGTTGCAAAGGGAAGTTACCAGATTACCTAGACTTCCCTTGGTCCTACAGGGGTTGGTCAAAAAGCTAAAACCAAGACAGAAATCTTGGGTTCTGAAAACACTGGTCAGGACAAAGACCCTATGAACTTCCCTGCTTCTGATTGTGATGCCAAAACCTTTAGCAGAGGAATGGAGCTTCTGTCGAGATACAGGTAGTCACTGTTTTGTATATTTGTTTCTGGGTGTGAAATGCACACTTGGCGGGGTGCCTGGGTGGCTCAGTGGGTTAAGCCTCTGCCTTCGGCTCTCAGGTCATGGTCTCAGGGTCTTGGGATTGAGCCCTGCGTCAGGCTTTCTGCTCAGCGGGGAGCCTGCTTCCTCCTCTCTCTCTGCCTGCCTCTCTGCCTACTTGTGATCTCTGTCTGTTGAATAAAGAAATAAAATCTTTAAAAAAAAAATACACACTTGGCAGAGGTATAACTAAACAAACCAACCCAACAGTTCATGCTGGCACTAGAAATTTGGAATTAGTCTTGGGCAGTCCTGAGAACCCTCTCTAGAGCCATTCTTCCTCTATTTTACTGGTGGGAGCATGGAGTCCTATTTGTCACAAGTCTACTTGGTGGGAAAATCTGTCACCAGCACTCAAATTGAGAGAAAATAAGCTTACAGCTCCCAGTGGCCCATCACCTTACTTCAAATCAGTCAAACATTTTGAACCCTTACTTGATGCCTGGCCTCCCTAGAAATACCCGAATCGTCATACCCAGTCTCAAGAACTCATCTGAAGTAGCATTCATTAGAAGGAACGTCATGGGGATAGCCCAGGAGGTATAAAGAATGCCTGCACTCTTATTGTATAGATGAGAAAGCAGAGACCCACAGAGGGTAGACCATAATACGTGAGAGATCTGGAATTTAAACTCAGGTCTACCAGACTCTCAAGCCCGTGTTCTTTCTCATTCACCAGTGATACATTTTGTCATCAAGATTTTTGTGCTCATTCGTAAACTTACAACTTGATCTGCCATAGTCATGGGAAATGGAGACCTTCCATTTGAAGCTGCTAAAATATAGGATACCTAAAAAAGTATGGAAGTAAATAGCCTCATCCCCCTTAGAATAAATTTTAGGGAATTCCCAATATCTTTAAATTAAAAATCATAAGCCTATCACACTAAGGCTATAAATCAAACCAATCCTAAGTGGCTAAGCAGGTTCCCACAGACTGTATGTTCCAATGGCCAAGAAACAATGCCACCTCCCTCGTGGGCTCAACTAAGGGGAAAGGGTCAGCTTATGCTAAAAAGGTCAGGGTACTGCTAAATCCTTTATAGGAAGGATTTTCATCAACCATGTAAGCTGCAAGTTTAATAACCTGCAATGGACCTTCCAACAAAGAGGCAGTAAGTCCTAGGTGCCCCTGAGGACTTAAACAGGTCACTAGTGAAGGTGATGGCAGAGACAAGTTTCAAGAGATGTCTGTGGCTACACAGTGTCAGAAGACCCTGCCCTCCCCCACCAGCAGCCCCAAGCTCCGTTTGCACACCTCCTCCCAGAGACAGGCAGCGTCCAAGAAGCAAAGAGTTTGCTCATTCCAGCCATGTCTTTCAGCTTCTGACATTTTGCACCACCTGCTGATTAAATCTATTTCAAAGCATGCTAAAGCTAGAGTTTTGGGGTTTTGCTTTTTAAAGGAATTCTAGTAGCTTCGACATCACATCACGTTAACAGAGTCCATAGGTATTGTGGTTTATCCCAAACATTCCTATCAGTAATGGTGAGAACTGCATATTTATGCAAATGAAATAAAGGAATAGGCGAGAAAGACATTGCAATGTACTGTCAGCATGCCGAATTTTCAGTGTCAGCCAAATTTGGAAGTCATCAAATCTGGTGAAAAACCCCTCTTCCCACCACAATCTTGATCACCACCAAATGACAACAAAGCCATTTGAGAGAAACCAGCGGCAGAAGCTGGCCTGTACACGGAATGAAGCGAAATTTGTCCCTCTTCATTTAACAGAATCACTATACCTCATATAAAGTCCTTTTAGATTTCTAAAGAGTAAAGTCATTTGGATGTCTATCCACACTTAGGCAGAGAAAAAAAAAAGAACCTAAAATTCTCTCGTTCTGTGGTCCATTTTGAGGGACATGATGCAAGTGTGTATCTCAGAGAATGACTGATTACAAAGAATCATACAGCCACTGTAAGGAAACATACATGACTTTTTCACTTAAGTGGTCATTAAATCCATAACCAATATAAACTACTACTATATAAATATATATAGTGATATATAATACCACAGATATATATATATGTATATATATACTAATCACTACTAAGGAGTTCCTTTTTCTGTTTGTGATTTCTCTTAATGATCTTTCATGTTGACAGTAGTGGTCACTTTAGTAGTTGCCAAAGTTGTGTGTGGTTTAGCTAGGTTTTACCATATTTGTGCTGTTTTATGGAGAGTATCAGATCAAAAGGAGCTTCTCCCCTTAAGGAAAACAGCCATTTGGTGGGGGTACACTTTGGACTGTGAGGACTGAGGGCTGTCCTTGGAGAATACAGGATGGCATAATCAGAGATCGATAATCTATCACAAGCAAAAATAAATGTCATCTTTACACCTAGAAAACAGAGTTCTGTTTCTAAATCTGAACACTCAGTGTGTTGGGTGCCTGGTGGTTACGGCAAAAGCTGAGGATGGATTTAAAGCTAATTTGACAAACACAGCTCTCTTCTAAGCATGGTAGCTAAAAACTTGATAAAGTCTTCTGGTGTGTACTCCCATGATTTAATATTCATATCACTAATGTCTTTACCACCTTTGTGGTGGTGGACACTGTCCTTTATGATCACACTCAAAACCCTATCAAAGGCTGTGGTGTCCCGTGGTGCATGGGCTTTTTAAACAGGGACCAGAGTGGGGCTTTGCTTTTCTGCACCTTCACTCAGGCAGTACAGAGGGTGGGATAAGCCCCCTCCTCCCCCAGAGGGCAGTTTGTTCGGCTCTCAGTGCTCTGGGGCTTGGATGGTGATCGGTCATCTTGATGCCGAGACCAGAACATCCTCTCTTAGAGGCATTGCTGGGAGACCTTCTCAAACCTCTGTGGCTGATACACTTTAAGAACCTCTTTCTCTGCCCACCCCAATGGAAGAGCTGGTATGAACTTAAACAGGATTTGTGGAGCATAACAAATAGCATGGAGGACATGGGGAGTCAGAGAGGAGAAGGGAGTTCTGGGAAATTGGAAGGGGAGGTGAATCATGAGAGACTATGGACTCTGAAAAACAATCTGAGGGGATTGAAGTGGCGGGAGTGGGGGTGGGAGGTTGGGGTACCAGGTGGTGGGTATTATAGAGGGCACAGATTGCATGGAGCACTGGGTGTGGTGAAAAAATAATGAATACTGTTATGCTGAAAATAAAAAATAAATTAAAAAACAAACAAACACCATTTTTAAAAAAAATGTCAGCACTAGTAGAAACTTGTATTCTAAAGATTATTTGAGAGGGCAAGGGTGCGTGCACACATGAGTGTGGGGAAGGGCAAAGGGAGAGGGAATCCTCAAGCAAACTCCCCACTGAGCATAGAGCCTAATGTAGGGCCTGATCCCATGACCTTGAGATCATGACCCAAACCTATAGGCCAACGCTTAACTGACTGAGCCAACCAGGTACCCCAAACACCACTTTTATACCAAATATAAAGTCTTCAATAGAGGACCAATGTGTTCCAGGAGAAAAGGTATGAAGATGACAAGGTAACCCTTACTTAATATCATTTTAATCAACTGAAAATGAGGGCATGTAGTGCCCCATGTGGTAGAAAAGGCGAGTTGGCTAACATAGCTTCGGAGCCACCTTGGAGACGGTGGTGAGCTGGACTGTCTTCAGACCAGCCCTGAAAGACTCCTCTGTGACAGCTTGCAGGGACCTCTGGTGCTTCTTGCTGAGGCCAGCAGGCAAGAGCTGCCTTTCTCCCAGCTTTGGAATCCTGGAACAGGTCCATTTTTCTCCTTTGTCAACCCCTCCCCCTTCTCACCTTCTTCTCTAAAATAACCTGAACATTTCTGGGTGTCTACCCTGTGTCTCTGCTCCCAAAACCTGCCTTGGAAATCATCTGGCTCCAGCAATGTTTGCCTGGCTCTTCTGGTGAACAGTCTCCACTGAAAAAGGGGTTTCTGCTCTGTTCCAGGCCTCCCACCAGCAACCGCGGCACGGCACGGGGAGAGAGCTGGCCTCCTCTGAAGCTGAGCAATACCGCAGAGCATTAGCCTGTGGTTGTAAAATGCTTCTGCTGATCTGCTTTTTAACGCTATTTATGAACCTTAATTGATATGATCATGGAGATTTCGATTAAAAAAATTACTTTTATGGTTCATTTGATAGATAGATTAATAAAAAAGAAACTTCATTATCAGTGCAACAGGCCAGTCTATAAGCTATCAAAAGTAGGGTCCCATCTAGTGTAAGTTTTTCTTTAGAACTTGCTCTTAAACATGATAATGTGTGTTTTTTTCCATGTAATTAGGTGTATTCGCGATCTATTGCCATGTAACAAGTTAGCTCGAAACTTAGCTTAAAAAACAAAACAACAAACAAAACAAAACAAAACAAACACATTCATTTGCTCACACAGTTTCGGAGGGTCAGAAGCACCCCCCTGGCTTGGGGTTCCGGCTCGGGGTCTGCCGTAAGGATACAGTGAGGATGCAAGCTAGGCTGCAGGCATCGGGAGGTTGACCGGGGCTGAAGAGTTGCTCCCAGATACACGAGACTTCAGATTGTTGCGTGTGCGATCTTCTGCACGGGATTGCTTGCAGACATGACAGCGAGCTCCCCCCAGGGTGACTGCCCTGAGATAGCCAAGCTGCCTATCTTTTATAACCTCCTCTCAGAAGGCATGGACCATTACTTCCGGCATATTCTTTGGATCACGTGGACCAGTTCCAGCAGAGTATGAGCAGGGACTGCACAAGGGTGGGAATACAGGAGGTGGGGAATCTTTGGCGGCCATCTTGGAGTCTGGCTACCACCGCGTGCGTGCTTGCGTGTGCGTGCGTGCGCATGCGTACGCATGCGTACATGTATGGTTCAAAGCTCTCTCCTCGCTAGACACCTCAGTCCGGGTACCACCTCCTCTTAAAAACCTCTCCCGAGCCCCCCAGTCTACCTTAGGCTACATTAGGTACCCCCTCTTCAGTGTTCTCACAGCACCTCCTTCTCCTGCCAAATACTTTAACACACGGTCTTATAATTACGTGTTCATATAGCTTAGCTTTGCTTTCTGACTCTCTGCTTCCTGAACACGGAGTCCGAGGTCCTGTTCATGGGTTTAGGGAAGCGCCCCTTCCTACTACGCGGTTGATACCCCGGGGAGCGCGCCTCAAGGACCTGCCGTCCCTGAGAGCTGATGGAGGAAGACCTCCTGCCCCCCTGCCGCCACCCTCCTCCTCCTCCTCCCCGCCCCGCCGCCGCCGCGGTTGCTCATCCCCCCAGCAGGCTTCCGCAGACGAGGGCTCTGCTGCGTGAGCCCTTCCAGATCCAGAGCGTGCCAGCCAGCGCGGCAGTCGAGCTTTGTTTTCATTACGCAGGCTTCCTGGGAAGTTTCAAATTAATTTTAATCCTCTCCTCACTTTTAAGGCCTCTAAAAAGAGACGGTGTTCCCACCTTCCTCGGTGAGCTGGGGCCCATCCCGTTCCCTAGGACGGCTTTCAGCCTGGCGAGGGCTGCGCGCCCCCTGCCTCCCGCGGGCCTCTCCGTGCCAGGCCGGCTTCCAGACTTCCAAGCTGGGGGCGGCTCTCCACCTGGGCTCTGGGAACGCACGCCTGGTGCCCAGCAGCCAGACCCACGGCCACCTGGGTCTGACGGACCTCCGCTTTCAAAACTCACCCCCCAGCACCATAATTTCTCTTCTGCTTTCAGCGTTGTTAAAGGTAGACAATATCGGGGCGCCTGGGTGGCTCCGTGGGTCGAAGCCTCTGCCTTCCGCTCAGGTCATGGTCCCGGGGTCCTGGGATCCAGCCCCTCATCGGGCTCTCTGCTCGGCGGGGAGTCTGCTTCCCCCTCTCTCTGCCTGCCTCTCTGCTTACTTGTGATCTCTGTCTGTCAAATAAATAATCTTTCAAAAAAAAAAAGTAGACAATATGAAAATAATTATCCTACTGAACGTAAAGGTTTTTTAACAGTTGGTTTTGGTCTGTGGTAGACTATGCCACTGAGAAACATGTAGAGACCACACAGAGGACCACCTTCTTGCCTAGAATTACTTAGACGTTCTTGGCAGACCCACTCAGGAAGAGGAATACAGATAAATGGAAGCTACTCAAATTCTCTCTTGTGTATTTCATGTCTGCCACAATCCATGATCGGTGTCAAGCATTTTCATATACTTGGTCTCATCGGAACCTTAATTCGACCCTCTGCAGCAGAGAGCAATACCCCCATTTTGCAGAGGTTCCAAGTTTAAGCAGTTTGCTCCAGGTCACTGAGGTGACACATGGGACCATGGAGATCTGGTCCTTTGTTTTCTGATTTTTTTTTTTTTTAACGACTTCATTTATCCGATAGAGAGCACACACAAGCAGGGGGAGTAGCAAAGGGAGAGGGAGAAGCAGACTCCCCACCGAGCAGGGAGCCCGACCTGAGACTTGATTCCAGTCAAGTCCCTGGGGTCGTGACCTGAGCCCAAGGCAGATGCTAAACTGACTGAGCCACCCAGCCGCCCCTGCCTTCGGATTTGAAAGCTCCCTCTCC
Organism: Mustela nivalis; assembly: GCF_964662115.1. Classification (NCBI taxonomy): domain Eukaryota; kingdom Metazoa; phylum Chordata; class Mammalia; order Carnivora; family Mustelidae; genus Mustela; species Mustela nivalis. Next base: position 150,260,093 of record NC_139024.1, on the reverse strand, counting down.
CATTACCATCCGAGCCCTCCCTTTCTCTAGCTTCTTTCATCTGTCAGCCTGCAGGAACGTGTTGATTGACCGAGATTCATTTTCCCACTGTGGCTGAAGAGTTCAGCCATGTGAGCGGCTCTGGCCAGTGAGTGGAAGGAGATATCGTGCCGACAGCGGGCTGGGCCTTTAAAGGGAGAGGTGAGCAAAACAGGCTGGTCACACCTTCAAAGCCAGACCCTGGGAAAGGTGTTTTTAGGATAGGAGGTAAGCACAGCAAGGGCACCATCCAGACACAAGGCCTGAGGAGGAGGAAGCAATCCTTCTTTAAACTCCCTTCCCTGTGGGAGCCATTACACTACCCCCACCTATGGGAACCCTATTTTGTTTTTCTAATAATATTGTTTCCCCAACAATAATTCTAGTATTCAGAGACTAGGGATAGTAGGCAGGGATAGAAGTCATACTGGCTGATGCTGCTACATCCATGAACTCTGAGGTACCTCAGTTTCCTTAATTGGCAGCCTTTTTTTTTTCCTCAAATTTTTTAAGAACAGAAGATCTGGTGAGCTGTCCAGGTAACCATTGCCAGATTCCCACTGTCAGACACACACATAAGAATCCTAGATTAATCTCAGACTTGGGCCTCCCATGTGGCTGCTGAGCCATCAGGCTGGCTATGAAATGCCTTATTTTATTTTCTGCCGAACATCAGGCTGCAAATGAAAATACCTTTTCAACCCTAGTATTATTACCCCTATGGATGGCACCTTTAATGCGCGCTATTCATTGTTATAATGGCCGCACCTGTGTAGCACGCGCACACTGGAACTGCAGCAGCTGTGGACCGTAATTGCTAAACATTATTTTCTGTGTCTGCCTGAAAGCTTTTGTGCGCGCGCACGTGTGTGTGTGTGTGTGTGTGTATGTGTGTATCTATGTCCGTGTGTTTGTTTCATCTGTAATGACTCTGGTCCAAAGAGTCTCTCTCGCTCTCTCTCTCTTTTTTTAATAAACACAAGCCTGAATGTAAATACATTTCTTTCTAAATACAGGTTTCAGAGAAAGTCAAGTTCACACACACCCCCTCCCCCAACAAACCCACACACTCAGTAATGAGACTTTAGAGAGCTACTTCGGAGCGTGTGGTCTGTGGAAATGCTCACGCAATGGCTGCTGCTGGGAGCAGTGGTCTTTTATGCGCGCTGGCACACAGGCTGTGCCGTGATTAATGCATTTGTTCCCTGATATTCAGCCCCTGGGTGTCTGCAGGACAGTGAATCAATTTAGCACTTGCGGGTCCAGATAATCAGCAGCACCAAAGACGTTTCTGCACCAGGGACTTCCTAATTCAAAAACAAGAATATTTCTAAAAAGAACATTTTTTTCCCCTTCTCTTTCCCCCTTTTCGTTCTCTCTGTGCTTTTCCAAGCAGTCACTCAAACCCCCCGGTGCCAGGCCGCATCCCCTGGAAGGCTGCTAGTTGGCCTTTGAGGTTGTGTGCTTTTCAAGTCAGCGCCGCAGCTAGTAATTTGAGATTTATAAGGAGGCCGAAGTGCTAAGCAGCACCCCCCCCACCCCGCCCCGCCGCGACCCCCTCCTCCCTGTGCACCATCCTGCCATTCTCCAGGGAATCTGTAGGGACACACCATCTGAGCGCTGGCCTCACAGGTGATTTTGATGTAGTCATCTCAGCGAGTGTTTGGCGGCCAACAAAAAGAATGGCCTGTACTTGGTCAAAGAAATTTGCCTCCCCTCCTTCCCGTGCACTTACCTCCTACCCAGAGATGCTGGGAAACTTGCTGCTGCCTCCAGCAAGGGGAGGAGCATAGAGGAAATTCGAGTGGCCTTCTGGCACTGAGCTGCCACTTTGGGATGGGGTGACAGGGCTCCTGGCGTCCACCCGGGGTTAGGGAAGCAGAGGGCCATCCACGCGCCGCTCCAGGGACACGGGACAGGGAGTGAACACCCGCCCCAGCACACGTTCCCACCTGGTATAAATACACGCCCGTTTCTGCGGGTGCGCAGGGTTGCCAATCACCACCGACCGTGGCCTGATAGACCGGAGTAAAGTTCTCAGAAGGCTGGCGCTGCCTTCCCTGCTGGGTTCTGAATGAGGGAGGACAGGGACCTACGGATGGAGAGGATGGAGAGGAGCAGGTATGCGGGTCCTCAATCTTGCACTCATTCAGCGGAGAAAAAAATGTCCTAGACTTGCGCACTTCACCTTAGAGACCTCCACACCATGAAGACGACTTCCAGCTCTTTGGTGCGGTGGTGCGTTCTCACTCGGTGTGCTGGTTCCTTTGCTCTTCCTTTTTCTTCAAGGGGCCAAACACAGGTGTTCAAATAAACAAACAAGCCCACCATAATTGCCTTATTTATTGTAAATATGTTTGCTAGTCAGATTGACCAATGCAAGGGGGCCTCCTTAAAGGGTAAACGGAACATAAATATTTTACAACTGATCAGGATGGGGCTACTGGCATTTCAGTTTCTTGATGCTCAGAATGTTGCCGATGACTTCAAAAAAGTAAAATATATTAAAAAAAATCAAGTCCAAGACCATTCAGCTGGAAGACTTGAACTCATTTTTAAAAGATAAAAAGCATTAATAAAAAATGCATTATGAAAGAAATATATATCTACCCCTCTCCAAGCCCTGTAAGAGTTAAGAAGTCTGGAATCAAGATTAAAAAAAAAAAAATCTGGTAAACTTTGTCCGTGTGATTGATAATTCTGCCTTTGAAGAATCTGCTTAATTGATGAAATGGGCTTTCTGTTCTATTATGCATATGATTAGTACTTTTATAGGGACTTTATTATTTTTTTTTATATCAATGTTGTGCACGCATAATGACAGAAAAGAAAGAAAGCCAAAGCAAAATCCTTTACTAACCCGGTAAGCGCGGTTTAAAAACAGGCTGATGTCAAGGTTGTGATGACTGCTTATTGCTTTTTTGTCCAGAAGGTGGCAACATTTCCTCAAGAATTCGTAAGAAAACTGTAGCCTCAGAAAACGACAATTTATCTCCGGACATCGTGTTTTGTTCTCTTTTCAAAAGCACAGCACAAAATGCAGGGTTTCTCACACCCTTACTCCCTGCTTATTCTCACCAGACTAAAGGGAAGAACATTGTCTCTTTCTCTCTCTCTCTCTCCTCTCTGGAGAGCAGTTTTAAATTGTCAAGATTTTCAGGCTGGAATGAGTTGCTGCTGAAATAAAATTACGTAGTTCACAATTTAGGTGATTAGTCTTCTACTCTGCCCCATGCACCAGAAAAGGGGTGGGTTTTTTGTTGTTGTTGTTTTGTTTTTTTGAGACTGTGTCTGCTGAAGAGCCACTTACCTTCATAGCAGTTAAGTGCTCGCTCACAACCATGAACATTTAAAACCCCAGGAACCTCCAGATCATTCTTTGCAGTAACCCCTCTGCGCTCCACGGGACTGTTGATGTGTCTCTACATTTTTGTTCTGTGGTAGAGATTCAGGAGCGAGACAAAAAGGAGGGACGACACTTGTTTGAGCTGAGGTAGGAAAATCAAACAATGGGTGAGGGGTCCAGGCACAAACACTAGGAATTCTGCCTGCAGCCCAACGTGTCACGGGCAAGTTGGGGGACACTCTTCCAGGAACTGGGGATGTTGATGTGTTCTTCTCCAACCCCCCCCCTGCCCCCGCCTGGGTCCACCCCCTCAACATCCCCCCTCCACCTCCTCCATTCTTCTTCAATATATGTTAATTTTTGGAAGCCGCAGTCATCATAAATACACCCATCCCCATGCACAAATGGATCTAGTTAGGATAACTTTCAAAGTTGTTACGACTTTGCTCCAGAGCAGCAATATCTAAGTGTGATCTACTTTTTTTCTGATTCGAATGTTAAGTTGGAGTTAATATGATTTGGCTATGGGAATTGCTCCAAAGGATAATGACAACGAAACAATAAGATGAGCATTTTTTAAATGTATTTGGAGGGCTACCTGCTGTTGTGTAACCTCGTGACCTCACCCTTCATGTTGGAAAGAGGGACACTATGGCCATGCCTAAGACACATCATACTCGCAGTCTTACTGTTCCCACTTTCTCCCCCCACCCCCACAGGAGTTTCCAGTAGGATGTATAGGGGCAGTACAGCTCCTTGCCTCTGACTCAAGAATTCCCACGGCAACCCATAATTCCTTTGGCCAGAGAATAGGAAGTGGCTTCTCAGACCTGTTCTGAGGGCTACGTCTGTGCCTCCTTACGGGGGCACATGAACAGTTCTTCCTCCTCCCGCGCCCTAGGTGGCCCTCTTTCTTCTGGACCTTGGGAGAAGTGCTCATTCTGAGGGTGTTTTCTCCCTTCGTCCCCTTGCCACAAGGGCCCCAAGTTCTTCTTTCCTCTCTGTGGCCCTGCCTTACCGTGTGGCCAATTATTCCTTTCCTGTTTCATCCCTGGATGGATGGGGCAAGTTCTGATCTGTCCCAGAGTATGTAGGGGAATGCCCCAGACATGGCATGAAGGAGGAGGAGGAGGAGAAGAAAGGTCTGGGCACCTATGCTCATCAACGGGAGAACGTGCAAAACTTAGAACTCTCTGGATTACACATAAGTATATAATATACATAGAACCAATACCACAATACAAAATACTATTTTTATTTTTAAGCGAATGAAAAGAATGGAATTTTATGTTCTTGAAAGCAGTAACATTGACTCTTCTCAAGGTGCAAAATCTTCCAATTATACGTGTAACCGATTCAGACGTTTCCTGGAGTTCCTGACCCAAGTTGCGAATTTGCCCCTGCTACTGACCTCTGCCCAAAGAAAATAAAAAACGTCTTTCTTGTTCTTATCTATCACAAGCCCTAGTCTGCTGGATAGTGCAGGGAGGGCAGGGGACCCTGCCTTTTAGTAAAATTCCATGAACCGAGTCTGATGGATAGGGGAGTCTCTGCCTCTTTGGGTCTCTCAGATTTCCCATCGGTGACTCTGCTCCCCCTCCAGATGGCATATGCCCTCTTGGAAGTGAGGTCATCTGTATCCCTACTATTGTCCAAGATAGAGGGCTGGCTTTTCTGTCTTCTGGTTTGGTTGATGACCCTGGAGGCATGGGTGCTTGCATCCGTCTTTTGAGGGGCTGGTGTACTTGTGTCTACGACTGGTTTGGGCCATTTGTCCCTTCTCTCAAGTCCCCACCAGAGAGCTTTATCACCCTAACCCACACGTGCTGGTCCCCCCTGCATTCTTGCAGGAGGCATCAAGTTCATCTCGAGTCCCCTTGCACACCCACAGGAAGGGGGATGTCAGGGGACCCTTCGTATCATTTCCATGGATGGCATTCTTCATTACAGGGCCAAGGGGAAGGCTGGCTGCCTCTCCCTCCTACACCCTGGGAATGTGCCACTAGCCCAGAGTTTGCTGGATCTCCCAGACCTTTCTGGATATTTCACAAGCTTTACCTTACCCTGAGGACAAGGAGTAGACCATGAGAATCTTGATGTTGGAACTCGATTTCTTGGCCTCTCTCGGCTCTTCTCATGATCCCCTCCTAGAAAAGGCAACTTCTAAATTTTTCTTCGAGTCTCAGAATCTGTCATCTAGGTGTCTTCCTTTCCTTGTTAGGGCAAAAAGGGGAATGGCCTAAAGGGTCATAAGCAGAGGGCGAATTCTTTTTTTTTTTTTTTTAAGATTTTATTTATTTATTTAATTTTTAAAGATTTTATTTCTTTCTCTATTTGTTTATTTAATTTATTTATTTGACTTGAAAACAAGCGGAGGGAGTGGGAGAGGGAGAAGCAGGGAGCCTGATGCAGGGCTCGATCTTACAATCCTGGGATCATGACCTGAGCTGAAGGCAGATGCTTAATGGCTGAGCCACCAGGTGCCCCTCAGAAGGCGAATTTTATCTGCATTATGGGAGAGAAAAAAAATCTTAAGATCTGAGCCCTTAGGCTTGGCTCCTATTATACTAAAGGAATTGAGAAAACGTGCTTTCTTTCTCTCTCCTCTCTACCGAGTCCATTTTCAACCGATTGTGTTTTTCAGTTTTGAATGCCAAAAGCTAAATACAAACACTTCATTTCTCTTTGAATAATCCCTAATGCTTTCTACCCTACCCCTTCCCTTCAATAAATACTTCCAAATGAGAGAAGGTGTGTGTACAGAAACACAGAGGAGAGAAGCACATTAATATTTATTGTCCCCTTCATACTAATCTCACTCACGCTTGTAAAAGAGCCCAACCCCCTGCCCCCAAGCTCTCGGCAGAGGAAAGGCTGCTACTCCCTTCTGGTGGACTCAGTGGGGCCAACACCTCAGCTCCTTCTTCGGGGCTGGATGGCATCGAAGGGCAAAATGTAAGTGTGGGCTCAGGTTTGTTGATTCTTAAAGTTGCTGCCTCCTTTGTTTTAAGTTCCTTACCAATGGGGTCCTAGAAATCATTTCTATCCAGTAAATTAATACATAGTTTACGTGTGCGTCTAAAGGAGCCCCATTTCTACCCATGCGATCTGCAGCTTACTGCTCAGCAACAGGAAATGTGTGAATGAATGCTTGAAGGAATGAAACCCAGCTCCCTAAGCTCTTACCCCTTTGGCCTGGCATTTCGGAAACTGACTTTGGGGGTCCTGCTGTGGTTGAGATGGTCTCCTGAAGAAACACCTACTACTCTAGTTCTCCTTCCCTCTCTGCAGATTGCAGGGGTGGCTGTCCGAGTCCCACCAGCCCATGGAAACATCCAGGGCTCTTGGCCTGACAGCCTTCTCCTGGCGCTCTGTGGAGGAGTTGAACCAGGGAAAAAACCTTCACCACAAGAAATCCTCGAAGCCCCTAAGTGAAGTCTCATGTAAAATTTCTGCCCCACAAGCCCAGATTGTCTGTAGCATACGAACAAGGACTCCACGACAGACTGACTTAGGATCATGTCTGATCTTTCACCAGCGACCAAGCTCCGACTTGGTCCGACTGAGGTCACAGTTTAGTTCATTCCTGTTGGTTAGGGGGAGATTATAAACTTGAATTTCAGTGGCATGTGTGAGGCTCAGCCTTAGTCAATATTTACTCATAATGATAGTTCTCATCAAGGCATAAGGACTTAGATAGCTATGAAATGATTATACATCACAACCCATCTATAAACAGGATTTTAATTATCATCATCAGCAGCGACAACAAACATTTATTGAGGAGCTACCCTGTGCTGTAATTGAATTAATGAATTTGTTAATCGTTGCTTCCTGTTCCCATAAACATTTGCTTAAGTTCGATCTCAGTCAAATCACATCGTCACCAGACAGACACACTTTGTCATTTAAGAAGATTAACTGTTTCCTTATCGTAGTAAGAGGTTTTTATTTGTGCTGGAAAAGCACAGAGTGCCACGATTTTTTCAGGAATACCAGATCGACGGGGCAGAGTCAGACGTCTCCGTCTGCATTGGCGAATGGCAGTCGGATGTGGACTCTTCCAGAACCTCCTGCAGCAGGGTCCCAGGATGAGGAGACCCCAGTTCCCTGGCAGAGTCTCTGAGTGACACGTGTGTCTGTCCTCCTGATCCAGTGCCTTGGGGTCTTCCTTTGCCTTTGGCCCCGACGTGCCTGTTGCACGGTTCTGCACAGCCCCAGGGAAATGTGATTTCTTCTGGCTCCAGGCCGGCTCTTGGACATTAACCCGCGTTCTGTGGCAGGGCTTCTGTCTTCCTTCTCAGAGCCCCCTGCTGGCAGAGATCTGGTCATCCCTTTGGCCCTTGCAAATATCCAGTTGGGTTTTAGGCTCCAAGCTGGATGGCTTGTGTTTGCAGATTCCTGCCATGCTTTTTGCATTATGACTCTTTCATTTCGTCTTCCCTCTTCCATTCAATGCCCTCCCACTCCAACCCATGTGAACCTCTCCCCAGAATCACTGGAGGGATGGGTGGGAAGACACACAGGGGCACTGCCCTGAAACACCCATGATTGTTTCTCGGTTCTCACACTTCGCCAGTGCCCCTGGAGCTGCGACCTTTAACTGTGGCTCCTATCACTTCTCCATCAGGAACACTCCATCCTACCCGGTTCCCAGGCCAAACAGTCAAGGGCAATGCTTACCGCCTGCTTGTTTGTGGGACTCAGTGGCCCAGGTTTAATTTTCTGCGATTTCAGTTTTACTTTCTTTTTTCAGATCACTTCCACCCTCCCCAAAATTTTCTGAGAGAAATTTGGGATTAACTCTCTTTCACCTCAGAAGCAGAAGCTCCTTCTGATTTTTGTAAATGGCTTCGCTCTGATGAGATGAGATATTCCCAGAGAAGGAAGGGAGAGCCCGAGTGCTTTTGAGAGCGTTGAGAGGGGAGATGAGAAGTCCTCCACCCTGGGCTGGGAGCAGGTGGGAGACTGAGGAGTTTCCCTAGTGGTGGGGAGGACATACCCCCACGGGCAGCTGCCAAAGCAAAGGGGACCCTTCACAAGGGACGTCTGCCTGGAACACTCATTAGGAAGCACAGGGCTTTCACTTGGTCCTATGAGTGAGGGAGAAGCAAGGGAGCTGCCACATCCCAAAAGGCTAGGACCATGGAGACCCCACTTTATTCTGTAACCCCCAATGTCTTACGGCCAGTGGGGCCTTGTGGAGGTTCTGTGCTATTTAAGATCCAGTGACTTTTGTGTGGCCCAAGATTGGGGAACTTCCATGATGACCGAATTCTACTTCTCTAGTCATCATGGGGTTGGAGCTTAGAATTTGACTTAGGTCGACTTAAAGAAAAATGAGGAAATGTAATATTACTTGTGCTCTTTGTCCTGGGGATTGGTCATGGGGCTACACTCTGTCTAGTCTTTGCATCTCTCAGGAGGGCCTGTCAGAAAGAAAACCACTGCTATTCTACCTTGATGGGTTTGATTTTCTACCACGAGCAACACTCAGCAGAGCAAGTACCTCAGAGGACCCTCTCAGGATCAGAATGAGCAAATACTCAGAACCTGCACTCTAGATTCTCATTGTAGAAGAACTCCCAATGGTGACGCAAAGTCTAGGTTCAAAGAAAGAAGCAGGTTGAACTTGTTGTGATAGGTTGGCTTAGTGGTTTAGCAGCTGGTGAACAGAAAAGTAGGACATACAGAGGGCAAGAAGCAGACCAAGTGGGTGAACAATGGTTTGGGTTGTGAAATCAAGTGAGACTTGCCATTTGATCATCTGGTTTGGGAGTGCACCTTGATTCTTTATTCATTAGGACCTACTGATATTATGCTGCACTGGAATGGTTGCCCACGTTGGCCTGAACTACATGGAAATTGCTAGAACCAGCATGAGGTTTTTGTCTCACCTTAAACTGCCAGTGTTAATCTGGGAACATAAACACAATGGAGGGACCTCTCTATGTTCTTCCTGGAGGTTTTCTGCGCATAATAGATGATTGTCACTCGAAGTCCAGGGGGTCTGGAGACCTTTCCTTTGGGAGTCTTTAATAGTGTAGGCACGAATGAGTAAATCCTGCTGGCCACAGTGAGAATTTATAAATTCCCATCCATTTCTTTCTTCACTAAGAAAATTTAGGTACTAAGATATGATGGGAATAGCCTATATGTTCTATGTTATATACATTTAGACAATGAACTTTCCTCTGTATTATTTACCCTGACAAGAGGATACAGACTTCACTAACCACCATCTCCCCCCTTAATTCCCAGTAATCCCAATGATCAAACTTATATAACAATTAATAATAATTTAAATAATAGATCAACATAATAATAAATACACATCCTCCCTGGTGATCAACTAACCATATTTGCATAGTTGATCTTTCCCCCTTTTTACTAATTAGTCTTTTCACAAATGAAAGACACAAATGTCTTTTTCTTCTTCTACAGTGCTTCGACCCTGTGAATTAATGAGTCACAGTCTAGCAAATGAAACAAACAAACAAGACTAACAAAACACTACTCTACATGCAGAAAAGACAAGTGGTGCCATCTGAGGGTAGGGGAAAGACACTGTTAGGAATTAAGTGGTCCATACGCGTCAGGCATTTCATATATGGATTTCATTTAATCTTAACAACTTCACGAGACAGGCAGGAGTAAAGCCATTGTACAGATCAAGAAATGATCCTAGGGAGGTTAGAACATGGTCTAGGGACTCACAGGAGCAGTTCTCTGGGATTGGAATTGAAACACGGGTCTACTGGAAGCTAGAGTGCTCACTCGTGTACTCTACACACTGTCTCATAGCCTTAGCAATTAAGCAGAGAGCAGAGTCGTTGCAGAAAGAGAGGGGTTGAGAAACCTAGAACTACAGAGTTTAATAGAATTGGTAAAGAAATGGGACCTAGGAAGTAACTGGCCAATTATTTGATGATGATACGAGACCGAGATCTGACATCTCGTCCCATAGCCTGATCTAAATTGTTAGGTTTGGATTAACGTGTTTGAGAAAGTCACAAGAGGGCTAAAGGATAATCATCTTCATTGCCTTATTTAAGTCATAAAAAAGATTAACGTGTACTAAGCTGAACTGAAATTACAGGGGCAAAGCTAACAAGAAGTAATTTTGCTTTTGACAGATTCCCTTCCTTATTTCTCCACTTGCTCCAGATGGAGGATAATGTAAACTTTATATCATAGGAATAAATGCCTATTGATTGATTAAACATTGATGATGGCATTCTGTCTCCATCTGTATAGGAAAGTGGCTGTTTTCAAAGTTAACCCTTTTATGGGTCTGACACATGCTATCAAGATGCATCCTGAATTTTGGAAGCCAGACTGCCCACAGCTGTGCAATTATGTAAACTAGGCTATTTTCCAGACATCATTTGCATGCAATGGTAAAAAGCTACTTTTGTAGTTTAGTTTAGATACAACACACACTGGAATGTTGCTATTGACTTCCTTTCTTCGGGAGTGTGGGATGCTTCCTAATGATTTGGGACTTTCCTTTTACTTCACAATCAACACATTTTTCCTGACTGCAAGTCCACCAGTAAGGAGTTCCCTATATAGTTGAAATAAATACCTTTCACTTAAAGTTTTTATTTCTTATCTTAGTGGTCTTTTTTTGGACTGCTGAGAAACACATGTATCTTCCCCCTTGCGGGGAGTGCAGCAATGAAATGAGAGATGTGTGTCCATATTGTTGACTTTTAAAATCTCAATAGAAGTGTTTCTGGAATGCAAAACCCTTCCTTTGGTTGATGATTCGAGAGCATGAGAATTGCTATTGGTTTGGACTCACCATTCATTCTGCCCTGTGTTCTGTCCTTGACAGAGACCCCAGGATTGAGGTGGTGGGGAGGGCTGGATCTGCAGGCTCTCAATCTCAAAGGACGAGTGATGTGATCCAAAATAGTCATTCTGTTGTCACTGTCGTTCAGGCACAACTTACTGAATGGCTACCATGAGCAAGGCCTCGTTGTGCCTTGTGGAGGACACACAAGGATAGGACATGCAACCACTGCCTTCAGGATTTAGTAAGGAAAATAAAATGTGCCTACATAGACCTACAGATGAGGGAGCCGATAGCAATCTCTGTGAGAGGGGCAAATTGAAGTGGGGGAGGGGCTTTCAGACAACAGGTATTTAATATAAAACCATATATTATGAATGCCTTGCACATTAATTTGTCTAAATCCTTCTTGAATCTTTTCCTCAATGCCTCTCTCCTAAACTGGGACTCCCTTTTATGGACACATGACCCATCAGATGACATGTCCTAAATTACTCGTCCTGAAAAGAAAAAGTTTCAAGTTCTATCGCCCTGAATCTTGTGATGAAGCTCTTTAGTAACATCTAATATATGCAATATGTGGAGGGACGTAGGTCCCTAATAGGCTGGCATATAAGACTTCAGTAGTCACGACTCGAAAGTAGATTATTGTGGAAAGAGGCGCCTCTAGGTCAGCAAGAAGTATGATTTAACAGACAGGGTGACATATTGGATGCTGTTACCAATTCTGCCACTTGTTCACTGGATGGTCACTTAACTGCTCCATATTTTAGTTTTGATAGCAATAAAATGCAGATAATAAGATTTCAGCAGCCATTCTAGGAAATTAATGGTCAACCAGGTCTTTGAAAACTAATATTTTAAAAAAAGCATCACTTGGTCAGTGTTCAGGTGTAATTATATAGGGAGATAAAATACCCTTATAGCAACATTATGAGAATTTTAAAAATATATGTAGATATTTTAAACATTGTATACCTGGGGTTTTTGTCATTTCGGCACTATTCAACTGATGTCATTGTCTTTCTTTTTGGAGCATTTCACTTTCTTTGAAAGAAAGTTTATATTGTGTTGAGATTTCAAAATAGCCGCTCTCAGGACATCCCACCTTTGGTTGGTTCCTGTCTCTGCAGGCCATTGATGTCATAAGGGCAGGAGAGAAGACCATCCTGCAGTCTTCAGGATGACCAGATCTCTCTCTCTCTCTCTCTCTCTCTCTTTTTTAGAGGGTGGGCAGGGACAGAGGTAGAGGGAAAGAAAGAACCTTAAAAAGGCTCCGTGCCCAGCATGAAGACCCACATGGGAATCAATCTCACAACCCTGAGATCATGACCTGAGCTGAAATCAAGAGTCAAATGCTTAACTGACTGAGCCACCCAGGTGCCCCCCAGATCTCTCTGAAGGTGACCTGCTTTCAACACTGCCTGTGGACTCCTGAGCCAAAAATCAGGTTTACTAGCCACCTGGCTTTGAAGTGGGATGTGTGAGGCAGGGAAAAACATTAGGGCAGGGCCTAATTATACAAGATTGTGTGGATTCTTCTGTTTTTTTCTATGATCATTTTTCTTCTTGGCCACTCCTTTAAATTTTGATGAGTTCCTGGATTCCATTCCACATTCACTATGTTTCTGAATCTACAGAGTCTCAAACACATGCCCTGTCTCCTACATGATAAGATCATGCATCCTTACTTTTTTTCTTTTTTCTCCTTTTGGTTTACATGTTTGTTACAAAGCAAACTTGATGGACTCGCTCAACTTGGCAAGGGGGAGGGAAAGGTCTCCCAAGCAAAATTCTCCCAAGTTGTAGTACCTCAAAGATTCCAATCAACATTTGCTTGCCCAGTATGTGGTTCTACTTCAAGTTAAGAAATGAATTCTCATGGCAAACTGCTTGAATACCATTTCTCAAGAGTTAAGAGAACCAAACCTGCAAGGTGATGTTGATTTCTCCAGAAGGATTTCCACTAAACTTTAGTCCCAGCAGATAGTCTTAGCTTTTTTCTTTCATCAAAAAAATAAGGCTACCAGACTGTTCCACCTATAGTCCCAGGCAAGAGGGGGCCCTGGCCGGCATCCTGTGCTTTAGAGAGCACCAATCTGGCCTCTGTCACTTAGCTCCTTGCTAGAGCAAGGGGTGTGTGGAGCTAAAGGGACATGCCTACCCAGGGCCACTATCTTACTTTTCTGCGTACTCTTCCCACATGCGATAAGTACACAGGACCCAGAGTCCTTTGCACAGGTATGCCTGCAGGGGCCTCTTTCCCAAATCCTTCCTCCTCAAGACAGGTGAACCCACTGTGAATGCAGCTCTAGGCCCCAGCAATGGCAAAGAATGGCCGTTTGCGGAAGCATGTGGACAGAACCTGGGAATGCAGGCTTGGGGGTGCTCACCTACACCTGTCAACTCCCTTGCTCTGTACGATGGGGCCAATGGTCAGAACAGATAAGAACTGAGCCATTGGCTAGCACTGGCTCTCACTGGCCTCCATGTTGCAGTTTGGAGCTCTGCGTCCAAGATCCCAAGTTAGTTAGAACTTGAATTTCCAAGTTTTAAAGAAGGCATTTTTGTCACAGTAAAAGTGTTCTATTGAACATACGCATCCCATGTAGCTAACATGTTCCATTTCACTGGTTTGGGGGCTTGATTTCTAATTGTTAGCTATCTCGACATAGATATGTAAGCGTCGGTTTGTACTCTTGCCCTGGGCTCAGAAACTGTGAGGGTTGGGAGTCCATCAAGTAGGGACTCCTCAGTTTCATGTCTGAAGTAGGTTGGAACCCATTCTTCTCCAGTCTCAGGGAACATGCTGGTCTTCTAGACTCAAACCTACCCCATGCTTCCAACCTTTTATGTCATCCCTGGATCTTGGGTTATAAAATATCCCCTATTTCTATGGTTAATTTCCCTCATCTTATTAATAAGGAAGTCTCTCCTATCTTTAAGAAACAAAACAAAAAACAAAAAATTCAATTGACCACTCCACCCCCATTCTGCTAATGCTTTTTTCCCCTTCACAACAGACTTCCTTGCAAGTCTATTTTATACTGTTTAGTCTTAACGTCTTCATCTCAACTTATCAGCCAACCTTTATAATCTGGTTTCTAATTCTATCAGTCTGTAAATCCAGTGGTCACTTTGACAGTAATTGATTGGTTCACTAGACTTTTCTGGTATATTTGGTCCTGTTGATCATCCCCATTATCTTCTTGAATCTTGAATTCCTTGGGTTTAATTATACCAGATTGTGTGGATTCTTCTATTTCTTCCATGCCCAGTTTTCCTTTTGGCCACTCCCTTCAAATTTGATGAGCTCCTGGATTCTATTCTACGTTCACTATTTTTCTGAATCTACAGAGTCTCAACCACATGCATTGTCTTCTATATGATGAGATCTTGCATCTCTACTTTTCTTGCTTCAATGTCTACTTTCAATCTTGAACTCATAAACCCACATTAATGTTGGCCATCTCCAATTTATAATGTCATTGGATACCTCAGATTCAATATGTTAATCTGGACTCAACAACTTCCTTGTACATTCTTCTCATTTTTTATTTTCTCAAGTCCAGGAGTCTCCTGAGTTTTTCCTTCTCTTCTTATATCAAATCTATTGCTAAATGCTGATGGTTCAACATCGTAAATATTTCTCAGATCTGCGTCATATTTTCCATTGCCCGCCACTATTAGCATAGATCTAGCTTTCTTTCTCTTTTAAATTGAGTCAGTACTTCCTATTTGTTTCCCCTCTTTCACTCTTGCCTCAATCTCATCTTTCTTCCTTTTTTGCCATCGAAAACAGAAATCTGATCTCTTTTGGGAAATCATGGATTGTTATAGAATAAATGCTAAGTTCCTTAACATGGCATGCCCCTCTCTGTCTGTGATCAGCCCTCTCCATCCCCTGCCATGATCTGCATTAAAGTTCCGTTCTAGGTATGTTACCTTCTCATGCATCCCCTGCCTCAAACACGCACATGTCCGATGTCTCACACCAGTGAGCTTCTTTCCTAATGTTATTTCTGCCTGAATTACTGTTTCTAACCCCTACTCCTCCTTCCAAACTCAGGTCCAAATCACCTTCTCCACAAAGTGTCTTCAGCCTCACCATCCCCAAAAAGTCAGACTAGGTCTCCCACTTCTGTGCTCTCATTGTGTCCTTTGAATGCCTCTACCACTACATTTGTTACACTGTATTGAAAAGTTCTATTTATGGGTAATTGCTCTGTACTGTACTTAGCAGCTCAAGAATGGGTAGTATGTCTAACTTACCAATTCAGCACCTCAGCACAGAAGGTATTTAATACAGGTTGAGTAGCAGCGTTCCAATCTCCCCAGTGTCCTAACATTTCTATCCCTTTGTATACAGAAAAGTTCAGGTCCCAATCGACAAAAAAAAAACAAAAACAAAAACAAAAACCACACACACAAAAAACTATTCCTCTTCCATTCTTTCCCATCTAATAACTCTAACTTGGACAAATGGACCTAGTTCTCAAACCCCGAAAATGCTGAACCATTGGGGGTCATGTTGGACCTGGAGGCTCAATTGCATGGATACAACCAAGCTTCCTGACCTCAAAGGGATGGTTATACAGAAAGTCTCATGCCTGACAAGCTGAAGCTGCTAAATTTGGGTCTTCAGGAGTCTTCAGGAGTGTCACATACTTAAAGGTGGTGGATGGACACGGAAACGAGCAGCAGTCATTTCTCCACATGAAGGCGATGGGACGGTACCCACTATGGTTTCTGATCCTGGAAATGGGGTGGGTTATCTGGGTTACTCAGTAACAGCTGAAATTTGCGGGGCACTTATATGTGAGGATGACAGTGTACTAAGGCCTTATATTCATTAAATGTCTGAACTAAATGCATCTTCTGTGCATGCAGATTTGCTCTATGGCCTTGAAATGAAATCCCTTTTGTACTATTTTTGTCAGTCTTCTACTAAAGTTGGGATAAGGGCAACGTACCAGGAGATCCAGACTCCTTCACAAGGCCAATAAAGCCTTGCGAAATCTCTCTCCCCCTTTGTCATGTTCCAGGCCCCACCCCTTCTCTGCTCCTCCACCCCTAGTCAACTATGCTCCCACCACACTGGCTTTTTTCACCCTTTGTCATTCCTCCCACTGCATTGGAGCTGGGCTTGTGACTGAATTGGCCGAAAGAACATGGTAGGAATATCACCGTACCTATTCCCAGCCTTGCCTTTGAAAGGACTGGCCGCTTTCACCTCTTCCCTCTGGGAACTCAGCCGCCATGTTGATGGAGGCCCAAGCAGCCTCCTGAAGAGGCCATGGGAGAGAAAAATCAAGGCCCTGGTTGAAGCCAGTACCAACTTTCCTGCTACATGAGTAAGCCACATGAGAAGTGGATTCTCCACTAGTAGATATTTATCTGAAGGAATAGAAACTAGTGATCCAGGGGGCACCTGCACCCTAATGTTCATAGCAGCAATGTCCACACAGCCAAACTAGGGAAAGAGCCAGATGTCCATTGATAGAGGAATGGATAAAGAAGATGTGGTAGATATATACAATGGAATATTATGCAGCCATCAAAAATGAAATCTTGCCATTTCCAACTGCATGGATGGAACTAGAGGGCATTATGCTAAGTGAAATAAGTCTGAGAAGGACAAACACTGTATGATTTCACTTACATGTGTGGAATTTAAGAAACCAAACAGATGAACGTAGGGGAAAGGAAGGAAAAATAAGACAAGTTGAAACCAGAGAGAGAGACAAATCATAAGAGACTCATAACTATATAGGAAACAAACTGAGGGTTGCTGGAGGTGGGGGAGGGAGGTGATGGGGTTACTAGGTGATGGGCATGAAGGAGTGCATGTGATGTGATGAGCACTGGGTGTTATACGCAACTGACGAATCACTAAATTCTACCCCTGAAACTAATAGTACACTATATGGTAGCTAAACTAAATTTAAAAAAAAAGAAAAAGAAAGAAAAGTGTCTGGTTCATGTCCAACTGCTTTGTTGTAACTGACAGCACATGCTGCAGTACTAAGTTCTCCCTTGAGCCCTGCCCTCCAGCCTTGGGTAGTGGGGTCAGAACAGCTCTAAGATGCCCCATACCCTGGAGATTCCCTCTGCGCAGCGTGTTCCCACCTGTTGGAAGGCATTGCTCTGGCAGCCATCACGTACACGCAGGCTGTTGAAGGCTTAGGTCTCTCAATGGCTCTGTGCTCTGGGGATGACCACCCAGCCCACCGCGGCTGTGTTAAACTGAAAACATCTGAACACCAGAGGCTGGTTTCTCCCTTCTTAGAGCATCAGACAACTAATAAACAGTAGGGGATGTCTTCCAGTTTCTAGGTTTGTGGGTAATCTCTGAGGAGAGAGATGTTAGCTTGAGATGCATGAACGCCAAGGGCACGGCTGCTGAGGACCGGTGACTTCCTTGCAGAGGGCAAGAAGTTAGCGGCGTAGACAGCACTGTGCCCAGGCCAGCAAAGCGGGGACCCTCCGAGGACCCGGCTGGGAGCAGCGACATTAGCATTTCCCATCTCTCCTGATGGCCTCCGTGTTCCCGATAATCACCGAGGGCCCTGCTGAGAGCCGCAGCAGCCCAGAAAACTACTCCGAAGCAAAAGTCTCCTTCAAGGTGCCACTGGGAAAGTCCAAACAGATTTGCTGTTTACTGCAGCCCCAGCTCCCACGTGGTCTTCTCCCAGTAACAAATGTAATTCTGCTAGTAACTGTTTTGGTAAATGAGTCATATTGTAGCAATCTTCATGAATCAAAGATAATTATATTTTTACTCAGCTAGCACTGGTTAAGAAAACTCTCATTCTTCAATTAGCTGTCTTTTCACTCTGGTATTTATCTAGAGGTTCTTCTGCATAATATTAACCTAGTTCCTTGTGCCTCTTTCCTACCACTTAAGGCCTTTTTGCTTTTCATGCCTCCCCATGTTTTCTTGTAATATTCTTTGTCATTGTTCTTCTTCTTGCATTTGTAGGAAACCACCGTAGTGGATTAAGCTAGGCTTGCCTGGAGGAGACAGACAGTCCTCTGTAGCCCCCAGACTTATCTATAAACCGTGACATTCATTTTCTACTCAGTGAAGAGGTTATTGTTCACATCTCGTCTGCCTTCTGCTAACTCAAAATCTTCCCCAGAAAGACCACAGATTTGGAATTGCATCACTAATGACCATTCCCGTCTTTGAGCGTGTGTTCCAGAACTCTTGTCGAGAGCTTCCTTACATACACATTTTAGCCCCCGACAGGTCACAAGGACTCCATGAATTTTTTCCATTTTGCAGATAAACAAACTGAGGCTTAAGGGTTAAATAGTTTGCCCAATGTCATATAGCTGCAGCAGAAGCTCTCAGAACCTGGTTTTGATTCTAGCAGCTGTTCATACTTGCCTACCTTGTGATCTTCTCTGATCTGGTATAATATGCTGGGACTTCGAAGCTATTTCTCTGCTCCTACGCTGTTTCAGAATGAACATAGAATCCCCATGATGAGGGAGCAGGAACTTCATCACCCAGACATGACATCTAGCTCTCCACATCCTGTTCTTTTGGGGTCTTTTGGTGGCTTCACTACTTGGATGTGGTTGATCCATTTACCACCTAACCCCACTCACCTCTCCTGAAACTTCCAGCCCCCTGACCCTGCCTCTGGGTCCCCTGGCAACCAGCCCCCCTTCCTCAGGTGCAATCTTGAAGCTGCCTCATTAACCTGACAAAAGACAACTTCATCACCCTGATCACTTAGGAAATGCCAAAGGTTTTAGGGGCTCTGTGCCAGAACCAGGGAGGAAGACCAAGGACCTGCTTCTTATAAATCATGGATCCACAGTCCTTCTAGAACCTTAGCAGGCACCGGGATCACCCAGGTTTGGATTCGGTCAGACTGGGGTGGGTCTGCCTTTCTAAAAGTTTCGCCAGCCCTGAGGCCTAACAAATTCAGATGAATTTTGTTTGGGCGGAGCCCGGTCATCAACATTTAAAAAAATTTTTTCTCAGTGAGCAGCCCAAGCCCAGAGTCCTCTCCCCCCCCCCCACCCCGAGGGTTTGCCTGCTCTCTCTCCACATCAATTCGTTCTCAGATATGTTCTGTTTCCAAGTCAAAATTTGGAGCCTCCTGAATCAGGAGGATTTTTCTGGGTACCCTCTCTTTTTTTTTTTTTTTTACACTCTCCCAATTTTAATTATTTGAGATAGGGCGAGAGTGAGAGATAAAGAGTGAGAGCAGAAGCAGGGGGCAGGCAGAGGGAGAAGCAGGCTCTCCAATGAGCAGGGAGCCCAACATGGGGCTTGATCCCAGGACCCTGAGATCACGCACGACGTGAGCGGAACACATACAGCTAACCAACCGAGCCACCCAGGCGCCCCCGTCCTGTCTTCTTTAAACAACCCTCCTACCCCTCCCTGATGCTTCTCCCACCTCTGACTTGTTCATCCATTTACCGGCTGGATGTCCTTGAGCAAATCTGTCTACCACTCTGGACCACAGTCTCTTCATCATTAAGAGAGAACTGAACCAAATGCTTGTGAAGATGGAGGATTGCCCAGGGCACGCTTAGTTGTACCAGACCGGGGCGGGGGGCGGAGTGGGGGGGGGGTGTCGTTCTTCTCGGGGGCCGTCTGTGATGGATGGGGCCTTGGGAAGAGTGGATGGGGGGTTGTTTGGGCTGTTGGGTGGGCGGGAGGGCAGTGTGGAGGAGGAAGCAGAGGCTGTTGGCTGGCCCTCCTTCCTGATGGGGATGATTCACCCCATCCCACAGCCAGCCTGGAGGTGGACCATGTAGGACCTCGGTCTCCAACCACTTCCCAGCCAATCATTTGGCCGCAAGGAATATCTCCGTGGAGTATTACCAGCAGAAACACCTGCCACCCTCTTCTCGGCCGTTTCCCAAGGTGGTTTCAGCAGGCGGCGGCTGCAGAGCGACTTCTGTCCTCGGTTCTCCGTCCGCGAGCGGCGCTGGCCGCGCCAGGCCCTCCTCGTGAAGCCGGCGAGCCTGCGGAGAGATGCGACTGCGTGGCTTCCCAGGGAATTCATTCGGTATCTTTCATGTCAGTGATATCTGTGAGGAACAGGGAACCGTTTTCCCGTCTCATTCACATAATAGATAAGATGAGAAATTAGCTGCTGGATGAGCAACCTGGGGGCTGTTCATTTTGTCACAATAAATAAGGCTTCTGCTGCCGCGAGGGTGCGCCCGGCGGCACCGGCACACGCCGCACGTCCTCACGTGAGAGCTCTCCAGCTTCACCCCTGCAGATGTTTCCTTTCTTGTGCTTCTCCCTCCGACCCTGCTGAAGATTTTCTCAGCCCGAACGCACCCGCGTCGGCGGAGTTCTGCGGCGACTCTCTGCTTCGCTGCGGGGCAAGCGCAGGGACCCGCTCGCCCACGCCCCCTTCCCCACACCCCCAGCCTGCTGTGAGCTAAGCCCCGTGCCCCAGGTGTGGCCCAGATACCAGCCGCTTCTGCTGGTGCAGCCGGCTCCTCCCTGGCCTGAGTCAGAGTCGGCATTTCACCAAGATTCCAGGTGACTCAT
The DNA here is from genome assembly GCF_964662115.1 of Mustela nivalis. Classification (NCBI taxonomy): domain Eukaryota; kingdom Metazoa; phylum Chordata; class Mammalia; order Carnivora; family Mustelidae; genus Mustela; species Mustela nivalis. Next base: position 150,239,396 of record NC_139024.1, on the reverse strand, counting down.
GCCTCTGCACATTCGCATTTGAAGAGCGCGGGTCGCAGGTCGTAAATGCAGGATGTGGGGAGTCCTTGGGACAGGGCATCTCTTCCCACATTCAGGGCTGCTGGGGTGGGATCTAAGGATCTGGTCCCTGCTCTGGGCTTTCACCTGCCAGTGACCACATGGGGGTGGGGGGCGGCTGACGGGGGCAGGTGTGCCCGGGCACTGTTAGCAGCACCATGTTCACAAGTGCCCGGACGCGCAAGGAGGGGAAGGACCCTGAGAGCATGCGCCTTCGGGTTTGACTTGTCCTTGACGCCTTCTTGCGTTTTTGCTTTTTGCTTTAATGCTGTTAGAAAAGGTTGGGGGTGGGGTGAGTGGGAAGGATGTGGGGACAATGAGAGGAACTGGGCCTCACGGTGACAGTGGAGTTCGAGAGGAGAGTTCCCTGCTGCTTGTGTATGAGACACAGACGTCCTATGAGTTGGCCTGGACCGTCTGGACAAAGCACCACCTGCCAGCCCGGCGGCTTAAACAGCAGAAATGTCTTGTCCCGCCGTTCAGGAGGCTGGAAGTCCAAGATCAAGGTGTTGGCAGGGTTGGTTCCTCTGGAGATTCTGAGGGAGAATCTGTCCCATGCCTCTTTTCCAGGTTCTGGTGCTTTGTTGGCCATCAGGACATCTGTCTTTCGGCATGCTGGCTGCCCACGTATCTACATGACGTTTTCCCTGCCCACAGGCGTTTGCATCTGAATTTCCCCTTTATAAAAGGACACCGGTCATAGTGGACCAGAACCCACCCACATTTTAACTTGACACCCACCTCTGTGAAGATCCTGTTTCCAAATGAGGTCACCTTCCGAGGTGCTGGGGGGAAGGATTCAGTCCTTAACACACCTGAATCTCAGGAAGGTATAGAAATCGCACCGGGCATTGCTGGGAAGAGGGGGAACTTTTCTTGCTCACTCCTCCTCTCCTTTTGGAAGCTTGTGGCCGGAGAAGAAAGTGGGCGTGGTCAAGAGGGCAGCCAGGGCAGGGCAGCTGGCCAGACCAGTGTTGCTGGAGCTCGGCTTTCTGTGGTTGTTGTTGTTGTTTAATGTTTAGAAAACTAAAGAAAGGGAAATCAATTATGGGGCCTACCTGAATTTTATTTCCTCACCAAAAACCAAATTACTCAGCAAACTTATCGCGTGCTGTTGCAGGCTTTGGTATTAAAGAAAACAATCAGGCGGGCAGGATTAATCTCTGACAGCTGCCTTATCTTTACCTTGCACCTTTGTTATTTTCTGATGAGCTTCTCCTTTTTTGCTGCCGCGTTGTACCATACCTCACTGGTTCCTTTCATTTTATCATCAGGCAAGAGCGGAGGACCTTTCAGTTTATTAAAAAACCTTTATTTGTGAAGAACAAAGAGGGGGGAAAAGGCAAACAATGAGGTCAGACAATCTCTTTCCTGCCAGGAGTCACTCACCTGTTATTTAGAGTGTTATCAGTTAGGGGAGACTTGCATCGTGGAAAATGAGGCTCTGACAAGCTATTCGGTCACACACACACACACACACACGCACACACACACACACACACACGCACACGTGCGTGCGTGCGCACACACGCACACCCCAAATCTGACTGACGAACATCAACCTCCACAAAAGGTCCTTGACTAGCCAAGCTGCAATATTTTCTTTTGTTTCTAAGCATCTGGGAAAGGGGAAAAAAAAAAAAAAAAAGCCCACCAAGCCTGCCCCTCTCGGCACCACCCACCCCTGCCCACTTTCTTCGTCAATGCAGCTGAGCCTTCCTGCAAAGGATAAGGCCCTGGCTATTTTGGTGGCCAGCTCCGTCTGGTGGAAGCTGGGAACTACTGGATTGGCTGTTCTGGGAGCTGACCTATCTCTTCCGCATCTTACTTGTGCCTGTTAATTTGGGGATCAAGGGGAAAGGCAGCCGTTTTGGGCACACGCTGATTTCTGTTTGGAAGGGTGGTTCCATGCGTGGGGTGGTCAGACGGCCGCACCTGGTGCTTCGACATGGCTTTGGCTTTGTTAATTGGACAGAACACTGCAGATTCCCTGATGGCCCATGCCTCCGTTTCTTCCTGTCTAAAATGGAGGAGCTTCAGTAAGATGATGTTAGGACTCCTGTGCTTTCTAATTCTCGGCATCCGTGACCCATTTTGCAGCAGATCTCCTTCCAGATATGGGCAGGTTTAACTTTGACCACTGTATTTGCCACTAATTAGTAGCGTGGCCTTGATCAAGCTACTTCACCCTCTCCAAGGGTCGGACGAGATGCTCTCTGTGGTCTCACGTGGGTCTTTGGATCTATGAAGTATTGATCTCTTGTTCTACATCACAAAGAGCAAAAGCAAAGAAGCTCCAGACTCAGGTTACACCTGCTGCTTCTGTCCCCCATCCTGGTAGGCAAGGTGCAGTCATGCTTTTTTGTTTGTATTTTGCTGTGTAACAGATAATCACAAACTTAGACAGTTCCCACTGATCAGAAACCCACTGATCCATTACCTAGGTCTTCCACCCAGGGTCTCAGAGGCTAAATCAAAGTATCAGCAGGGGCTGGGCTCTCATCCAGGGCTCAGGTTCTCCTCTTCCAAGCTCACAGGCCTTTTGCAGAATGCATTTAAGCCCCGAGGTCTTGGTTTTCTTGCTGGCTTTCCGCAGGGGAATGCTGTCAGATCCCAAGGGATGCCCGCAGTTCCTGGTCATGTGACCCCTCTCAGACGTTCACACGTGGTGTTCACCTTCTTCCAGGCCAGCGGGAGAATGTCTCTCTGATGCTTCTTCTTTTAAGTGATCCTCTGATTAGGCCAGGTCCACCCAGGATTGTCCTCCTTTTGTATGGGGGTGATGTGCCATCATATTCCCAGATCCCACCCAGACTCAAGGTGAGGGGATTATCCAGGATCTGCACAGCAGGAGGTGGGCATCTTGGGGCCCATCTCACAGTCTCACCTACCATGCCATGTATCCACATTCATTACTAACTTTCTTCTAGGGTACATTCCTCCTATTAGCAGTCTAAGAACTTTTCTCCTTGTGGTTTGGCACTGTGGGCAGATCCATTTTGGGTAAGGGTAGAACCCTTAGTCTGCTCACACCACTGACAAAATGGGAAATAAGTGTTATGGTTTGTCTACCAGCTACTTGGAAAGATCTTGACGGTATTACCATCCTTTAGGGCAATGGTAGGAATGGCTGTCAGTTGGATGGAAGAAGGCACACCACCAGGCCTACCCAGAGATATTGGGGATCCCAACCCATGTCGGTGATCTGCTTCTCTGCACATCACAGGTCTTACTCAGTCAGTGAACTTTACCCATACTGCTGCTTCAATTTTTTTCTGTCATTTCCTGTGTGATTGATCTCAATTTAGAAGCCCCAATTGAGTCTTTTAGTTTTTTGACCTTGTTTCCTGTTATTTTGCCCCTATCTCAGAGATTAGGGTCTCTGAGATTCTGACCTCGCCAGCAACTTTACCCAGATTCTGGATTTCTCGCCTTTAGTATTTGGTTCTGTCTTTGAGTCTGAGCTGGACCTGGATGATTGTACAATTAGCTTTAGCAACTCAGTGAAAGGAGCCCACTTCCTTCCCCTAACAAAGATGCTTGTGGGCCTGTGTGACCCTCTGCATATTGGGCTCTGACATGCTTCCTGATCCCCTGTCTCCTCTTCCCTTTCCCCTCTCCCTCTGAAGTTCTGAAGAATCTTTAGGAATTGAGTTTTGAAAAGGCATGGGAAGATGCCAACTTCTCAGCCTAATGTGCTTCTGTAAGCTCTGTGGACTTGCTCACGGCCTCTGGGTCAAGATCAAGAGCTATGTCCTTTCTCTGGGGACGCTGTCCTGGCCTAACTGAGAGGATGGGACTCCAGATCTAACGACAGAGGTCTTTTCCAGCCTCAAGAGAGTCAACCACTCTCTTCTCTCTCTATCTTTAGCTTTCTCTATCTTTATACACACATACAGCACACACACAGAGAAACACACAATCAAAACTAGTGAGATGCTACTTCATTCCCACTAGCATGGTAATTATTAAAAGCAAAACCAAAAAAAAAAAAAAAAAAAAGAGAAAAATGACCAGTGTTGTTGAGGATGTGGAGAAAGTGGACCCCTTATGCCTTGCCAGGGTATATGTAAATGGTGCTGCTGCTATGGTAAGTAGCATGGAGCCTCCTTGAAAAGTTAAACATAGAATTCCCATATGATCCAGCAACTGCACTTCTGGGTATAGCCCCAAAGGAATTGAAAGCAGGGACTCAAATAGACACTTACATGCCAATGTTTATAGCAGCTTCACTCACAATAGCCAAAAGATGGAAACAAATTAACTGTCTATGGACAGTTGAGTGGATAAGCAAAATATGATAATATATATATGTACCCATATATATGTTTATACACACACACACACACGCACGCACGCACACACAACGGGATATTATTCAGCCTTCAAAAGGAAGGAAATGCTGACACCTGCCACAACATAGATGAAGCCTGAGGGCATTGTGTTCAGTGAAATAAGCCAGGTATGGAAGGCTGAATATTGTATGATTTCACCTCCATGAGGTACCAGGAGTGGTTAAACTCATACAGAAACAGAAGGTGGAATGGTGGTTATGGGGGGCTAGAGGAATGGAGGGGGCAGTTACTGTTTAATGGGTATGGAGTTTCTATTTGGGAACACACAAAAGTTCTGGTGATGGATGGTGGCGATGACTACAACATTGTCAATGTATGTAATGCCAGTGAACAGCACATACACAAATGATTAGAATGGTAAATTTTCATGTTCTGTATGTTTTACTACAATAAATGTAAACAACACAATAACACACAGGTATGTTACTGGGTGTGTTTTGAATGCTTAGGATATGCAGATTAGATAGTACTTTACAGCAATATAGATCCTTCTGGAAACACAACCTGTCAAAAGGAGAGAAGTCGATTGTGGTGGGGGAGATCATCAAAGTGTGTAAGTTCTTTCCGGCAAAGTGGCACCATACACGGTTGAATGTATTTCATATTTAATATTTAAATGCAAGAGCAGTGTGCTAAATGAGAGCACGGTATCCTGTGTTTTTATAATCAACTTTCCAAACATGGGGAAAGTTTACTTTTAATGCCAAGCATTGCCCAAACTCTTCTTCTATTATAGAAGATGCTTAAAGGGATATAAAGATGACACTGAAAGGAAAGATCTAATAAATTGGCCTCAAGTCAGAGAAGAAGGGGCTGAGGTCAGCCATGCTGTGTCAATGAAAGGATCCTGGCCTGGGCATAGATGTGGGCTTTGGTCATACATTCACCACTTTTATGACTTCTTAACAAGTCATTTAATTTTGGGGGCCTCGGGTATTGTATATACATAAAATAAGAGGGTTTGTGCTAGAGTTATTCATTCATTCTACATACATTAACTGAGCACCTATTTGGAGTTTACAGGGGACTGACAGGAAGCCTGGGTCCTTACCACATTGCATCCCCACAACCCCTTCCAAGTCCCTCCTGCATCATTTTTGCAGGTTCTAGCTGACTTCCTTATGCTGCTTGTCCCCTTTCACTTGCAAACCATCTCCCTAGGGCTGGTCTCCCCCCCCCCCCCCCGCCACTAGATAATGAGGCCCAGAATGGCAAGGGGACATGTCTTGTATCCTCCTTGCACCCTTTCTAGTGTCTAACAGTAGACATCATGCAAAATCTATGCTCAAAAAAAAAACGCTTCAATGTCTTATTTTTCTAATTATGAAAGCAATTCAATGATGAGTTGAGAAACTGGATAACAGGAAAAGTGAGTCCCATGAAGAGGCTGTTGCCAGAGTCTGGAAGAAATGATGAGCCTCTGTGAAGGCAGTGACAGTGGGGCAAGGGTAACCTGGAACGGTGGATGACATTTATCAGATGGTCCTGGCCTACTTGGAGTTTTGGGTCCTTGGGACTGCCAGGTCAGGACTCAGCAGGCCAGTGCCAGGCTGTGGGGAGCATGCAGGCTGGCGGGTGGGGCCCACGGGGCAGAAATACAGAGGCAGGTGGCATGTGGCAGTGTGGGCAGGTGGTGGGCGTGGGTGGGGAAGAGGCATGGCTCCGTGGGTGGGGCAGAGCCCAGGAAGAGCAGGGAGGGCGGGAGTTAGCTCCCTGGGGAACCAGCAGCAGCTGGGAGGGCCACCTGGGAAGGGCCTGGGAGAGGGAGGCACCCATGATCTGGGGAGAATAGAGTATGGGGCACATTTTTAGGGCAGAGACCCAGACATGGAGATGTCAGATAAGAAGTTGGGTACAGGGTGGAGACTTAATTACAGTCAAAAAGCAGAGGCAATAGTGAAACAGGATTTAATGTTTATTTAGTCCTTCCCTCATTCCAAGCATTTCCAAGCTGGACCTGTACGTGCCAGACATGTCACTAGACCAGAAGGATGGGGAAAGCTAATCAGACAAGCAGGATCCCTGACTTCACAGACCCCCCCCCCACACACACATTCTAGCAGGAAGAGGCCTATGACAGGCAAGGAAAGACACCCATGACTTGGAAACTCTCCAATGTATCAAACATCTAATCGTACACCTGAAATGTATATGACTTCCTGTTGTGAATCATACCCCCCCAAAAAAAACGGAAAAAAGGAAGAAGGAAAATATCAGACAGAGGTGAATGTTATTAAGGAGGTAACACTGGATAATAAGAGGGACCATCAAGGTGGCTCAGAAAGGCTTGGCCAGAGAAGTCCCTTCTGTGTTGTGAGTAGAAGGATAGGATGTGGCCTTCTGTGTGAAGGTCTGAGGTCCAGGTGGAGGAAACAACAAGATCCAGCAAGAAATCGGCAGGAGACAGGTGTGGGAGGAGGGCTGCGGCAGGGATGTGTGTCCCCAGATGAGGCTGAAGGAGGCCACAAGAGCCAGATCTCACAGAGCCCGTGGGATGTGACAAGGGATTTGAATTTTATTCTAAGAGAAATGGAAAGTTGTGGAAGACTTTAGGAAGGAGGATGTCTTCTGGTACTGAGAATGGTTCTAGAGGAATGGAAACTTATTTCTCACCGTTCTGGAGGCTGGAACCTGTTTCCAGTTCCAGGAAATCTAAGATCTGTGTGTGGTCATGGTTGGGCTCTGGTGAGGACCCCTCTTACTTGCTTATAGATGGGCACCCTCCTCCTGTGTCCTCCTGCCGGGGGAGCCCTGGTCTCTTCTCCTCTTCTCAGGTAAGGACGCCAATCTCATCATGGGGCCATACCTTCTTGACCTCATCTAAATCTCATTATATGCCGAAGGCCCTACCTCTAAATCCCATTCCATTGGGGGTTAGGGCTTCAACATAGGCATCTGGGGCAGGGGAGGGGAGGGGACACAAACATTTGCTCCATAACAAGGGGTGACTTGGCACCTTGGAACTACCCATTGGCTGCTCAATGTGGATGAAGGGTGGGGGTCTATGTGTGTGGGGGCTAGAGAGGGCATCCCTATGCTAAAGTTAGAGATGCTAAGTTCCTTAAGCTTTTACAATAAATTCCTTTTACAAAGGACAGGAAACTATTCTAGAGTCTGGGTCTTGGCGAATTAGAACTGGAAACAGGTAGGGTCCATTGTGGTTACAGGTAGCAGGCGGGTCCTTATAGAGAGTGACTGTAAGACCTGTGCTTGTATGGGTGTGTATGGGTCCAGGGGTCGGGGGGGTTAGAAAGGGAGGGCAAAGAAGGAACGGAGGGAGAGAAAATCACAAGCTGACTTCCAGATCCTGCCATTGAAATTATAGTCATCATAGCAGAGGTACAGGGCGATTTCAAAATCTCCACAGTTTCCATAGACCCTAAATGAAACATAACATGTACAGAAAAATGCACACATCTTACATGAGAACAGTGCTCTGAGTTTTCACAGGGGGAGCACACCTGGGTAACCAGGACTCAGATCAGTAAACAGAACTTTCCCGGTGCCCTTTATTCTCCCTCTGGTCACGGCCCCTCCCCCAAGAGTCACCACTGCCCTCACTTCCGACAGCCTAGATTAGCCTGTGTGTGTACTTAAAATAAATGGAATCGCTGATGCTATTTTAAAGTTGTTTCCAAAGCTATTTTGAAGCTTTTTCCAAAAGGACACATGAACTTGGAAAGAGAGGAAGCAGGAGGTACATTAAGACGTGCTGGTGAACTAGTTCATCCCAAGGGCTCCTAGTTTCAAGATGTCTTTTAATTAAGGGAGTAGCCTGCCATGTGATCTCTAACTCCTGAAGCACGTTCTGCCTTTATAAATCTCATCCTGGGTCCACCTCTATTGAAACTCTGTCTGTTCTGCTCTAAGGAGAAATAGAACGTGTCCGGGGTCTCTAAATGCTGACCAAGTAGACGGGTCCCCTTGTGGGTATGGTACTGCCGAATTTCACACTCTTGTCTTCACAAAGCAAAATATAAGAAAATTACTAAATTGATAGAAACCAACCACTTTTTATTTCACACACACAGAATATTCACAAGATTTTGAAATAGATATTATTACAATTTGAGGGTGAGAAAACCAAAGTTCAGAAAGGTTACTTATCTGTGCTTGAGCTGGCATCTCTGGGAAATATCTGCTTTCGATGCCATAGTCCTGCTTCCAACTCCAACTCCCTTGGGTCACATTACCCTCCAGTGATGCCAGGATAGCTCGGTACCACTTCTTCCACTTCCTGTTATCAACCATGATTTTCAAAAATATAGCAAATAATAATATATGTTTCATTCGTTCAACAATTGAGCAATTCCTCTTCTTGAGGCTCTTTTGTGTTCTGGACAGTCTCTCATGTACTGGGGAAAAAATACTGAACAAATACAGACCTGGTTTCTCTCCTTGTGAAACTTAGAATTTAGTGAGGGAAACATATAAATAGTATGACTACACAAACAATTGTTTTTTTTTAAAAGATTTTATTTATTTATTTGACAGAGAGAGATCACAAGTAGGTAGAGAGGCAGGCAGAGAGAGAGGAGGAAGCAGGCTCCCCGCTGAGCAGAGAGCCCGATGTGGGGCTCGATCCCAGGACCCTGGGATCATGACCTGAGCTGAAGGCAGAGGCTTTCACCCACTGAGCCACCCAGGCGCCCCTACACAAACAATTGTAAAGTAGTAACTGTGAAAAGTGCAAAGAAGGTGAGCGGGAGATATGGATGCCAGGAGAAGCTATATCTTTTCTCTTCCTTTCCATCCCCAAGCCCTGCAGACATATGAACACACACACACACACACACACACACACACACACACAATTTCTTTCACAACAGGAACATCAGAGAAAACTTCCTAGAGAATACATGCTTTTGATTTGAGTCTCAGGGATGAGTAGCTGTTAAGATAACAAGGGAGAGGAAAGTACATTTCAGATAAAGTGAAGAGCATGTGCAAAGGCCCTGAGGTAGGAGGGAGCATTGTATGCCTAAGGGGGTGAAAGAAGCACAGTGTAGCTAGAGTGTGTTGAGGAAGGCAGGGCACACTGGGAAATGTAAGAGAGAGACAAACAGGAACCAGACCTCCCAGAGCTTTGTGAGTCTGGAAAAGAACCTGAAGCATATTTCACAGTGAGTGTTTACAGGGTAGCAAGGAAAATGGAACATAAACTTTCAGCTTCCTTTATCATCTCTCCTGTTCCAGAGAATGCTTTGCTGCTAAGTGTAAAGTCCCTTGGAATTAACATTATTTGTTTCCTTTCGGGAAATATGTTCATCCCCCAAGTGCTCTACAGAACCAAATTAAAAATAAACATCTAAACCAAATTAGGCTGCCTAGAAACACTGATAATATGAGCCAAATTGAAACCAAGTTGACATGCTGAGTTCATGTCAGGTTAACATCGCTGTGAACCTACTGATAATTTACCACATTCAGGTTTTTTTTTTTTTTTTTAAGCTGGTCCTGTCTGTTAATCAAGGAGGCTTGTGTTACTTGCTTTACACGATGAGAGAGGCAGCATTACCACCCCCAGTGGACCCAGCGCACTTGAAGGTGGACCATAGCATTTCAAACCACAGCATTTCAGAGTTCACTTTTACTGCGATCGTACCATATTTTTGCTTTCCTTGTACAGAGCAGGCAGCAGCCCCACAATTATAGTCCTATATTAATAGATCTTGGCCTGTGGTTATCAGACTTCCAGGAACAATGGGAATGACTGCAAGTGAAATCTGAGACTCCATATACATACCATGTGTTTTGCATAGACGGATACCATACAGGGAAGGTATACACTGGGCATGGGTGCTTTTGTAGTTATGCCAATGTGCTGTATCCTTTTTCTCATATTTTATCTTAATCAATAGAGAGCAAAAGTAGAACCACTCTGCCTGAGGTGGTCCTCATAGGTTGTTGACATTTAGAAGAAGGTCCTATACTCGGAAAGTATGTGAAGTTTTTGCCTGATTAAGGAATTGGCGTATTCAGATTGCATATTTCATGAGTGTCTAGATTATTTATCATCTTCATGAAAGCTCAGGGATGCTGGTGTGAGGGACCAGCAAACTGATTTTGAGTATTGCCATGGTGGTCGGTGGTAGATGCAGAATGGTCGTTTCTAGAGATCTGGGAAGGGGGATCCTTACACCACCCCGTCATTGCTAAGACTGACCTCCGGAAGCTGTTTTGAAAGTACCTACGTCTGTGACTGTTTCCTTTTTGCGTGTGAATGCACAGGTGTGTATGTACAGGGTGGCCTGGGAGGTTGAAATTGGGCACCTTCCCAAGTGCACCCAAGGGTAGATTGAAATCAGCTTCTACACTAATTTTCTGCCAAAACCCTCCAATATCTCCAGTGGGCCACTAAGGATCTGTATGGATTTGTCTTCCCCCAGGGTTGGGTAGCAATGGACAGCTTGTGGTACCAGTGGGTCCCCGACCTCAAGCTGGAAAAGGTTTCCCAACCCTCTTTTTAAAGTTTTTATTTAAATTCCAGTTAGTTAACATACAATGTAATATTAGTTTCAGGTGTGCAATATAGGGACTCAACACGCCCCTACATCACCTGGCGCTCATCACAGGTGCCCTCCTTAATCTCCATCACTTATTTCCTCCTTTTGGTCGCCATCCCCTCTGGTAGCCATCAGTGTGTTCTCTAGAGTCTCTAAGAGTCTATTTCTTGGTTTGGCTCCCTTGCTCCCCCCGCCATGTTTGTTTGGTTTCTTAAATTCCACGTATGAGTGGAATTATATGGTATTTGTCTTTCTCTGACTGACTCATTCAGCTTGGCATAAGACTCTCTAGCTCCATCCACATCATGTAAGTGGAAAGATTTCTTTCTTTTCTGTGGCTGATATTCCACTGGGTATATATATCCCACCTTCTTTATCCATTCATCAGTCGATGGACGTTTGTTTTTTCCCCATGACTTGGCTATTGTAAATCATGCTGCTATAAACATTGGGGTGCATATATCCCTTTGAATGGGTATTTTTGTATCCTTGGGGTAAATACCAGTAGTGCAATTGCTAGATCATAGGGTAGCTCTATTTTTAACTTTTTGAGGAACTTGCATAGTGTTCTCCACACCAGCTGCACCAGTTTGTACCAGTTGCATTCTCCCCAACAACGCACGAGGATTCCCCTTCTCTGCATCCTCGCCAACACCTGTCGTTTCCTGACTGGTTAATTTTAGCCATTCTGACTGGTGGGAGGTGGTATCTCACTGTGGTTTTGATTTGCATTTCCCTGATGATGAATGATGCTGAGTACCTTTTCATGTGTCTGTTGGCCATCTGCATGTCTTCATTGGAGAAATGTCTGTTCATATATCCTGCCCATTTTTTAACTGGATTATTTGTTTTTTGGACATTGAGTTTTAGAAGTTCTCTATGTATTTTGGATACTAATCCTTTATCAGATATCTCCTTTGCAAATATCTTCTCCCATTTCCTAGGTTGCCTTTTAATTTTGTTGATAATTTCCTTTACTGTGCAGAAGCTTTTTAGCTTGATGTCATCCCAATAGTTTATTTTTGCTTCTGTTTTCCTTGCCTCAGGAGCCATGTCTAGCTCAGTCAGTAGAGCATTCGACTCTTGATCTCAAGGTTGTCAGTTTAAGCCCCATGGGGGGCCTATGTAAAGAAATAATAAAATAAAGCCCCCCCCCCTTCATTCTGGAAAGGTGTTTTTAGTGGCTAGCTCTCTAATTATGTATACTTGACATAAATCATTGCCTTTTGTAAGCAGGCCTGAATTTTTTTCCCACCCTCCTTGCTTGGCCAAACAGAATCCAGGTAGTCTCATTTTCAAGAGACAAGTGAGGATCCCAGGGCCGTAAGTACCCTGCCTTCTGCTCAGGAAGTCCCCACACCGTGGTGAACCCCTTAACAGAGGAGGGGGCAAGGAGAAGCTAATATTTGAGGGTCCTATACAGCTTGGCTTTTTCTGGGCTTATTCTCCCATAATTCCTGCATCCCAACAAAGGTATTAGCTTCTCATTTTACAGTTCAAGAGACAGAGGCTCGGAAAGGGTACATAACTTGTTCGAAGTTACAAACTCAAAGGAACGGGAGGGGTCTGAACCCATGTCTGCCCACCCCAGTCTGAGTTGTTTCCCGAACACCTGCTACCCCTCAGTCATACTCAAGCAGCAGAAAATCTGCCTCCACGGGAAATCTGCCCTACCTGGGGGTTTCCCCGTGTCAGGAGGGCAGGGGCTAGGTCCTGGAGTGCGTGGTTGCTGGGGTAACAGATACAGTCTGGAAAGCCCCACTGTGATGTGTTAGGTTAGGCACAAGAACGGGTTGGGACAAACCTCAAAATGTCTCTCCCAGCAAAACCTGCCTGCCCCATCAGCCAGAGCATGGCATTAAAACCCTGGCTGGGTCACTAGTAGCGAAATTCATTTCAATTCCCATTAATTTTAATATGTGTGTACATATGTCACCCAGTCTTCTTTCCCCTTCGGTGATTTTCAAAACTCTGACATAAAAACAAACAAACACAAAGAAGGACAAGCCCAAACAGGTTGAGAATCACCGGGGTACTGATGAAATTAGGTTTTCTTATTGGCACTCTTAATGCCTCCTGCTTTAGTGTAGGTTTATTTCTTCCCCTCCCCCACCCTCCTTTTTTTCCCTTTCTGTTTTGCAGTCCAAAGAAATGGAGGCTCATCTCCTTGGGTACCTGAAGATTATTATTACATGCTTCCCCGCCCTTCTTCCCTGGATCCAATAATCCACTAAGTCCTTCCTGCAAGGGCCGGTGTCCGCCACTCCCATCAACAGGAGGGAGGCTCTGATTAAATCGTAAATCTTCTGGCAGATGACCATCTGCAGACACTTGGCCGCCACGCTGGGGCTGGCTCTTTCTCATGTGTGCTTTTTCTCACTGCCATTTTTCCGAAGGGCCTTTTCCTGACCGCCTCCGTAATTTCTTCCCAAACACTTGTAGCAGTTCGGAGGAGGTCAGAGAAATCCTCTGCAGGGATGTTGCTCGGTTCTGGGCTTGAGCTTGATACTAACAAGGTCTCAGAGGGCAAGGAAGGTAAATAGCCTAGAAGCACGCTGGTTTTGTGGGGAGGGCCGCGAGAAGGCAGCGGGGGCCACGGGCTTCTTGGCGTCTGAGACGATTCACAGAACGCCCCCATCACGGTGACCCGGTGACAGTTACCCCAGGTGAAGCTTGGCCACATACTCATTTTCATCAAGGCAGGTATTGCATTACACTGAAAACTAGTATCGTGAGGATTCTGATTTCTGTTGGGGTTTTGCATGATGAATAAAGATTGTCACACGTCACACGTGTCACTGGTTAGCTGGCTGTGTGATCGCTGTATGTCACTGCTTTGAGCTTGTTTTTTCTTCCGTAACATGGAGATAAACATACCTGCCTCGGGGGCTTATGAGTATGAGATGAGGTGACACAGTTACTGACCTGCTAGTGGGGTGACTGTGGTCTCCAAGCACCGAATGGGGGCTGGGGCTTGTGCACTGAGTCTCACCCTCGCTCCCAGAGCCATCCCGGGAGGGTAACATCTAGCAGGTACCTGGTCTGAAGCAGGTGTTTCCCAGGTGCTTCTAAAAATAGGCATGACCATTTTAAATTTTAACCAGTAATAAACCGCTTATGGTGGAAAGGGTCAAGGATTCCCAAAGTACCTCTGTTGTAAAAAAAAAAAAAAGTCATAAATCTGATCATAGCATAGTATTCAGTGTTATTCTTTTTGGGTGCTGACTGAAAGGTTATAAATGGTTCTCATCTTTCTTTTTCAGTATTTTCATGAGCACAGTTTCATTCTGGAGGCTTGCGGAAAATATTTAGTTTTGATTAAAGCAAAACCATTACACACACACACACATGTGCAGGAGCACCCCTCCCCCATCCATTTACCAACAGGAAAAATACAAATCCCTGTGATAATGACAAGATGTTTCTGCCTGCAGCAAGGGATCGCTTATCCAGCGTCTGCCTGGTTCTCCCTCAGAGTTGAAATCCTCAACCGTCTGTGTGTATCAGGGAAACAAATGTCCGGTGCATTTCATGTTAGAACTGGGTGATGTACTAACAGGCCTAATGAAGGATGCTCAGGGCTTGAAAGGGCCCCGGGCACTGCTGGTCCTGCCGCCCGCCGGGCCCTTTGTGCTCTATAGAGTTGTCTCTCTCATCGGAGCCAGGAACCAGACAGCTGGAAAACAGGTATTTCATTTCCTCGATGATCTATTTCACACCTCTTGGAGGGCTTGGTTGTGGTGCCCATGCTCTCTCCCAGTCCTGTTCCACCTGTGACTCTCAGAGGGCAGCTCAGGGAATATTTTGTTCACACTTGCTTTGTGTGATGGACAGAATTTACATCCTGTGAACGTAGCCTCAAACCTGCTATCGGAGTGTCTGCTTTCTGTTTTCTGAATCTTATTTTTTGGGGTGGTTGTCTGAAAAGCCCCTATTTTTGTAATATGCACCTTTGTTCATTTTAGATCATTCCACTTTCTTTCTCGGAGGCAGATCCTAGCTCTCCTAATAAATGTGATCTTGATTTGGAGAAATATTTTAGCTTTTGACACTGAGGAAAAATTTTTAGGTCAAATTGTCTCTCTCATGAGGTGTAGAGATGCGTGAACATTCTTGTGCATTTCTTCTAAAAATATAAGCTGTCTCAACTAATAATCTCAGAAAGTCCATACCATGTGCATTCTATACCCTGCATACATGCCATATAGATTTATAAGAGCATTATGGGAAAGGGAAAGTGGTAGATATTTTTTCCCTCATTTTAAAACTTTAATAAAGTAAATAAATGAATGAATAATGAATAAGTATGCCATTTGTTTCTGTTCAAAAATTAATGAATTGTTTTAGTGACAATTTCTAAATGTATATATGTGATAAATGGGCTTTATAAATATTGCATCAATATATTATGAGCTGGATTTCTATAAATATCAGGACATGGCTCTTATCACATTTTTTTTTTTTAACAAACTTTGAAAGAAGACCAGAGACACAGAAAAGCAGTGTGATTTACTAATTTTACTTCTACTTGATATTTATGGGCCTGCTCCTATCGGATACATTCCAAGCCCAGAAGATGGGTCCTACTGACGTTGTACTCCATTCTCCTGTGTGACTGTCAGATCATAACCCAAACCAGGGCAGGTGAATCCAGGAAGCCAGGCAGGGGTTGGGACATCAGAGACCATCACTGCCCTCTCCTTCCACCAAAAAGGAGCAAAAGAAGATGAATTCAGCTGGTCCTTTTCTCTAGGCATTCCCACTCTTCCCACCCTCCAGCCTGACCACTTTTTCTGGGGTACTAAGGTAGCCCCAGCAACATTTCACTTTACTGTTTTCCCTGTTTCCTCCCTCAGGGGCTCCTTGGCAGTGGGGTCCCTGTCTCAGTGATCTTTGTGCCACCAGCACTAACATGGTACCTGGCACTAGCCAGAACTAGCACTGAATCATAAATCACAGTTTGTTGAATGAATGCATTTCATTGTATGATGTATCTGTCAGCATTCTCCAGAGAAACAGAACCAACAGATAGAGAAGGAGAGAGGGAAGAGAAAAGAGAGAGAGAAAGAGAGATGGAAAGAGGGAGATATGGGGAGTGAGAGAGATCGAGAGATAGAGATGTTTATTTTAAGGAATCCACTGACGTGATTGTGGAGACTTGGTAAGTCTGAAATCTGATGGAGGCCATCAGGCTGAAGATTCAGGAAAGAGCTTCAGTTAGTGTCCAAAGGCAGTCTGTTGGCAGAATTAGCTTTTGCTTAAGGGAGTTTAGTCTTTTGTTCTAGCCAGGACTTCAACTGATTGGACAAGGCCCACCTTATTATGGAGGGCAATCTGCTCTATTCAAAGTCCACTGATGTAAAAGTGAATCTCATACAAATACAGAAATATCTGGAGTAATATTTGATAAACTCTCTTGGCACCATAGCCCACCCAAGTTGACACACATAATTAGTCATCACACATGATTTAGCTGTAGTTTAATAGGCAATGAATGATTACATTCTAGGCAACTGTGAAGACATTGCTGTCATTGAGGAAATATTTATCTAGCTTTAAGATATTTTACCTAGACAAATAGTTTAAGAAAAATAACATGAGAGTGGCAAATTTTGGTATCAGAAAAATAATTAGTTCCTCTTCTGTTTTGGCTCTAATTTCAAAAATGACATGTTAGGTAAAATTAAGATTTATACCAGGAGCAGGGAATTATTTCTGTGTGTATGGTTTCAGACTCACAGAAGAAAAAGCCTATATGGGTATAAAGTAGAGAAACAACTTGATTTGATGTTGTAAATTAACTTTTCAAATGGAATACATGTGTATAGTTTGAAGATCAAATACCATCAAGAATTCAGCAGACACTTTCATGCATTCTTCTCCCCACATCTACAGAGTTTTCCATCCTCCCCACTAGAGTAAGCTTTTCAAATTCGTTTTCAAGATATATTTCTAGAGTTTCTTGATGTAGTTATAAGGAAATAAAAATACAAATGTATGCTTTTATTTTTTTGGCTTTGAAAACTTAATTTTTTAAATTTAAGGATAATATTGTGGTCATTTATTAAGATCAGACTAGTGAACTTTATTCACTAAGTATAATAAATTAAAGTTAAAATTTACTTTTACATTTCAGTTGCCTAAAAAGCTCAAGAATGGGTGGAGGAAGAAAGAGTTTGTTCAGAAGGGTCAAACTTTAGACATGAAAATATGGATTTTCTTGTGTATAAACTCCAGTTTGTTAAAGTTCTCATTACAAAACCATTTATTGCATTTCTGATAGGAACTAGCAAACATTTGTTTTTGCATTTTCGTGTAAGATTTCATATAAATAGAAAGAAAAGGGACAAACACTTAGTGATAAAAGATGTGAAAGCCATTTTGTTCACGTTCATGCTATCATGACTGAACACATCTACAGAATCAACTGATCGATACTTACTATTTGCGAAGGATAACATTCTTGAATGACCCAGTAGGAGGGTCGTTTTTACCAAAAAAAAAAAAAAAATTATCTTAACTAGGTAAATATTAAGGAAATCCAGATTATGGGCTAATGTCTCATCCAGATAAGAATTTATCTTCTGGATTCACTATTTGAGAAATAAAGTGTTTTCTAGAAATCATGCCTGTGAAAAGATAGTAGCATTTATTTGCCTACGTGACCAGCCAAAAAATAATATTACTTGGTCATACAGCACAATCATTATCAAAAAGCATTTCTCATATGACTACATGGAGAGGTAGCTTTTTTTTTTTTTTAATGGAAGGAAGGCTTTTATTTATTTATTTATTTTATTTTTTTGGTGTTACATCCTCTGCTTTCTTTTTTTTTAATGTTTTATTTTTTATATAAACATATATTTTTATCCCCAGGAGTACAGGTCTGTGAATCGCCAGGTTTACACACTTCACAGCACTCACCAAAGCACATACCCTCCCCATTGTCCATAACCCCACCTCCCTTCTCTCAACCCCCCTCCCCCCAGCAACCGAGAGGTAGCTTTTGACTATACAGGGTAGACGTGCCCCCTTCTGGGCCCAAAGCTCTAGCTCGTGGGAAAGGAGGAAGGAAGAAGAAGCTGTGGGATTTCATGGCATATTACCTGTGTGACTTGGAGACATGGAGGCAATGGGGAATCCAAGGTCTCTCAATGGATTGTAGATGAGGGTCCAGTGGTGCCTCCTTGGATGGGGAAGCTGGCAAGTTAGCAATCAGAATATAGAGTATATATAGGGAATATAAAGTAGTGGGGTCTTTGGAATCTGGCTGACTTAGATCTGAAACCTTTTCTGTGATTTACTTACTGTATGTCTTTGGACACTGAATTTGCGTCTTGGGTTTCTTTGCTGAAAAGCAGACATAATAATAGTGCTTACTTCATAAGGTGTTACAAGAATAAGTAAAATAATAAATAACGCATGTAACATGTGAGAATAAGTAAAATGATGCATGCAACACCTTTAAATGGTGCCTGACCCAAGGCCCCTGGTCGGTGCTTAGTCAATAACACTAGTAACTCATGGCATATGTCACAGGTGCACAGAAAAAGCTGGACAAGCAATAGGTTAGCTGCAGCCCACGGGGACAGGTGGAAGAGCCGGGGTTGGGGGATGGAGATTCCAGGTCTGATGGAAATAAAGAAAATGATCGACTCCAGATAAAAACTGTGGGAGAGGCAGGGTGATGAAGAGGTATAGATTCTGGAGACCTATTGCCTGCGTTCAAGCTCCAGGTCTACTGCCTAACAGATGCGTGGCCGAGACAAGTCACTTCACCACCCTGCACTGCAAATTCGACTAACCTCATTGACTTGTCTCCTGGGTGTGTGTGTATTTAGAGCAGTGCTTGGCAGTATATAAGTGTGAGTTGTTACTGTTGCTATTTTTATTGGAGTGTGTGCTATTTCTGCCTCTCATAAAGGTACAGAGCATAAATCGAGCCTGCGGAGCCCACATCTACTCAGCCCACAGCCCACATCTACTCAGAATGGCTCTCATTGTGTGAGGGATACTGATCCTTTTCTATAAAACAGCTCCGGTCAACGTTTTCAGCCTCATCACGGACGGACAACTGGGAATAGTAGAGAAAAATAATTGACAGGTCAGAGCTAGAAGTGAGGTTCGTGCTTGTTCAGTCTGTTGGCATTGGCTCAAAGAATCCCAATTAGACAGATAAATGATCCATTTAAGGTTTACTTCTTTTGAGTAAAGCCGAAGTAAATCCCACCTGCTTACACCCACCACTCCCTGCCAAACAGGGGGACAGTGCCTGCTGGGGGCAGTGTCTCAGGACACAAACTAACAGTCGTGATAATACCCATTGTTTGTTCTGTGCTTCCTGCTTGCTGGGCACCAGGCAAGTTGTCTTATTTGTATTAGTTCATCTACTTCATAAATCTTTATTAGTTACTAGTACTGCATCTTAAATGTAAAGACAAGGACCCAAGAGAGTGAATAAGAATTCCAGAGTCATTCAACGAGTGGCTAAACTTGAATTTGATGCCAGTTCTGCATGACTCCAGAGCCCATGCTTTGAATCACCATTCTCTATCACGCATCTGTCTGAAAACAACTAGATGACAGTCTCTTGTTTTATAAGCGAAGACATGGTCCAGATTGAATGGCTTGACAAAGGTGCTTTCTGAGTTCCCTACTGGTGGAGCCCAAACAGCAGGGACTTCCTTATCATTTGTCACCTTACAAGACTTCCCAAAACTTACCTACACCAGGAAACTGGCCTGACATCTAACTTGCTCTGTCTCCTTCACCTGACTGAACGCCCACAGCACTCCATTAGCTGTGTGGTCTGGACCATATATCCATTTGCATGTTCTCTAATTTTTTCAATAAATATAAAGACTAAAGGTTTTATTTACACTAACATGCAAAATTTTACAAAATGAATGATTTTCAGTCCAGGAATTTTCATGATGAGCTCTGTGGGACCCTAGGTTTTATACCTTACTCTATTAACATGGTATATCTTTCTAGCTAAGGCACTGATGTGGGGAGATGCTTCACCTTCAATTTAACAGAAGCAGAAGGTAGCTAGAAATACCATTTCAGAATGCCAATTACATATTGTGTGTACTCAAGACAATTATGGAGAAGATGATGAGGAGACTAGGCTTAATGTATATTTAAAAAATTCAAATCATTCACAGTCATCAAAACACTGTGTTATTGGCATAAGAAAAAGACAAACAGATCAGTGGCACAGAGTAAAGACAAGGGTTACTTAAGTATGAGACAGCAGTGGTATTTCAGTTTAGCCACAAAAAGATGGTGCTGGCAAAATTGTTATCTATCAAGAAAAAAAGAAAGTTGGACCCCTCCCTCACATCATACAGAAAAAAAAATCCACATTTAAAAAAAAAAGAGTAAGGGGATGCCTGGGTGGATAGTTGGTTAAGCAGCTGCCTTCGGCTCAGGTCATGATCCCAGTGTCCTGGGATCGAGTCCCGCATTGGGCTCCTTGCTCGGCAGGGAGCCTGCTTCTCCCTCTGCCTCTGCCTGCCATTCTGTCTGCCTGTGCTCCCTCTCTCTCCCTCCCTCTCTCTGACAAATTAAAAAAAAAAAATCTTAAAAAAAAAAAAAGAGTAAGTATTTCAGTATACAATAATAACGATTTTTAGAAGAAAACACAAAATAGTATTAGGTAAACTCAGGTGAGAGACCTTAACAACAACAAAAATATATTTATTTATTTATTTTTAGAGGGAGAGGGTAGGGGGCACAGGGAAAGAGGGAGAGGGAGAGAATCTCAAGTAGGCTTCCTGCTGAGTGCAGGGCCCCATGTAGGGTTCAATCCCAGGACACAGGGATCATGATCTGAGCTGAAACCAAAAGTTGGATGCTTAAGTGACAGCACCACCCAGCTGCCCCAAGAAAGAGATCTTTTAAGTGAGAAAACAGTCTTAAAAACTATAAAAGAAAAGTATGTATAAGGGTACATTAACTTACACAACAACAAAAAGGTGCCTAATAAATTACATATTTTGTTGTGGAAAATATGACTGCAGGTCAACATCCATAGCGTATAAGTGCTCATATTGCCTTGTAAAAAAAAAAAATTAACGTCTCGATAAAAAAATGAACAAGGGGCATGAGCAGGCAACTTACAGAAGAGAAAATCCAAATGGCTAACAAATCTGTGAGAAGGCGAGGAATTTTCCTGCTAATCAAGACAATACAAATCTGTGTGGCCGTGTAATGAAAGGTGAATTCACCCAAAAGACAAGCAAATAAATAACAAGTAGACACGAGGCAACCGTCAACTGTATGCACTCGAAAGACTAGGGGGCAAAACCGGTTTGCCTACGGGCTGTATACACAAGACTCCCTTCAGAAAGATGGTGCCTGGTGCTGGGAAGCCTTCACAGACACAGGACTTCTAGACATCCTACTGTGGCTCAAAATTTCTCTTCTTTTTATCCTGTTTCTCTCAGAGCTCGGCACAGGGCTGTGCACAGGTGATCTCAGTCAATAGACGCTCTCATGGCAGAGGACCAGCACGCAAAGCAGGAAAGCTGAATGCAGATGAGGGGGGACCCCTATGTGGCCTCGTCCTCCCTTGGCTGGGGCTCTGCTCACAAACAGAGCCTGCTGGGCTTTCTGCCGGGGGCTCCAGAAAGGGACCGAGGGGAGGCCATTCCTGGACACCCTCTCAATAGGTGTATTGAGTCTTTGGACAAAAAGTGAATTTGGAGCTGGCAAATGCCGTGTCCAGTGGCCTGAACAGAATGAAAGGGGGTGACCGGGCAGCATTTTTTCAGTCTGTGCTTTTGCCACAGGATGCAACAGCTTTGGATTTGTTTCCAGGATGGGGAATCCTCAAGTGTTGGCATGCCTTTTATGTGAACTGTGGGATTCAGCCCCGGGCCGGAGATGGAGGGTTGATGAAAATGACTATTGGCTGAGGCAAACACCCTTTCTGCAAAGACGGCAGAACTGTATGGGGATCCTCTGCCTATGGCAACAAGGTTGGAGCCCAAACCTTCTGTTTCTATAGCATCGCCCCTGCCCAGGCCCCCTCATCTTCGCCGTCCTCCCCCTCCCCCATCCCTCCTTTGTGCAGTGCCCTGAGCTCATTGGCTTGGATTCTCCCCATTGAAGGCTTCAGTTCAGCCATCACACTGAGTATCGCCTGAAGAGCGGGGAAGGAAAAGTGTTTTCTACAAAGAAAAATAGAACAGCAGGAAACAGCATGATGTGGAGGGCTTGGGGATTCCTTTACAGAGGGACTGTACTGAGGGGCTAATGGTCAACGAAGCACTTCTCTTGCTTCTTGTATGGTTCAGTCTGAAGTCCTTTCACTTGTGTTCCGGTCCATTTGCCCCCTGCTGTTTGTGACGCGTCACCCCCTCGTAGGAACCTGCTCTCGTGGCCAGAGTGAACGAACATGCTGGTGTCGTCCCTTCCAGCGGTATCAGAACACACATACCACACCCAGCCAAGTCTACCCACACCTGCCGGCTCACGCTCACAGATACATGTGTACATCACATATACTTGCAGTAACAATATTGATTATTGTCAGTGTTTCGGATGATCTTTTAAAAATTCTCAGTTCTAACTTCCCATGCATGGCTTTTGAATTGACTGCACAAATCTACAAAACCACCAGCACTCCGAAGTGGCTCCCCAGAAGCCACCGGTGTTGGCAAGGCCACACGCCCTTCAAAGGCTCTAAAGGAGAGCCCTTTCTTTCCTTTGCAAGCTTCTGGTAGCTCCAGGCCTTCCTTGGTTTGTAGCTCTATCATTCTCATCTTTGTCTCTGTCTTCTTCTCTTTTGGTCTGTGTCTTCTCTTCTGTCTTATATAATATAAGGCGCCTGTTATGGCATTTAGGGCCACCTGGTTAATTCAGGAAAATCCAGACTTGAGGTCTTTAGCTTGAGGAAAACCCCCTTTTCCTAATAAGGTCTGACTCATAGGTTTTGGAGCTTAGGACTTGGATATGTCTTTCTGGGGACCACCATTAAACCTGGCTCAATGTTCAAAAGCAAGATAAGGAATTTTCCTGTTCAAAACCCAGCCCTGGTTTACCATTGTGCTTAAAATTACATGTTCCTTGGATAATAAGGAATAAGACCTTGCTTAATAAGACCTTGCCCAGTCTGGCTTTCTCATCACTGTTCAATATCATCCCCTGCATTCCAGCTCTACATGTCTTCTTCGACTTCTTCAGCACACCAAGCACTATCCTTCTTCCGGGTTTTTATGGTCCACATTCTGACCTGTGCCTCGCTCTTCATTGGGTTGCCTCCATTTCCTCTTCATCTGTCAGCCTAAACGTCATCTCCTGGAACCAGTAGGTTTTAACATTATCCTTTATAGTGACAAGTCCTTGCTTATCCCTTGGTCATTATTTGCAATGATTTATGTATTAGTTTCTTGTCCAGGTGCTCTAGGAGTTCTATCATGGACTTTGTCCACCTTAATCATTGTTTTAGTGACCAAATCTTGCCCATAGGGAATAAGAAATATATGTTGAATGGATCTATGAATGAATGGTGTATGAATGAATGATGCTCTTCGTTTGGGAGGTGCTCTGAGAGCACTCAGAATGGGGCTGGTGCTTCACGCACACGTGAACTGTGTCGAAGACTTGGCTCCTTAACCTCACAGCCATTTCTTATGACAGAGACCGGCGGGGCCACAGTAGAAGAT
The DNA here is from genome assembly GCF_964662115.1 of Mustela nivalis. Lineage (NCBI taxonomy): Eukaryota > Metazoa > Chordata > Mammalia > Carnivora > Mustelidae > Mustela > Mustela nivalis. The sequence continues at coordinate 150,215,804 of NC_139024.1, read as the reverse complement.
GAGCAGACTGTTGAGCGATTTCTGCCGGCGTAATGGGTTGGTATTAGGTTGGAAGGAACCTCTCCGACAATGATGGGTCTGTACTCAGGAGTCCAACTCTTCAACACTTGTCATCCTTCCTGGGAAATAAGAAGTGGGTGGTTTCTGTCTTCGGAGGCTGCCAAGAAGACATTGCTTTCACCCTTAGAGGAAAGTGTCCCACTTCCCGAGTCAGAATATTCACAGATGACAGAATATGAAATGGATGTCTTCTGTTGCCTTAGACTTTTGCCTAACACCCTGAAGCTGAAAGCAGTAGGCAGTTCACAGGCCGGCAGCCAAGAGGCTCCCAGTATCCCCTTCTGGGGGCTGTGAAGGGTTTCCACGCTCATCCTTTAAAACCACACCCTCCCACCCCATGTAGCCTATTTAAGCAAAATCCTAGAATTCATTGAAGAAGGGAATTAGGAATAATGAGGTAGCAGCCGAGTGGAGAGTGTTGGGGCCTGGAGGGAGGGGTTCCAGGGGAAATCCTCATTGAAAGTCAGGGCTGCTGGCCACAAGAGCAAGGGCGGGGGGAGGAGTGCAGGTGTGGGGGCAGGGTGAGGCTGGGCTTGGAGGGGGAGGGGTGGCTTGGGTTTGGGGTGCATTAGCATTTTTGGCATCAGAAAGTGATTCCTAACTATTAAAATGGGACTTGCTCTAAGTAGGAAAGAAAGCTAAGGGACCTACAGTCTGAGATGGTGTCAAGGAGAGAGAGGGGGTTATTTGAAGGGTGAGATTTCAAAGCTGTGATCGGGGAAGAAAATAAAAGCTGTCTCCTGTCTATTCTTAATGGATTTTGGTCTGTTCAATAAACCAGTTAGCTTATTATCAGAACTAGTCTATTCAACGTAAACCATAGGAATAAGGACATTTTACTTCTTAAAAAAATTTGTAGGGCGCCTGGATGGCTCAGTGGGTTAAGCCGCTGCCTTCGGCTCGGGTCATGATCTCAGGGTCCTGGGATCGAGTCCCGCATCGGGCTCTCTGCTCAGCAGGAAGCCTGCTTCCTCCTCTCTCTCTCTCTGCTTGCCTCTCTGCCTACTTGTGATCTCTGTCTGTCAAATAAATAAATAAAAAAATCTTTTAAAAAAAATTTGTATATACAATGATTAACCTTTGGTGAGTATTGACATTAGGCCCTGTACTAAGTGTTTTATATACTCTGTGTGTGCATTTGTGAATGTGTGTGCTTGTGTATACAGACACACATAGGAGTCCGCATAAATTCTCATGACAAGCTAATGAAGTAGGGACTGCTGTTATCCACTCATTGTAAATGAATTAATGGAGGCATAATAGATAAAATAATGTATCCAAGATCTCCCAGCTACTAAGCAGCAAAACCAGAGTTTGAACTTCGGTCTGTCTTCCGACAGAACACAAAGATTTTAACCACTCTGCTCTGCTGTTATTGTCTAAACATACACGCACGTACACTGTTCTCTTGAAAGGGAGAATGAAGGTGGGAAGATATTTTGGATCCTTTAAAAATAGGCAGAACTTGTCACTGGTTTCTATGCAAAATGCATGGAAAGACGACCCTGCCTTGCCTCTTGATTTCTTACAATCTAACTCTGAAAGTAAAACCCTGCCCTCCCTGAGGACCACTTATGGTTTTAGGGTCCCAACACAAGCTAGGACCTGAGGGTACAGGGTGAGAGGGTTTCTGGGGACTGGCCAAGAGGTGAGTTTGGTTTTGCTTATATTTGTGAAAAAGCCAGAGGGATTCAGTCCCATCCTATGTGTCAGGGGCCATCCGGGTCACCCAGACGTTAAAGAGCCAGGGGGAAGCAGAACAAAGGGGTGGTCAGGGGAGGTGGAGGGATCTGTAGGAAAACTAGATGGTGGCTAGGGCATTGTGGTTGAAGGATCTGCCACGTTCTAGAAGTGTGACCTTAGTCAACTCATTTCTCTTCACTGGGCTATAGTTTCCTTATCAGGAAAAGGAAGCAGTTGGGTCATATGGTGCCCAAGGCTCTTCTTCAGTGCTTAGTTCTAGGAATCGATGATTCTGTGAGATAGTGAAGAATGGTTAAGGCCAAGCAGGAGGCAGAGAATAAAGAAGGCATGTAAAGCAATGAGGAGCTAATAAAAGAAAAGTTAGTTATTGACTATTTTGCCCCATTGCCGTTCCTTTCTATCGAAACAACCTCCCCCCCCGCCCCCAAAAAGGAGGTAAATTTGGAAAACTTGTAGCAATAGATGGTTGAGCAAAGGCTCTTAAAATGATCCTGCCATTGAACAACAAGATTCGTGATATCCGGAAGCTCTCGTACTTGTCTCATCTTCAAGGAGACCCAGCGTGCTTGGAAAACTGCCTGATAAATATGCCACAGTCCCCTGCCCAGGTTCAAGCACATCCCCGGTCACGTCCGCACTTTGATGCTTCCTGGGGCCCTCCTCATGCTCATTAGCATTTTCAGAAGGTTATTCGACTCAAATCTCTTAGTGAGATTCGCCCTCCCCCACACCCCCGAGTTGTGAGGGGCTGGAATGAGAGAAGACAGGGCAATGAACTTGGAGGAGACTCGCTCCCAGCCCCACATTCTTCTGGTAAATGGACGAGTCTGCGTCTTTCATGGTGAGAGAATGGGTCGTGACCCCTTCAGACACTGTCTCCGGCAGGGCAGAGTGCAAGGCTGCAAAGGAGGGGCGCACTCGTTGGGAAAGACCCTTGCTGCTGACTCCATCCCTGTCCTTGAAGAGACTTTTTCTGCTTCTCTAGACACTTGCCCGCACCCTGGTGGGTTGACCCCAGGGACTCCCATCTCGATTTGAGACCAGCTCTCTGGCTGTCACATTCACTTCAACGTAGCCCCTCCTTTCCTGAGAATGACCTAGAGGTGACCCTCTGAAGGAGACAGCGTGTCTGTGGTATTTGGCAGAACTGATAACTATAGTCTTTTTTTTTTTTTTTTTCAAGAGCAGCCAGGAGAGATGGTGCACTTGGGTGCCCGTGTCTGGCTATCCCAGAGACTGAACTGAAAAACACTGGTTTAACAAACAGTAACTCGGAGCCGAACAAAGCTCCCATGCTGTCTGAGACAAAAGGCAGCAGGAAGCCAGAGGCTTTAAGTTGGGAGTGAATGTGACTTGATGGAAACCTTGAGTTCCTTTTGGACTACCAATAAGTGATTTGAAAATAGAGACAGAATTTTTTTTTTTGGAAATCTGCTTAAAGTAACCCTGGGAGGAAAATAGCCTGGGTTTGGGTCTTTAATGGAGGTATCAGGAGGAAATTAAGTAGTCATTGTCTCATATTTTGGACAACCCTGGAAAAGATATTGATTCTCTCTATAGGCTAATACGTGCTTATCAGCATGAACTCATTTATACCTTCTGCAAGCAAGTTGTCTCCTTTTATATGCAAAATGACCAGAAAGGGGCTTTAGGATAAGGAATCTGGTACTGTCCCACAGGCTGGGTTTGGGAGGGAAGAGGGGGCAAGAAGAGGTCATTAGGGGGACCTTGTGATGATTTTAATATTAAGAGGAGAGCCCAGCCCCCCGGGGGCATCAGGCCTGAAGGAGAATTTGCTATAGAATGGCTTTCAGAAAAGTTTCTGAGCGAAAAAGTAAAAATAAGCAAAATGTAGGAAAATTGTTTTTTTTTTTTTTTTTGGCTACTTTAGCATGTGGGGACAGGACATGTCTGACCACAGTGACCAGTGACCATGAGACGGAGTATGGTGGACAAGTTTGCCAGGACTGCTCTAACAAAATACCTTAGATTAGGTGGTTTAAATTATGGGACTAATTGTCCCACTGTTCTGGAGGCTGGAAGTCCAAGATGAAGGGATCTGCAGGGTTGGTTTTTTCTGAGGCCTCTCCGTCAATTGTGAATGCCGACCTTCTCCCTGTGTCCTACATGGTCATCCCTCTGAGTGTTTCTGTGTCCTAGTGTCTTCTTATAAGAAGGTCCACTCCTGTGAGCTCATTCCAACTTCATTGTCTCTTTCAAGGCCCTATCTGCAAATACAGGTACATTCTGAGATACAGGGGGTTAATACCACAAGCTATGAGTTTTGGGGGGACACCATTCAGCCTATAGCGGGTGATGTTCTGGGAAACGCTGCGAAGAAGGAAGCAGGTCACCTGAGTTTACTCCTAGCCTTGTCGCTAGCTCTGTCCCTCAGCTTCTGCTGTTTCTTGACCTCTCCTGCCCCACGCTAAGTCAAAGAAGATCAGCCTCACCAGTGAGCTATTTTATATTAAGCTTATGCATTCCAGACATCTCCAATGTCTGGAAAGCTCTGCGGTTATCCTTTGGTATCCAGAGAAGATGGTCTGAGTCCTCATCTTACACGTTACTACAAGTAATCTCTGCGACTCGTTGAATTGTCTGACGGACTTCTTTCTCCCAGGCCCTGCGGGCTGCCCCTGGTCATGACTCTCAGCTTCTGAGATGTTCTCTTCCCAGACTGGTCCTTTTTCTCAGAAACATCCTACAAGGACTTTAGACCAAATTTTACTGGAGGTTTTTAGGGCAAGGGTAGGCATACAAGCCTGGCAACATTACAGTGCCCTGTGAGGAAAATCTTCAAACTGAATCGTGGACTTCTCTGCTTTAGGTTTCTGCGGCCGTTCCTTATTTCAGGGTGTTCCTTGCTGGGCCACCATCTGCCATGTTGGCTCCTGCTTTCTGGCCATGATTCGGAACTTCCTTCTATTTTCCTCCTTCCTGGGTCCCCTCACATACCCCATTCCACTGTCTCAAGCTGCCAGTGATCAACTCCTAAAATCCCATTGTTTTCTTACCCAGAATTGTAGCTCATCTCAGTTTTTGCTTTCTTTTGAGTTGGACTCTAGAAGGAGTTGTAGGCGGGGTGGAGCTCACGTTCCTCCACCAAAGACCCATCGAGATGTAGTCCCAGTAGGGTCATCTCCTCTGCAGTGAATCATGCCTCCAGTGTGTTAAAGCGTTTGCCTCTCTGTTTAAAATCACATTCTTATCTCGTTCTCCCATCTACCCCTTTGACTATGCTCTCTACGACGGCCTTAGGCACCTGTCTTTCATCAGTGATGTAGGTGCACTGATGTTACAACAGCTTGGAGTGCATTCAGGTATTTTTCTGTAGCATGAATATTCATGGTAAGAAAAAGGGAGATAGTACTGATGATTGTTTCAAGTAGAAAAGCGTTATAGAGTCATTTATTTGATTCCCTCTCCGTCAAGAAGTAAATGGGTCAAGCAAGAAGGAGCCCATGTCATATCTCTTATCGGTGGAAGGTGCCAGTCCTTTTTTCTGTTAGGTCTTTAAAACAACAACAGCAAACCAGCCCTGAATCGCCTGAAAACTGTGAACAGCTATGCTAATGTTTCAGGGTCTTTCTCTTACCCAGCCTTCTGGAAGTCAGTGCTTTGTATCTCAGCAGACCACGGGGCCACTGAGGAGCTTCATGGTGAGAGCACGGACTCAGGAGACAGGAGGTTTGGGTTTCTGCACTTGGTCTGTGACTTGTAGGTTACGAGACCCTGGACAGTCACAGAAGCTCTCCTAAACTAGTCCCCTTATCTATTATATAGGGAGGAATCCCACTCCTTTGCTCACAGGATTGAGTGAGATCCTGGAAGCACTTTTTTTTTTTGGCTGGAAAGACTGGAAGCTGAGTATCTGAGCTGGGTAGCTGCTGTGACATCAAACATGTTCGGGCACGTCTGGAAGTTTAATTGGCATGTTGGCCAGGTTCAGGCTTGCCGGATCCACTCAGGGGAGACGCGATGACTGATTTTATTGAATCTGAGAATTGGCCCCCAAGAGCAGCACCTGGCACGGTGTCTGAGTGGGAGCTAGCTGGAGCACAGGTGTTCATGCCGAGTCCAGGAACGCTGGTTGGAAGGGAGAGGGGATGACGTGCACAGGTGAGAAAGCATGCCTCCATATTGTCTCCCTGCCTCACACAACTCCAGCCATGTTCCTTGAGAGAGGAAACCGGTGTGAGGAGTGGGCCAAGGGAAAGAGGCTTATCCCTGGAGATGCCTTCGAGCACTGAGATAGAGAGCAGTTCCCCCGTGGGACCTGGTGACTCTGGGGAGCACTAAAGCTGGTTCAGTAGAATAAAGCTAGCTCCAGGGGCATGAGTGGACTTAGGTTTAGTGGGACCTGAGGTTATGAAACGTTGGGCATTCTCTTTAAGAAAAGAATACAGAATTACGGGTGTAAAATTGAGCAGGAACGATTTCTTTAGAAAGATAAAGTAAACCATAATAACGTACGTTTTTAAAAACCTGACAAATAGTACAAAGCCTGGGAAAATAACAATATATTTTTTTTTCTAGTTGTCTGACACATCTCTTTAATACCTTTTCTCTTACTTTCTTTGGTGACACATTTTGATCATCACTTCATATGACAATGATTTTGACTATCACTTTCTATTAGAGAGAATGAAAACACAATTTGGTCTTTCTTCCAGGATGGGTAATCAAAATTAATTCTCAATTATTGATTGTTAGGAGGAATAAAAGAACGAAGACAATGCAAATGATGTACTCTTTGTGGGATTCCTACAGCTTGAGCTCAACAAACAGAAGAATCTTGAAGGATCCCATTTTGAGTGAATCTTATAATAAAAAGAAAAAAAAATACATGGCACATTTATAATTATATATACCAACAAAAGACAGTCTCTGTTTTGACTAGGTGCTGATGAGAACCAAATGTTTGCTTACATGTTTACATGTCTACAACTACAAGGAAGTCCCCCAGAGAAGCTTCCGTCAGGTGCATTTCAAACCTTGCTCTCTCTACTGTGTGTCCCTGTGGTGCCAGGTCTCATGAGCTCTGTGCCTGTTGAGTTAGAGCTTTTGGTCTTGCTCCTTCATGTTTGGATACCAGGTGAGTTGGCACAAGAGGAGTAGAAAAATCCTTGGAAAGTCACTACTATACTGTATAGCTGGCAACAACGTACATATACCTGGAATTGATTTTGAACGAGATCAATAGATCCCATTAATCCCCACATAAATTTCCCTTAACCAGATTCCAAAAATGTCCCTGGCCACTCTGATGCCACTGGAGACAAAGTGAAGTATAATGGAGGGCAAATCAAAGAGAAAAGGGAATGTGGCCTTTAGCCACTTGTAGCTATAACACTTCCTTCTGCAAATTCTAGAAAAGAAATATATGACCACATGAACTCACTGCCAGAGACTTCTCCAGGTTCATCGATAGGGACCATGGAAGTGAGGGAATCTCAAAACTGAAACTCCAGGCACCTGGGTGGCTCAGTGGCTTAAGGCCTCTGCCTTTGGCTCAGGTCATGATCTCAGGGTCCTGGGATCAGCCCCGCATCGGGCTCTCTGCTCAGCGGGGAGCCTGCTTCCTCCTCTCTCTCTCTGCCTGTTTCTCTGCCTACTTGTGATCTCTGTCTGTCAGATAAATAAATAAAATCTTAAAAAAAAAAACCAAACTGAAGCTCCATTACCTTTTGAGGAAGTATGTCTCAGGCTGAAACAGATAAAATCTTGAATTTCAGTAGCTTAACACAATAGTATGTTGACATAAAGACTAGTTGGTGGGTGATGGTCGTGGACATGAGTCTCCTGGTGTATGTGGAGGGGCAGGGGTAGAGAATCCCTTCTCTAGGCAGTCATTCCTAGGACCCAGGATGACAGAGGCTCTAGCATCTCCAACATGTGCCTCCCAACGTTGCTTTAGGCACTGCAGCTAGCCAGAGGGAGGAGATAGAGACAGAGAGAGAGCAAGAGAGCACACAGAACATTTCATGGGCCAAGTCAGGAAGTGGGGCGCATCGCTTCCTCCGTTGGTCTTTGGCTGGAACTCACTCAGCTCCATACCACTGCAAGAGGGGCTGGGAAATGTGGTATAGCTGTGTACCGAGGGGAAAGAAGGAGTAGGTTTTGGTGAATGACAGTAGTCTTTGGCCTACGAGGCGACAGGACTTTCCCTCACTTGGGATTCGAGTGATACAAGTATGGCAAGAAACATGACTAGAGCCACAGGAGGCAATGAAAAGCCATCAAGAGTTCCTGGATGACCCTCCCAGTGTCCTCTTGAACCAGGGAAACTTTCAGGGCTGCGGTAGGAGAGGTCTGTCATGAAAGCTCACAGAAACGATTATTTTGCCATTGATATTGTCACTCCCTTTGTATCCAGGAAACCTGTCTGGAAACCAGCCTAAGGGATGATAATAACGCTAACTGTGAGTTAATAGAGATTTTTAGGGGTGAGTTTGGAAAGTCATATCACTAAATTTTACCCAGAGCCATTCACCCAAGGGTTCCCAATGACTGTTCTTATCAGACTGTGAGCTCCAGGCGTGAATGTGTCTCACTTACTTTTGGGTCCCAGTGTCTAGCAGGGGGCTCTACTGGATTGTGGAAGAGATTTTGCTTTACTCTCCTAAATATATAACCATTGTATAAGCACTACACTTTTTTTGATAAACAGTGATGTTCAGAGCCTTGGCAGAAGAGATAGTAATGTCCAAGGTCAACATATTATGTTCACTTTGATCCATAATTTCCAGATATTTCATCATTAATTGAACTTGGAGTCATGCTTTGAGGTTGAGTCTTTCTATAAGATCTTTTCTACAACAATTTAAAAAAATAAGGCTTAGGTATAATTTTTTTTTGTCTTTCTTGGAATACAGAAATTCCCTCAATCAGTTAGAAAAGGTAAGTTCTTCTTTTCTTCTGGCACATAGAAAATCTTCCCTTAAAGCCTTTCTCTCCCCATACGTTAAAAACCCATTAGTAAATTAGGCTAAGCTGGGTACACTCATTGATATTTGATCCTTGAAACCTCTCAAGGAAAATCAATGTGTGGCTTTTCAGTTAACTAACATAATGTTAATAGAATGTATAATGCCAGCGTCACTGGAATGCTCAGACTCTGTGTTCTGCTCAGCCCGAGTGAGCAGAAAGGGTTGATAGATACTTTTCAGAAGATATCTGGACTCCTCAAGAGAAGACAAGCACAGGACTTCTCTGAGGTGAAAACTGTACCTGTCTGCATGTTCCTGTTGATTGTCTGGTGGGGATTGCTACGTCGGGAAGACAGGCTAGAATAAAGCTAAATATGAGAAGAATTCAAATTCTGTTCATGTAAGGGCAATTAGTGGCTGCTGTGGAATCTGACCCGAATAGCAGATTCAAATTCAACCCTCTGAGACATGGAGCTTGAAGAGGTACGAGATGAGGACATGTGGGCTGTTAGCTCAACTACTTCTAGGGTTTCTATGGTTAAAGGTGTAGCCATAAAAACAGTCTCCTCCCTTCCTTGCTCCCCTCAAAATGTTTAATTGTGGTAAAAGACACACAACAGAATTTACTATTTAAACCATTCAGTAGTATGAAGTACATTCTCATAATCAGATATCCATTATCTCCATCCACCTCCAGAACTCTGTCTTGCAAATCTGGGATTCTCAAACAGTACCTCTGCTCTCCATTCCCTCCTCTCCACTGGCCCCTGGCCGCCATCTTCCTCCTTTCTGTCTCTATGCGCTTGACTGCTCTCAGTGCCTCATGTAAGTAGACTCACACAGCATTTGCACTTTGGGGAGTGATTCATTTCACTCAGCAGAATGTCCTCAGGGTTCATCCATGTTGTCAGAATTTCCTTTTTAAGGCTAAAAAACACTCCATTATATGGACACGCTGTCTTTGGTTTATCTAGTCAGTGGACACTTGGATGGATTCTACTTTTCGGCTATCGTGAATAATGCTGCTATGAACATGGTTGTACAAATATTTCTTTGAGTCTCTGTTTTCGTCTCTTTGGGGTATACATCTAGAAGTGGAATTGCTGAATCATATGATAACGTTAGTTTTAATTTTTGAGCAACTGCCATACTATTGTCCACAGTAGCTGCACCGCGGGGCACACTTGTTCCAATTTCTCCACATCCCTCCAACCCTTGCTCCCTTGTTCTTCCCTTCCCTATTCTTTTTTTTCTCTCTCTCCCTCTCTTTTTTCTTTCTCTTTCTTCCTTCACTGCTTCCTTCCTTCCTTCCTTCTCTTACTTCCCTCATACAGTAACCATCCTAATACGTGCAAGGCGGATATCATGCTGTGGTTTTGATTTGCATTTCTCTGTGGATCATTGACGCTGAGTACCTTTCAGTATGCCCGTCAGCCATTTGTATGTCTTCTTTGAAGTAAATCTATCCAAACTTTCTGCCTAGTGTTAAGTCAGGTTGTTTGTGTTTGGGTTGGTAAGTTCTTCTCTGCTACTTCAGATGTAGCCCTCTGGATGACTCTGGTTCTCTCTTCACCCAATCTTGTTCAAGCCAGTCTCAGTATGTTTTAGAGCAGTGACTTTCCAGTCACGACCCCCTGTGCCAGCAGGAGTTGATAGGGGCTTACGAGACAGCTGGGAGAAGGGAGTCCAGGAGTGGTGGTCAAGAGGGAATATGCTAAGATCTACTCCTACCTTAGACAAGGGAACTTCATGTTTCCCTGGTTTATCTATCAGAATGTCCATCTAAGATGGCATTTAATGTTTCCCTGCTGGAAAAAAAAAATTTCCAAAACAGTTGTTATAGGGATAAGGTTGGCCTCAATTACCTTCCTTTGCTGCAGCCTGTTTGCAAACAAGCCCAGCTGTGATGTGCTTTGGGTTGATGTCTCTGAAGCGAGTCGAGGGGAAGCATTGTTCATTTCTCTTCCACGGATAATGGTGGGATGTCCAGTATGTACCAGACCCTGTCCTGATCTTACCGAATTGCTCACCGATAAACAGAATGCCTCTTCTGGGATAGGATCGGCCACCTTGGAAATAACCAGGTGAATGGGGCTCAGGGCTAGAGGTCATCCTAGCCTCATGTGCCTGACCTGGATCTGACCAGGCCCAGTTCTCTGGGGGACTCTCCACTCCATTCCCAACGCCTAAGTTCACTGGGGCACTCAGCGAGCGAAGGGCAAAGTCTCAGCCCAGACATTGCCTGCTGACCATTTTCTCTCTCCTCTCCTGTCCCCCAGACCCTTCCTCTCTCCCACGCCCCACAGCTTCCCTTCTCCCCTCTCGCCTCCAAATCTCACGCACCATCTGCCGTGACTAGTGTTCTCATTCACCTTCTCCTGCTTATCTCCTCTTAGGCAGGAAAGTGCTTTGGAGGCTGACAGCCTAATCTCTCTGCTGATCCCGTGTTTCTGAATTCATCATCCCGCCCCTCAGGCTGCTGCCCTGCACGGCTGCCCAGCTGAGCAGGAGGAGGGAAGAGGAGGCTGGACCAGACTAGAAAAGGAAAAAAAGACAAGCAAAGGAAAAAGAAAAAGTGGAGGAGTCATCCAGGCACAGGGAATGAGGCTGTGGGTATCCCAAGACCACCCTTGAGGGTCAGAGAGAGGCTGAAGGAAAGGTTGTCTGGCCCTTCTGTTTCCAGAAGCAAAATTGCCCCTGCTTTCTCATCCCTAAAATCTGCGCCTTTCTGGTCGCACACCTGCAGCAAGGTCACTGGCACAGTGGGTTTTCTGTATTGCTATCCGGATATTAACTGTAAATCATTTTTCCTTTTTCTGTTATATATATTTTTAAAAATTGACTTGACTTGTAATTGGGAGATGATACGGCTCATCATCTAGGGGAAAGGGCAGGAAACTCCACTGCATAAAAACCCCTAAAAAACAAAACAAAAAAAACTACCTATAAACATAGACTGATGACCATAACATGAAGCCATTAAAGCGTACGATGCTACAACAGATTTTCTTTAAATATACATTTTTTATTTCTATTCTACTTCAGAGAATGAGCTCTTCACCTCCACCCCTGCCTCCTACACCACAGAGGACGCAGACTCTGCTCCACATACTACCCTTGGTGACATTTCACACTTCCAAGGCGTGAACATTTCCAGAACATTCTCCTTTTATTTTCTCTTTCACAGGCATGCACACATTCTTCCTCTATGTCCCTTTCCCTCCCAAATCTGGATGATGAACTGAAGTTTTTTTTTTTTTTCTCTCCTTTTCTGTTTTGGCTCATTTGAGGATGCTGTGCTGAAAAGGAAGGATGCTTCCAGCCCACCATTGGAGTGCTGAGGAGTGCACTTTGGGGAAATGAAACTCAGGTCCTGTGTCCACTCCCTGGAAAGGGGGAATTATGATAAAGTGAGAAAGTTTGTCACTGTTACTGAACCTTCCCGTCCTGGAAGGAAGGAATAGTCGTTACCACAGATGTCCTCACTCCTCTCTCTCTCCTACCCTGACATACCTCATGTAATAATATCTATTTCTGGAGCAAATGGAAGATAACCGTGTGCTTTGGGGTGGCGAGAGAAGCTGGTAAAATGTTGAAATGAGGCCCAGACCTTTTGCAATCTCTTTTTTAAAGCTACTTCCCAGGGGAGGGACGTATCATGGGTTCCAATCCCATCCTTGGCATTCCCAAAACTTGTACCTCACATGGACCCCTGTTATGGTAAGTGGTATTGTCCATTGACAATACAATGCGCTGATTTAGAACATGGAAGTTTTAGGACTTTTCACTTTTTCTCGTGGCTGTGGACGTCTCCCTCATGAATCACAGAATTCCACCGCTGTTGGGAAGGTGCTTGAAAGAGCTCATGTGTAAACGCCATGATCAGAGCGAATGGCAGTCTCTTAGTGGTGGGTGGATGGGTTACAATTTTTTTTAATTTTCAGCATAACAGTACTCACTATTTTTGCACCTCACCCAGTGCTCCATGCAATCCGTGCCCTCTCTAATACCCATCACCTGGTACCCCAACCTCCCACCACCCCACCACTTCAAACACCTCAGATTGTTTTTCAGAGTCCATAGTCTCTCATGGTTCACCTTCACTTCCAATTTACCCCAACTCCCTTCTCCTCTCTAACTCAATGGGTTAGAATTTTTATTCAGCTTCATTCCTGGGAAGAAGCTATAGCAAAGCCATCTTCAGTCAGAGCAATAGTTGTCAAGTTTACCCAATGTATCAAAAGTCAATAGCAAGAAGTCTGGCAGTTTCTCATGAAGTTAAACTTATACTTACCCTATGGCTCAACAAATCCACTTAAAAGTATTTACTCAAGAGAAACAAAAACCCGTGTCCCCAAAAATACTTTGATAAGAATGTCCATAGCAACTTTATCCATAATAGCCCAAGACTGGAGCTGTCCAAATGTGCATCAGTGGGAAAAAGTAGATAAACAAATTATGAAATATTTGTAGAATGAAATGCCACTCACTAATAAAAAGGAATAAACTATAGATATATTAAGTAGCATGAATAACTCTTACAGAAATCATGTTGTATGAAAGAAACCAAACAAAAATTAGTGTATGTTGTGTGATTTCCTTTATGCAAGGTTCCTAAGCAGGCAAAGCTACTCAATAGTGATAAAAATCAGAAGAAAGAGATGTCTGGGTGGCTCATTGGGTTAGACATCTGCCTTCAGCTCAGTTCATAATCCCAGGTTCCTGGGCTCAAGTCCCAAGTCGGACTCCTTGCTAAGCGGGAGGTCTGCTTGTCCCTCTGCCTGCTGCTCCCCCGTTTGTGCTCTCACTCTCTGACAAATAAATAAGTAAAATCAATTAAAAAAAAATCAGAAGAGAGGTTGCCTGAGGGGACCAGAGAATAGAGGTCAACTAAGAGGAAGTATCAGGAACTTTCTAGGGCAATGGAGCAGTCACCAGTCCTGGAGTTCAAGTAACATGGGATTTCTATTGGTCAAAACTCGGTGGGCTTAAAAGTACATTTTGCATTTCAAGGAATATAAATTTTATCTTAAAATGAAAAAGCCCTATAAACAAATATTTTTACAAAATATGTAGCCAGTGTGGGGACAGTGTCCCACAACGGGGGCTGTTTCACAAACTCTGGTGTGGCAGCTGTGATTTTCAAACCTGGCCTCATGTTAGCTACTTACTGGGGAGCTTGTATTCTGCCGCTGCCCGGGGCTGTCTTAACTCCAGAAATTCTGACTCTGGGGTTGGTCTTGGACTCTCCATTTCAGAATAAATTCCAGGGCTGCCATTTAAAAAAAAACTTTTTTTTTTTTGTTAAAGATTTTATTTAGTTGAGAGAGAGAGAAAGCATGGACAGTGGGAGGGGCAGAATGAGAGGGAGAAGCAGACTCCCCACTGTACAGGGACTCCATCTCATGGTCCTGAGATCCCAACCTGAGCCAAAATCAAGAGTCAGATGCTTAACCACCCAGGCACCTCTAGAATAAAGCTCAAGGCTTCTTAAAGTACATGAGAGGGGTTAGATCTCAGTTTGACATTTTTAAGAGGTTACTACAATATTTGCCCCAGTCACCTCTGCCACCTTTGAGTTGTGACGTCAGTGAATTGAATGGTAAATGTGTTCATTCAAACCCATGTCTATGTTTATAAAAGAAGTGGGTGTGAAGTGGAAGATAGAGGAAAGGAACTAACTAACGTATATTGAAAGTCTAGGATGTGCCAGAGAGGGTATTAGTCATTTGACATAGATAATTTCATTTAAATTCTCTAAGAAGCACATTTATCTTTTATTATCTGGTTTTTCACTGTAATCACCATAGTCCAGGCCCCGCGCTATTAATGGTCTTGGCTTTTAAGCTCCAGCAAAACCAACTTTCTTGCAAATCTCTTAATAGGCTGAGCTATTTCAGGGCCCTGGGCCTTTGCAACGCCTGATGCTTGGCCCCTTCGTCTGCCAGATGTGCTTCTACTCATCTTTAAGGGCCCAACTGAAGTATCCCACACTATACACCGTCCTTCCTGGCCCTCCCCTTATTCTGTTGGAGGCATTTTACTCTTCTTCAGGTATACATTGTATCACCTGCCCTAGGATTTGTAGCAAAGTGTGTTTTGGAATTCTCTTACATGAATCAGAGATACTCCTTGGTGGCTGATTTAATGCGACATGCACTTAAATGGACAAAACACTACAGATAAATCTTTGGCAGTCAAATGTAGGTTTGCACTCGGCCAATTTCTACTTTTAGTATTATATTTATCGCATAGAATTATAATTTTAATGTACATTTCTCTCTCAGCCACCAGACAAAGATCTCCTTGAAGGCAGAACCATGCCTTATTTGACTTTGAAATCCCACGACCTTGCAAATACAGTGCCCAGTAAATTACTGTTGAATAAAAGTATGGGTGAATGAACATGATCACCTTGCTTCTCCTTAAATCCAGTCTGTTACTCAGATACATAGTGAATTTTTAGTAACCACCCACTGAACTCAAGATAAATGTAAACCCCAAAAATGGATTCTAAGAGTTCTAATAGTTATCATCTGCCCTACCTCAGCTCTGTCTCTAATTAATCTTACAGGCTAATGATTACTACATTAAATCCCCTGGTTGATATATGTTGATCCATTTCTTGAACATCATACACTCATTTTTTTTCCTCCACAGCCCTGATTAAATTGCCTTCTACTCCATGACATAATGGAAAGATCATAGTTTGTCCAAAGAGCTGATCATGGGATTCATAGTTATGTTAGCTTTGTGATCTCGGTCAAACAACTTACCATCTCTGAGGCTTGGTTTTTTCTCATTTATGAAATGGGATGACACCTGCAGTAACACATATAGGTTGCCTTGGAAGCAGTGCAAATTTTATTATTATTATCCTTACATATTATGAGAGCTGCACATAGAACTGTACAAATATTATTATTATCTTGCATATCCTTCAGTGTGCAGCTTTAAAGCCCAAATTCTCTTTGAAGGTGGGAGAGCTGACATTGTTTTCTGAACTGTCTGTACCACTAACTAGGGATTTCATCGTATATTATCACAATTGTCATTTAACCATTTCATGGGTGCGTGGGCTTTCTCCCAGATTGGGAACCTCTCAAGGACAAGAGCTGGGAACCCGTGTTACTCTGTTATCCTTCTCTTTAAGCCCCTCATCACTTAGCAGAGGATATTACCATATTAAAATGTAGTAATACAACCATTAAATGTATTAATGTTAGATTGTCTTACATAAAGAGAATGGAAAATAGATTTAGAATTAGAGGGTTTGAGAGTGATACATCCTAGAACATCACTTGATACAACCTTCCCTTTCTATGGAAATTGTAACCTACGTATGTTATGTGCCTTTCTTGTAGCTGCAGCTAATAATAATTTACCCTAACGAATCCTGAGACTACCCCAGCACTCTGCAAAGTAATTTATTTTTTTAAAGATTTATTTATTTAGTTAGAGAGAGAGTGATATAGGGCATGGGAAGGGGCAGGGGGGAGGGAGAGAGAATCCCAAGCTGACTCCCTGTTGGGTGGACAACCTGATGTGGGCCTCTATCTCATGACCTTGAGCTCATAACCTGAACTGAAATCAAGAGTCAGCTGCTCAACTGACTGAGCCGCCCAAGCACCCGTATGCCAAGTAATCTAAATGAATGATCTACTTCAATGTTATTGGAGTATTTATGATCCCCATTATACAGATGAAAAAACTGATGCTTAGAAGCTAGGATACAATCCCAGGCATCCTTCTCTGGAGCTCCCACCCTAAAATCTGCCCTTGGCATTGACGTTTCTCAATTCTCATGCCAGCGTCCTTCCTGCTCCAGGGGCAACCATTAGCTTTTCCCTGTGGCAGTGGCTCTTGGTGTGGTCCCAGACCTGCAGCTGTAGCATCATCTGGGAACTTGTCAGAAATCCAGATTCTTGGGTTCCACCCAGCCCTGCTGAATCAGACACTTGGTGGAGGGAGGGGGAGTCCAAAAATCTGTGCCTTGACAATTCCCTGGTGATCCTTCTTGTCTGAGAACGACAGCTTTTGGATAAATATTGTGCTTGTCTTTGGGCTTCGTATACTGCTCACTCTGTTGCTTAGTAGATGTTTATATAATAAGGTATTTATGTAACAAGGGTGATAAGAGTCTACATCTCCCTATCAATATTCAATGATTTCTGTGTTAGGAAAGGAAATGCCACTTCAGGCAAGGAGCCTGAACCTGAAATCTGCTGGCATGCATCTTGCAATTTGAAGAACCTTAATTAGTTTCATTATTTCACTTGGTTTTACATATATTTTTATATTTTCACTTAACACAATTATAAGTAACAATTTAAATTTTCTCTGCACAGTGATTGGAATTTTTAACAGAAGTTGCATGTTCCCCAAGTCCTTCCAGAAATTCTGTACTCTGCTTGGAATCCTTAACAGGGCTTTAAGTCATTTAAAGACAGCAAAAATATTTTTATTAAAATTCAGACTGGAAGTCATCATGAATATGATAAACACAATATGTAATAATTAGGGAAGAAACCCCAACTTTGTTATATAATATTAACATATGGTCTGGCAAGAAGAACAAATAACTTTAGCCAATATTCATATGCTTAGTTTACATGAAAATATCAAGAACAAAGGGTAAATAAACCATGTGACTTCTTCAGAGACGCCTAATATCTTCAGACTGTTTAAAGTTCTTGCAGTGATTTTTCTGAAATGTGCGAATCTGAACTCAAGATTGTATGAGACTTGTATGTCTTGTTTGTCATTCGGGTACTTTTAATATCAAATCAATTACCATTTATTTACTTAAAATGTGTAGCTGAGGGAAAAGACTATCATATCTTTGATAATAATTTTAGAAAGACAGATATTTAACATTCCTACCACGGGCAATTTTATGCCAGTCAAAAGACTACATTAAAGGACCCCAGATCCACTGGGATATGTTGAACATTTAAAATTTTCTTCGTTTGGGCTCTAGAGAATAGGAGGTTAATGACTCCATTTTCTACAAAAGGAAAAATGTAAAGAAAAAGAGAAAGGTAGTGGTGGTTGGAATGTCACCTTCTCTCTAAGTTCTATGGGTAATGAGATTTTCTTGCTTTAGGGTGAGGGCTACTTTTTTGAACAATCTAAGGTATTAGCTCAGCAGTATTTCTGTAGAAACTGTGTAATAGCTAAACAAATCCTTAGTAGATCATCTTTATGCATAGAATAACTTATGCTGTACTTTTGAAGTCAATTCAAACATCGTCCTTCTTATATAAAAGCAGTAATTACTGATGTAATAAGAAATTGATCTGGAATAATAAATATATTTTTGTTTTCTAGAAAAAACAGTTGTGATTGTTTATCAGAAAATATACTTGAATTGTTTTCTGAACAGCAATGTAGGATATGGACACATAGAGAATGAAGTGTGATAAATTAATGTTGACTTCAGGTAAATTTCAGAGAATCTTAGAGTTGTAAGGGATGTTAGTTACCATCTAACTCAATCTCCCATCTAACCCCAGATGTCCTTGATATGGTCTCTGATGAAATGTTATCCTGTGCTCTTTGAATATCTTCCCCCAGGGATAAAAGAGCAAACCCCTCTCTTCTTGGATACATCCATTCCACCTTCTTTTCAATTTCACTCATTGGCAAAAGTTCTGACTCCCAGAGCCCCACACTGACAGGTCTCGCCGCCACCATCTGGATTACTTCTCGTTTGTGAATGTCTCTCTTTAAATGAAGTTTCTGGAGTGAACACAGTTAGCTCAGCCGCTATCTGAGAGCAGAGAGCATGTGGGCAGGACTGGCCATGATCTCTTTTCTATGACATTCTTTTATTTTGTCGTAAGGCTTATTGAGGTCTAACTTGCATGCAGTAAAATTCACCCCTTATGATAAATATACCATCCTCTGAATTTTGGTGAGTGCATATAGCTAGGCAACCACTAATACAATCAAGGTAGAGACAAGCTCTGTCACCACCTTGCACCCTTTGTAGCTAGCCCTACACTTCACCCTCAGCTCCTGGAAACCACGAATCCATTGTCTGTTTCTAAGGTTTTGCCTTTCCTTCTTCAATGACATCTTGATTACTGAAGTTCAATATTACGTTAGGTGCAAGGGTTTTCATCAGTATGACACAAGGCGCATGATAACCTAGAGAGAATTTAGAGAAGGATGAGGAAAAAAATGAGTAAGTGCAAGAGAATTGGTAAAGGAGAGAAAGGATCTAGAAAGAGGAAGAAGAAAGACCAAAGGAAGGGTGTGTGGTGGTGAAAGAAGGTGCTTTGGATGGTGGTGTCAACATTTCCAAAGCCACAGTGCTCACAAATAGTGAGAATGTGTCCTCTACCCCAGCGGCAACCACTGTCTATGGTGCTGAATATCCATACTTTGCCTGTCAGCCCATATTTCATATATCCTAACTTCAGATTCTGGTGACTTCTCTCTGCTTCTCTCAGAGATTCAGATCTGTGTAAAGACCAAGGTTTTGGAGAAGAGAATCTAACATGAATTTGGGAGACTGACTTTTACACAGATACTTTCAGAAAATAAGAAAGATATTTATTTTGAAATAATTTTCAAATAACTGCATTTGCCTTGAAGATTGGTGTGTCTTGTTTTTGTTTTGTTTTGTTTTCCCTAGCCAGTTAGAAGATAGATTGCCTCTTCCACACCTCCTGACCCATTTATTGTTGTGATTAATGATTTGCCCCTCAGCTTAGTTTAGCCAGGACATTCCTCCTGGGTTTACTACTCTTTGGAAGGTCCCCGTGGTTAAGTGTCTTGAGATTTGAGCTCTAATCTCAGCTGTGCACCAACTAGCTGGCTAACTGGCCCAGTGTCTCTCAGGGCTTAGGGATAGGGTTGTTGAGCTTAGCAAATTAAAATATAGGCTGTTCAGTTAAATTTGAATTTCCAATAAACAACAAAGACTCTTTTAGTTATAAGTGTGTCCCATGCTGAGATAAGCTGTTAAAATATCCTGGAATATGCAAATGCTGTGAAATGTCAAGTGGCTGCATTGCTGAAGAAGATATTCTTGACTTGTGGTTGACCCCTAGTGATTTAGGAGAACAAACAGTATGTAACCCTTGTCAAGGAGGTTACTTTTGGATACTAAGTATCTAAGGTAGCTTCAAGCTGGTGACATCATCGGGTTGTAATGGTGCTTGTAGTTCAAGGATGGGAGGCTGGGAAGGTGTGTGCCCAAGACAGTGTCTAGGTGGGTAGATGGTGAAGACACCTTTAGAGCTATTAGTATCCAAGGTGATGGCACCATTCCTAGTTCAGGTGAATTATATTTCCGGTGACTTTTTAAAAATGTCTTTTCTTCTACTACCTTTTTTTTCCCTGTTTGCTTATCAGCTCGTTTTGGTTTCCCATTTGTGTTTTAAATCTTTGCTGTTTATTTTAATTTAGGATGTCAGCCCATGAAAAATAGATTTTTTGTTCTGTGCCCCGGACACAGCATTGCTGATTTTTTACTTATTTATCCATCTTTATCTTGCCTGAGGGAAAACAAGTATTTAAAATGCATTGTTGTCTTCATCTGTGAGTAGATAAATTTAGTACTTTTTTGTGATGGTGCCGTAGTCTACTTCTTTACTCCTAATTTTGCTGCTAGCAATTACTGGGCCATAGTCTTGGCAGAATGTCTATACTCTGGGTGTCTCTGTAGTCTCTCTGGGTATTTAGTCATGGTAAGATGGGTAAGAAGTAGAATGAACAATGCAAATGGACATTACATCATGATGGTTAATTCTTACCAAAAAGTAAGTTTAGCTCCAACTTTTAGCTTTTTAGAAAATGACTGTATTAAAAATTTTATAAGTTCATCTGTCCATCAAAAATCCAGTGAGTACTGATCAGAATAACAGATTAATGTTAAACATGATTTCTGAGTGGCAGGAAATTTTGTTCTAGATGGAGCTGATGTTTCATACATGCATGACTGACAGGTTCATAATGGCACATTACATTTACTCTCCCACTCCTCTTGCATGTAGATTGAAAAAAAAAATCAGTTACAATAAAGGTAGTCACATTTCCGAGAACTTACTGTTAACTCATCAGGTAATGGTAAGTTCTTTCAGTCAGTACTCAAGCAATATATTTTATATTGATTTTCTCTTGATGATGTCTCTGGCTCCCTACATTATTAGCTATTTGCTAAAAGAGGTAAGTTACAAAAAATGAGATTATGGCTTTCTGAGCATGGGTAAATCAGTACGTTAGTGAATAGAACCTACTAATAAAAATTGGTCTTCTCTATGTCATCTGGCACTTATGGCCCACAGAGCTAGACAGCACAGGTCTTGGGAAGGTCATGGCAAGAGGACTATCCCTCAAGAGAAAGCTCAATGTCAAGATAATGGAGATCTGCCCTCCTCCTGCAGTTGGGGGTGAGAGAAACAAGGTGAGTGCATTGTGATTAGCACTGGATAGTGGACAGAGTCTGGAGTTCAGACACCGTTTTTCTTTCTTTCTTTTTCTTTTTCTTTCTGTTCCTTTCCTCTTTCCTTTTCTTTGTAATTATAACCCGTAACCATCAAAATAACTTCAGGCCCTCAGTTTTATTTTCCTTACACAAAATGGAGAAGTTTTCAGCTGAGGGGGTTTTAAGGACATCCAACTCAATCATCTCATCATATCCATGAATAGTCTAGTATCCAGATGGGTTAAATGAGCTACTCAGGGCACTGATAATACTGGTAGAGCTAGGGGAAGGACTTGGTTCTTAGATTTTTATTTAATGCTCTTGTAAATGTCATCGAAGGGCATGAGCTCGGAGGCTAGGTTTGTGTCTCAGTAAGATGATATCTGAGCCAGATGAACTTTTCAAGTAACAACGTCCTTGAACTCAGTTTCCGCATCAGTAAAGTGGGGGTAGTAACACCTGCCCTATTTACCTCTCAAGGCTTTTATGGGTATCGTGAGACAATAAAACATAAAGTTCCAAAAAAAAAAAAAAAAAAGAAAGAAAGAAAGATACTGCATTATTTATTTATTTATTGCCATGTAATAATCTTAATAGCTTAAAGAACAAATATTTATTATTTCATAGATTGTATGGATCAGGAATCCAGGCCCAACAGAACAGGATGCCTCTGGCTTGAGGTCCTTAATAAGATTATAGTCAATCTGTCAAGCAGACCCTTGGTCTCATCTGAAGGTTTGACTTGGGGGAGTGCTGGGATAGATCTTTTTCTAAGGCCAGTTATGTGATTCTTATCGGGATTTAATTCCTTGCATATGGACCTCTCCATAGGATGGCTCACAACATGGTGGATGGCTTCTTTGGAACAAGTGAGCAAGAAAGCAAGAGCATGTGAACAATATGGGAACCAGAGTTTTTGTAACCTACTCTTGGAAGTAACATCCCATCACCTTTGCTGTTCTCTGTTTATTAGAAGTGGGTTACCAGGTCCCCACACTAAAAGAGCACCCATGATGTAAGAGCACCAATACCAAGAGATGGCCAACATTGGGTCCATCTCAGAGGTTCCTATTGCAAGGATTATTCTCAATTCTATGGTAGTTACAAGGAAAGCATTAGATAACAGATGCATGTTTGCATTAATGAATGAAAGGCTTTTACAAAAAGAAGGTGGTATTAATATCTCCATTTATCACAATTGATGGACTCCCTGCTCTTGAAAGATATTCAAGGTGGCGTCCACATCTTTGCTTGTGCTCTATTCCTCCTGTTCAGAATGCCTTCCTTCTCAGCCCTTGCACACCTGAGAATTGCTAAATCGTCTTCTGTGAATCCACCCAAATGTTGCCTCCTGGATATGTTACTATGGTTCACTATTGTGCTTTCCAAGGTGAACTTGGCCATAAGACACTGTACAATTTGGAAACCCAGTTGCATTTTCTCGTTGTATCACAGTTCATTGATGTGTCTCCCCGGAGGAATAGTAATAAATGATCTTGGACAAGAGGACCCATGTCTCCCTGGTTTGTTCTGTTTTGAAGACTAGACCTACAGTGATTTGTTAAGAGTTCTTGAAACTGTGATAGTCCCCTTGCTAGGGGTGGAGATGTATATGCAAACCATTTATCAAAGTGGGGGCAGAGGATCACCTGCACCCCCAGCTTTGAAAGGCTTTAAAAGTACAGATTCCTGGACCTTGCTTTGCGCTTACTGAATAAGAATCTCTTGGGTTGATTCCAGAAATTTGTATTTTTACTCAGGTGATTCTGATGTAAAGTTTGATAAGCCCCAGTCTGAAGGAACCCTCCAAGGATTATGGCTGAGAACAACCATACACATTTTCTTATTTGCCTTTATATTGGCTATGGTTTGTGATTATAATTTTTCTAAGACACCTCTGGTTGTCAAAGGCATTTTGACATTACATTATGCACTATTAAGAAAGAAAAAAGAAACCAACTCTGCTGATTATGGTGTGAAGGGTCCATAAAAATCCCTTCAAATGGAGAGATGTTAAAGTCTGAGAAAAATCTCAGCATTGAAGCGACATGACAAAATATCTTTCTTGTCTGACCGGACCAGATCTATGAGATAAACACTCTATATTTGACTTTCTAGAAACGGATCTTTTAAGTTCTTACATTCATCCACCCCAGTCATTCACTCATTCCACCTACATCACATACAGTTACGGAAGGCACGATGCTTGGCTGAGGTGATGAGTGGTGAATGAGATGTGTCTCATGGGGCTTAGGCTACAGGGGAAAGACTGAAATTAAATAAACACACCAGTCAATATACACCCGCTAATTAGGATAAATGCAATGAAGGACAAAGAGGAATCAAAGGAATTGGCCAAGGTCTGAGGATACACCCCACTGTGGGGCTCATGGGCTCGACAAGCAATTGTCTCTGAAGAGGCTGGAAGTGAGGGCTCATACCAATGACTTCTTTAGGAGGGGCATGTGAGACGGTGAGCCCAGCACCGAGACATGCATGCAAAAAGGTCTACTCTCTTAGCACCCAGGTGACTGACGTCTGGAAAGGCTAGCCATCCACAGGTTCAACAACCAAGGACCCTGCTATGCTGAGTCTTATGTTCCTTTCTCCCAGTGTTCTCTGGGTTCTCTGGGTTTGAACCCCCATGCTGGGCTTCCATGGCCATGTGCCTGACTGTGAACTGAACTTAATACCCTGAATCATCAGTGTCACGGGGAGATGGATTCTTTACAATCCTTAATGTGACAAACTGGATTGCTCCCTGCCTGCTCCCTGCCAGCTTGCTGCAGCGTTTCCTTAAATCTCTTCTTCTCCCTCTCTCTCTCTCTCGTTTCCTACGCTGTGTGTGTGTGAAAGGAAAAGCATTTCCCTGCAAAGACTCCTCGATTTGATTACACTGTGGAGAAACAAGAGACAGGGTCCTGAGTGCTGGAGTCCACTCTGGCCCTTGTCTCCTCTTCTTGCTAATCTGATATGATGGAATTCTACAGCCTTGTCAGCTGCCTAAATGACCTTCAATCTTTATTTTGGGAGACTTTCATAAAAAAATTGAATCAATCTGGGTGTCACCCGCCAGCCTAAAACAAATGAAATTGTAAAAATGCTCATCGCCGAGCGGTGATTTGAATATCCACCCCCCCTCTCCGCAAAACCATTACAAAGAAGGAAAGCAGATCAGTTGTCTCTGGGAGATTTAAAATGAAAGGTACTTTTCATCTTAAAAATGGAACTTGGGATGCTGTTTGAGTGTGCTGTGCATTCAGTATTCACAGGGTAAAACATAAAAGAAATACCATGGATTTAAAAAAAGATATTATTTTTCTGCCGCATGCTGCTTCTACCAAACCACCTGAGAGGTGATTTGAGAAGGGCATTTTAGAATAAAGACATTGTTCTGACAGCAAATACAAATGAAATAAAATTGGCCCAAGGCTTTGATGCCGGAACCCACATGGAGAGCTGAGACATAGCAACACGCTAGCTCAATGCACCAGAGGAATAGAACCGGCATAATTTGTAGAAGTGTGTGAAGCAAAGATGAAAGAGGAAAAAAAATATATTTTTTAGAAAATTTTTTAAAACACGCACAGAGATTAGAACAGACTTTTCTGGTTGTATTAATTCCTTTATTGCAAGAACTTACCCACAAATGTCACAAGGGACTGAGTTAAGTGATGATCTTTTTGTCCCCATTATCAAGGGCAGATATGTGAGTGGGGAGAAATAAGCTATTTTCCTCTAATTTTTAAGAAAGTAAATAGAGGGGCGCCTGGGTGGCTCAGTGGGTTAAAGCCTCTGCCTTCGGCTCAGGTCATGATCCCAGGGTCCTGGGATGGAGCCCTGCATTGGGCTCTCTGCTCGGCAGGGAGCCTGCTTCCCCCTCTCTGCCTGCCTCTCTGCCTACTTGTGATCTCTGTCTGTCGAATAAATAAATAAAATCTTAAAAAAAAAAAAAAAGAAAGAAAGTAAATAGAACAGGGGTGTCTGGCTGGCTCAGTCAGTAGAGCAGGTGACGCACTCGGGATTGTGGTTAGGGGCTCCATGTTCCGTGTAGAGATTACTTATAAATAAAATCTTAAAAAAAAAAAAAAAGAAAGTAAAGAGAAGAGAGGGAAGAAGTCTGCTTTTGGCTGCTAATGAGATTCTGGCTTCTGGCTCAAGCATATGACATGTCTTGAAACAAACCCTATGCATAGGATATGAGTGGCGACCCCAATCTTCCTCCACGATGAGCTTTG
Organism: Mustela nivalis; assembly: GCF_964662115.1. Lineage (NCBI taxonomy): Eukaryota > Metazoa > Chordata > Mammalia > Carnivora > Mustelidae > Mustela > Mustela nivalis. The sequence goes on along the minus strand of NC_139024.1, from coordinate 150,190,434 downwards.
CCCTAAGCCTAAGTTGCTTAAAATGGCTTCCAGTCAGGCATAAAACAAGGAAGAAAGGAACCGAAACCACAAGAAAGGAGACCAAAGCTATCTCAGACCTTCCAGGCGATGCTATGCCCGTGAGTTGTTCCTGATGAACACATACAAGAGAAGTTTAGGAAGAAACAGCTGAAGAGGGTCATTTGCCTATTGTTTTTAGATCAATCACCCAAGTACTTCAGCTGGAGACTGTCGGGAAGATCCTGAGTGCCTTTCTTGTGTGTTAGTGAAGAACAAAGTGTCCATTGAGAGGCAGATGGTCATTCGAGGCATGGAGAAGGAAAACACAGTTGATAACTGAAAACTGTTCCTATAGATGGCTACTTCTTCTGCTCTCATTTGAACAGCTAAAACAAAGCTGGCTGATTTTAGAAAAGACACTCTTTGAAGTCCTATCCTGCTCTTTAAATCTCTAAACAAAACAAACGAAGGCAATGCAGAAGCTCAGATTAAAATTGCATTTTAATCTCATCCCTTAAATAATTAAATTCGTAATTTTTTTCCTCCTTAATAAATGATTTAGCCTGGAAGGGAGGTCACTTAAGGTATGTCTAGCATTGATAACAACGTGGAAATAACACAGCGTTCAAAAACAAACTCTAGGACTTAATTCGCCATACGATCTTGAGCAAAATACTGACACTTGTTTTGGATTTTTCATATATAAAAATGAGATGAATGTCTATTTTTCAGGGTTATCATAAGTTTTAAATGAGATATGTTTGGTTGCTTAGTGCAGTGCCTGACACATGTTGGTCACAAATAATTTACCTTCTTCTACAGATGGATATTTAGATAGGATTTCATTTCTCACAGAAGACCTACAAGAGGAAAAGCAAAAAGTCCCAGCTTTTGAAGTTTTTTAAGCCTATAATTCTTCCTCAACTGTGAAAGTAACACATATTCTTACGAAAAATTAAAATACAAAACATTGAAAGAAGAAAAAAATGACAGTGGTACCCTTTCTCCATGCTTTCTGCCTTCTGTAGTTCTAGTCACCCAGGCCAAGCACGGTCTATAGGCAGATGACCCTCTTTCTGACTTATTGTCAGAAGGTCAATGTACGTCACAGAGCCTACGTCATCCACCTCCCTTCATCTCATCACAGAAGTGCTGTTATAATCTCGCATCTTCGCAAGAGGAAGAAGGGTGCGCACTATAGAATAAGCTATTTTGAGGGATAGACCACAATCACATTATTCATTTTACAGTATATGGTTCTAATCGCAATGGTTTTATTTTTATTTATAATTGCAATTTCTATTTTATCACTAGTTATTGCAGTTAATTTCTTACTGTATCTAAGTTATAAATTAAACTTGCTTATAGGTATGTATGTATAGGAAAAAATATAGCATACATAGGGCCTGGTATTTTCCGCACTTTCAGACATCCACTTGAGGCCTTAGAAATGCATCCCCTGTGGTTTGCTGTATTATGCACACTCTCAACACTCTTAATATTTGTAGGTTATGAATTTTCTGCATTTATTATGGTCTTTTAAAAATATTTTAACGTTAGATATTATATATACATATAATTAAAGCAAGAAAGTATCTTTTCTAAAATCAGCCAGCTTTTCAAATTTGAATGAGAGCAAAAAATTGCAATACCATATTTTTTCTTTCTGTGAATATAATACCATTAGCATTTTCTTAGATTTGTCAAAACTTGTGACACATCTAATGTTTATTAGCTATATATTCTGTTTATATGTCATAGATGCTTAGGATATTTTCAGTGTTTTGCTATTGAAATTGACTTTGAGATAAATATAGTCACATATTTTCAAAAATATACCTAATTTCCAAGTGCTTTTTGTAAACAGATTTCAGGGTAAGTGGATATAAACATTTCTAGGACTTTGGAAATATCATCAAATTGCTTTCCTATAGGATTGGGTCAATTTATATCCCACCAACAACATGAGAGCCTCACTTCCTGGTTTAACCTCTACCTCGTAAATATTGAACAGTATTATTGAGAAAGTTTTGCAAAAGTGAAAAACGGTATTTTTGCTATATTAATTTGTATCTCTTTATTACTGTGTTTGAATGATTTCTCCTTTTGTGAAATGTTTTTGTTCACACCCTGTGCCCATTTGGCTGTAGGGACCCTGATATTTTCCCATCCATTTAAATGTACTTTCTCTATAGAAAAGATAAACACTTGGTCATAAGTGCTGTGAATCTTTAATGACCTTATTTTTAACTCTTTTTTGTACATTTGCTCTAAAATTTTACAGTTGTAATTTTTTTTTCTTATGGATTTTTCTTTCCTCTTAAGGTTATCCCTTAAGGGAAAGTCTTTCTTACTCATTTTCCTTTTGAAAATTTTGTTACCCAAAGGGGTTCCATACTGTCCCCCCCAAAACCCAATTATCTCTTGTGTGTGTGTGTATGTGTATGTTTGCGTGACTCCAGCGAGAACAAAAGGGTAAAATGGGAGAAAAGATCACGAATACCACTCTCAAACATACTGAAAATGATTCATAAATTCATTTTTTTCTTAAAAAAATCCAAATGCCCATAAAATTTCATCGTGTGGTTTCATGGCCTGGAGAGAATTAGAAAGAGTCGCCGACAGTAAAATGGAATGTTAAAACCAGCAGGCTTCTTGACAGATGGGAGAAACTACGAGTTAGTTATATGAGGAGCTATTTGAGACAACAAGGAACAGTAGAGTGAGCGGCAGAATCCGCCCAGACGTAGCTGCTCTCAGACACTTTTCCACTTTGCGTTTGCCTGAGCCTGCCTGCGACAGATCTAAGTGAATCTGCAAACAACTGAAGAGAGGCGAATGATTTCCAAACAGAAGGGAATCTGTAAGAATGGGATGTTTCCTCACTGCTAATCGGGAAACAGCACGAGAAGTCTTCCTCAGCTTAGGGTCCCAATTAGGCTATCTCAATCCTCTTTAAAGCAAATTCCGCGACCTGTCCCCCACCCCAACACATATAGTTGGCCACATTCACAAATTTCAACGAACAGGATGTTTTTTCATCTGAGAATATCCTCTGTTTTAATTTTTTCTGTTCAAACATTAATTCTAGAGAAAGAAATCAAACCAGAAACTCTATACTTTTCAACGCTTTGCATATAACAAGGTTCAAAGTCATGGATTCTGCACCTAAATGTACTGAGCAAAAAAGTATAGAGACACCATGCCTGGCCGCAGGGAGCATGCAGGGGAAGAGCGCATGTCGAGTGCATGTTATACAGGGACATGGAGACAGATAAAGTAAAATAAAGATATTGAAGATATTAAGTCAAAATAGGAACAGACCAAGAACACACGTGACACACACATAGAAGAGATGCACATTTATTCACCGAATACATGTAATGGTAAGTATAATATGGGTCATTTGTGATTAGCATCAGTCCTTAGGGTACCTTCTGTGAAACCCTCTTTCCTGATAAACACTCTCTCAGTAAGGGGAAATATTAGGGAAATCCTGCAACTTTATAAGGAGCAGGTATGAAAAGCCCCCAGCTAACATGATACTTGTGACCATGGGTCTAGGTAATCCTACAGAATCTCCAGAAAAGCCTGGATGGCAGGAGAAGGTCCATTTGTTCATCAAATACCACGCTAAGGACTTTGGCATTAAAAAGCCACAGAATACTTCGGGACCGAGGAGTAATTGGTCCGATTCTCATTGGCAAAAACTCCTTCTGGCAGGTGGGTGAAGATTGGTTTCAAGGACAGAGAGCAGTGACCGACTGAAAGGATTTTCCGTGGTTCCCATGAGAAATACTGAGGGACAACATGAGCACAGGATGGATGGAGAGCAAAGGGGGTCTCGCGTAGAAGGCAGGGGTATCAGAGCTCAACGAGAACGAGAGGGAGACAGAGGAGTCAGGATAGTGTTCAAGGTGTCTGGCATTGTCTGAAACCCAATGTTGCATCCATGCTTCTGAGTTGTTCAAAGCACCAAGAGAGAGGAAAGTGGCACTTGACACTGAGGGGAGAAAGAAAAAAATAATAAAAATCCAGAGTGCATTTTTCTAAAGGAGCAGAAATACACTGTATTTTGTGATTCAAACATGCAGGCTGGGATTATGCTTCGTTAGTTCGTACCAGGTGATTTTTTTGGTGTGATTTTGAGTTTTGACCATATTTTTGGGTGGGAGTTTTGCACATTTCTCGCACCGTCACAAAAGCTGGAATTTAGGTTGGAAAGATCGCATTCGGTTGAAGATCTGCCGACACTGGCTAATGAAGGTTTCCTTCAGTAGGTCTCTGAGAAAAAGCTGCAAGTTATAATGCATGCTAACTTACCACTGGAACTATTACTAGTCTCTAAAGAGGAGGGTCCATAATGATGTAGAGTCTGAACTTAGTAATTTCACCTCCTGACCCTTCATCCTTCATGTTTTCGGTTCTTTGATGTCAGAGGTGAATTAGTAGCAGTGCAAGAAGAGACTTTTGGGTGAAAAATGCCTTTGCTTCCAGGAAATCTTGCTGTTTTTCCTTTTCATTCCTCTTCACGTCAGAGTAGATATTAGCCCTTCTTGTTCTGTGGCCATTATTCCGGGGTGGGGCGGGGGGGGGATACAAATGGAAGCCAAGAGTATATTTTAAAAATTGAAGAGCATCAAGACATCACAGCCTGAGTTGGCCATCAAGATTTACAATTACATTTCCATCACAAAGAGCCTGGCCGATCATATTTGGCCATGACCATTTATGTTTTGATTTCTATTTCTTTGGCGGGACAACACCCCAATTAGACAGATGAGTGTTGCGTTCCGATTTTGGAGCATATCCTTGCTGGCCTAGGTTACTCCGGGGCTCCAGTAGCTGGTCTCTTCTCCGTGGTGCTGGCACCCCATGAATTCTCAGCATGGAAGAAAACTATGCAGGCTAACACACTCATGGTAATTTAACCTGGATTATGGCTGAATTGCCCAGATGATAGATCCGAATTTTCCCTGAAGTTTCTAGGTTCTTCACCCTTAAGTGCTTTTCCGCTGGTGTTATGTAAATTGAGCAGAGGTGATGGGCAGAGGGCAGAAGGGAAAGGGTCTGGAATTTATTTTTCTCTCCTTAGGAATGCGGCCAGAATGTCTACTTTAGCCTCCTGGTAGCACACGGTATTCTTTGAAATATCATGGGAAAATCATAACTGGAGAATCATTATTATAAAAAGGGCATTGTGGCTGCACATTCTGACTCGTGTGGAAAAAGACCCATTTTCGTTCAGAATTCACATCCTGCTTACACAATACATAACTTCCCCGTTCACAACTGTGTATGATGGCGTAGATAGATTCACTGCAGATTTTCAGCGAAGCAAATATAAAAGGAGAAGCCATCAGACTTGTCCTCCTTGTAAGAAACGAAACCCACAGCTAGCCAGCCTTCCCTGCAATTTCAAACCATTCCAAGAAGACACACACACACACACACACACACACACAAATTAAAAGTGACTCCATGGACAGATTCTCCTTTCTTCGGGGTAAGAGCTGCATTTCATTACTTTAAAAACGCTCATTCATTTAAAGAACACTAAATGCTTCCTGGTCTGGATATATAAAATTATTAGATGGCCACTGCTAGCCATTCATCTGAGACCCTGATGTGCCACAGTCGATTTTTGAGAACGGTTCTGCCACTTAATGTGACAAACATTCAGCCTCGCAGTTTAAGAGATCTTTGAGAAAGGCCATCCCCACATGAAATGAATTTAACAGCAGCAATTTGTCATTTTGCCCTTCCTTTGCTGGGGAAAAAAAATGCTGGTGATTTCTTTTGACTTAAACTGGGCATTCAAAAAGCTGTTTTTATTAATGAATCATATTAAGCCACTAGTGAAAGGCTCCCTGACTCTGTTTAAATAACAGGCTATGATTCCTCTCCCCTCAAGCTCCCCCCTCCCACCCCCATTTGGCTCCGCTGCTATTAATTGAGGAGTTTCTTTGTTTCTTTCCTAATGAAGCTAACAGAACACATCTGTCAGGTGCTTGTATTCTTTGCCTGTCTATAGTATGTAATAGACCAGCTGGAGGCTATAATGCTACACAATACCCCTGGCCGTTACAGCAACTATTTATTCCTGGGCTTTTCCTCCGAAAGGGATTTGGAAAAAAAAAAAAAAAAAAAGTCTGAAATTTGGGCCTAATTGCTATTTACCCAGCGATAGACACCTGTTCTAGCTGAGACATTGGCTCATGAATCCTACACCTGAGACCTTAGGGAGAGTAGAGGGGAGATTTCAAGCAGCTGCCAGTCCATTTAGAGAGAGAGCGAGCTGTAGCTTGTTGGGGTTTGTGTGTTTATAAGTATAGGCATATATTTTTAAATACTGTATGTTTAGTATGCACACCCATAACCAGAGGGTATATATTAAAAGCCATGTACTATGATTTCACGGTCAATTGCTTATCTGAAGGCTGGATGCATACCACCGTTGCAGCTACAACTGTGATGGCTTTAAAAATAGTGCACTGGGGCTGAATTCAATTCCAAGAGCGGGCGCATGTCCTTCACAAGGTCCATTCTGGGCCTCGGGGGAAATAATTTCTTAGGACGAATTGGGAGAGAAATTTAACCAAACATAACTTTTCTTGGAGAGATGCAATTTTGTTTTTGCCATTCCCCTCGCCCAATACGATGGGCTTCCCTCCTTAAGACCTACAGAAATTGTTCAACTTTCCAGTTGTTTTACTTTTCGACCTCAGTAACACTATCTTTCCTTCCTTGGCTTGCCTTCACAATGCCTTTTTCGCCCCAGTGGTGCTACAGAGAAAGAATTCATGGTCATGGTAACAACTTACTTCTTGGGAAAAATAAGAAAAACAAAACGCAATTCATTATGGAGACCCTGCCTCAGGTAAGTTAGTACGGCACCAAATGTTGTTTAGTAGTTAGAAATTCCAGCTTATTCAAATGCTATTAGGTCACAAACGTATGGCTTTGCATTTGTAAGAGAATGGAAATTATGGTAACAGTATGGGTATTATACATGCATATGTGATATATATATATGTGTGTGTGTGTATATATATATATATATATATATATATTTCCTGACACCACACACTCCAATCTCACTGCCCCTTTGGCTTATGTTTATGTGTAGAGAGAAGACTAGGGATACAGAGATTTAGCACGAGCTCACTGGCAACAGAACAGAAATAAAACATTATTGCCCTACTATTTTATCTGGCCTCTCATCAGAGGACATTCCTGCTGCAGAGGGCTGGCAGGGTAGGGAAGGTGGAGGGGGGTGTTTAGGTGGGGAGGAGGGGGAAAGAGAAGGAGGATTTTTTGTTTGTTTTGGTTTTGTTGTTGTTGTTGTTGTTGTTGTTTTCCTCTTCTGGTCTTTCGTGTCCTTTTCCCATCTGGTCTGACTTCGGAGTTTTCTGATGGATGCTCCATCGGTATTGCTGGAATAGCCTCCCCTCGACATACAGTTTTGAGAAATTTGGCCTCGCCGAGCGAATCAAATCATGCTGCCAAACAACCCCTCATTTGTTACCAAACTAGAATATCATTTATTATTTCTCCCAAAGGCTATGTGAGCTACACGAGACCCTGGTGTGAGAATTCGTGAAATGCAATGAAGAGGGTGAAGGGAGATTTAAACACAAGGCAGACATTCAAGTCATAAATGAAATAAAAATCATCCCAGGGATGGATCCCATGCGGGCGTGCGCGCGTGCGCAGGCGCGCGCGCGCACACACAGGCACGCGCACGCACACAGGCGCGCGCACGCTCGCACGCCACCGCGCTGGTTAAGAAATTCCCCTGGGTCTCCTCCGCAGCCGGAGGTGACCGCCGAGGCAGAGCCGCGGGAGGCGGCTGGCGACGACAGGGGCGATGGACAGTACTCACATACAAATGACAGCTTTGCCTCCGGGCGCGCACAATTGGATGGAGAGCGGACGCCGAGGCAGAAATTCATTTGCCCAGAGAAGGAGAGAAGTGCGCCGCGAGCTCAGGGTCACACCCGAACAGGTGATCATGAAATTAGAGTTAATGAAGGCTGAAGAAACCGAGGCCAGATGGGGTGGAGAAGCTGTTATCGGAGAGGCACGCTGACACCAGACATGCTGTCTCAGCGCAGGAGAAATCAATTGTGGGAGGCACACAAGAGGAAACTTGGGGGAAATGTAAGACTCGCCCCCCCGCCCCCCCCTGCCCCGAACCCCCGTTTCAGAGGCGGGTCGTCTCTGGGCTTCCGTGGGACGAGATGTTGAAAGTGTGCAATTCTAGGAGGCAGATTATGTGACTGAGGGCAAGAGGGGTAATGTCTCTGAGCCTCAGTTTCCTTCCTGTAAAATGGGGATAACGATACCTAGCATCCTCTTCTTGGAAAGATTAAATGAAGTCATTTTTGCCAAAAATGCAGGTGCACAGATTTGGGTATCAAGTATACCATAACGTTATCATATTTCTTTGTGAGTGATTAGTTGGTTCTTGCCGAAATGCCCGTAAAGGTCATGCCAGTTGGCCTATCCATGGAGTTGTGTACTTTCTAGAACCTTAAAAGCAAGCATAGGACATCAGAAAAGATAAATGAACCCTGCATACATCTTGCTGTTCTTAGTGGGTTTTTAATATCTGCAGTGTATTATGAAAGATAAGGATCTTGTCAGAAGGAGCCAAGAAACTAATTGATGCAGAGATAACCCACAGGACCATTGTTTAAATAAGAGTTAACGTCATTGCAAGTATCAGTGTTGGTCATAATAAAATGAATTTGGGGCTTGATATATGTATAGACTGAGGTATATGGGCAAGCATTTCCTCCCAATGCTGTTTATAACAACACCTTAGGAGGTGTTCTGTTGGTTGGTCCTGGTGCTGGTGGTTTCCGACCTCCAGTTCTGAATGTCCTATTACTTGATGGCATTTACAGGGTATTTTGCTAGCAAACTACTTGATCTGGTTGCCCAGCACTATGGTCTAGATCTCTGACCCTTGTGAAGATTCTGGGAGCTACCTAAGATCTTGCAATAAAATGCTTTTCTTTTTCCACTGGCCAGAGTGGATTCTGCTGTTCGCTAGTAAGACGCCTGACCATGCACACGTGTTATGTATTTTCATTAACCGTAATGTGAATTGTTCAGCTTAGTAGTATTGTGGAGGCAGGACATGCCTCCTAAGCATCCATTTGCCCTTCTCTTGGAAATTACCCTGATAGTCTGTGGGGAAGAAAGATGGTGTAATCCATGATTCTCTAGTGTAGTCATCTGACTGGGGGCAAGTTAACTCTACCCTGACTCTAGGGACAGGTCATGTGGCTCAAGGCTGTGCTAATCAATGTAATTCTATTATTAGCCATAGTTATGAAGCAGATGTTTGGAGATACAGGAGCAAGTGTCCCAGATGTTTCTAGGAAAGATCTTCTCAGAGTTTCCAGAAACAACTCTTTCTGTCCCCATGCATATCAAGAGAGATGTAATTCAGGGGGTTATTTGCTGCCTGATTTTAGTCACAAGACGGCAGCCAGCTCTAGGATAAATAGAATGGAAGACATAGCAGAGAGACACAAAGAAGCCACATACTTGGTAACATCATTGGGCCACCAAGTCTACCCAACCCAGTCATCCAGCCTAGATATGGACTTTCTAGTAATGGGAAGCAATTAATGGCTTCTTTTGTTTACCACTTTGCACTGGGTTTTTTGTTACTTGCAATGGAATGCACCCTAACTTACCAAATACTTAAAAAAAAAAAAAAAAAAAGGCAACAAGATGCTACTGCTTCTGTGCTCACCAGGATGTTATAAACTATTAGGGGGGGAAAAAAAGTGGGCCAATTTAACTCATACAGTGTTTTTGTTACTTGGAATTTTTGTTCTATAGTCATTGCAAAAGCTCTTATATATATTTAGACTTTAGTGTTTGTCATTTATTACTTCTGTGCATATATACTTCAAAAGGAAAATATCAGTGAAACAAATTTTGTCAGATATGCTAAAGCTTCTTCACATTATCTATTTGCTCTCCAGCTTTGTTTGTCTACCTTCCTCTGTCTGGCCCAGGGCCCTTTGGGGCTACCCCTATGGCTGGATCTCTTGAGCTTGGTGCCAGCCAGATGCTAGTTGGTTTAGCCAGTGAAGGCACCATTGGGAAATGGGAAGGCATAAGAAAGGGAACTTGGGCATGTCTTCTAGCTGTGCCTCAGTGTCTCTGGTAGGAGCTATTTCTTCTGGGATTACAGCTTCTCCAGTTTTTATCAAGCTCCTATTAAGATTTCCTCCCCATTTCTTCAATCATAGGGGTAGTAATCGCTTCTTGGTAGGACCACGCTTTTGTAAGAAGTCCTTCCAGGGGGCAACTGGCTGGCTCATTCAGTAGAACATGCAACTCTTGATCTTGGGGTTGTGACTTCGAGCCCCACAGTGAAGGTAGAGATTACTTTAGAAAATCATTAAACAACAACAACAACAACAACAAAAACCAGTCCTTCCATTAGAGTCTTTTTATTTGACTTGCTGCTGGTAAATTTTGATTCTTAACAGTCCTCTGACTCATCCAGAATCCACCTCTTCTAGATAACTTCTCTATTCAAAATCTTTTTTTTTTTTTTTCTCCCCTAGTTCCATTCCCAGCATCATTAAGACCACTGATGATGCAGTTACTTCTTAAGGGAGTGATCACTGTCTACTCCAGGAAGACTTTCAAGATGTAACTTGGAGAGGCAGCCACATTCCCCTTAGTAACCTAATATTGTTTGCTATGTAATAATAAGTCTCTTATCTGTGTCATCCTTTGCATTTCTCTAGCTCTCCCCTCTTCAGATCATGCCTAGTAAATACAGTCTTCCAAATAGCTCTGCTGCAGCCTGTCTCTTGCTCATTGACATAGCATGGTCACACATGTGCCCCCAAACCACCCACCACATTTCACTGTCTGCAAGATAAAACCCAGTTCTTGGCCACGTGTATTGAAGACCTTGTGTAATCTCACCTCCTCCAGATTAATTTTTTTTCTTTGAAAAACACACTTTTTTTTTTTTTTTTAAATTGAGTTCCTGGCGTACACCAGCTACTATTCTAGGAACTGTGGATACAAACATAAGATAGATATTCGCTACATTTAGGAGATGGGTAAACAAATAATTATACCAGAGTATTAATGCCTCATGTATAACCTGTGTTTTGTTAGAGCACCCCAGTTTAGGGGCAAAAACTGGGTCACATTAAGAGTCACAAGCATCATTATTTTTACTTGATCTGAGGAAGGTGACATAGGCTCTTGAGGTACCCTGCCGGGCTTTAAATCCCTGTTCTCTTGCTTACTTCGTGTGTGATCTTGGGCATGCTGCCTAAACTCTCCGTGTCTCAATTTCTTCATTTATAAAATGGGGATAATACTAGTGGCCATCTCATAAAGCTGTTGTGAGAATTAAATAGATTTTAAAATATTTGTAAAGTGCTTAGAACAGTGCTTGGAATGTAGTGATTGCTCAGTTAAAAGCTATTTTTGAGGGAGTCGTGTTTATCAGACTCTTTCTCACAGCAAGAATGAAGTTCCCATAAAAGCCCTACCCACCACCATCCTGCACAGGCTCCTATATCGTGTACTTCTTTAGGGCCACTTTGCTTTTGCTTTTCTTGGGCTCCTCCTTTCCTCAGGCCACCTTAGGAGAAAGAGAGCTTATAAAAATACATGAAGTCTGATACTGGTCTTGGGAAACCATCCAATGGCCTCAGGAGGGTGGGACAGCTGCTTTCCTCTTCACTCTTTTGTGGGCCCTGGGATCTCTACTTTGTGGCATTTCTCCTTTTCTTTGCATGCCTCTATATTTCTTCTTTTCACTGGCTACTCTATCCTGTGCCTTCTTCCCCACAGCCCCAGAGTGGAGCTCAACATGGGGCTTGAACTCACAGCCCTGAGATCAAGTCCTGAACTGAGTCCAAGGGTTGGACCCTCAACCAACTGAGCCACCCAGGCGCCCCTACTCTATACCTTCTGAAAAGAACCCAATGGATTGGCCCAGAGATGAGCCTCAACTAATCAGACAGATGTAATGTGCCAGGTTGCCTTAAATAGATCAATAGCTAGCCCATGATGGGAGTATTAAGGTGAAATGCTCAAGCTGGCCCAATCAGGAGCTCCCCTTGTGCAAGGACTGATTTCATCCTGCTCTGGAGGCTTGGGGAGCTTGGCTGGATGGTGTGAACTGGAATGCTATTGGGATGTAAAAAGTGTTATAGGTTAGTGCACTCTTCTTAGCAAGGTGCAGGCTTCACTCTCAGGAGACCCACATCTCACACTGCGGGGCAGCATCCAGACCCAGTTCTCCTGTCCTTCTAGGATACCTAGAGAGGAGGGTCATCTCTTAGAACACAAACCCCCAGTTGCCCCTCTGGAGACCCTCTGTCCTGTGTCCACCCTCTACTACCTTCCTGATGCTCCTGCGGAAACTATTAAAAAAAGACTTCCCACCACTCTGCCCTCCCTTGACCCACGCGAGACTCAGAACTGCTGGCAATCTCCCTCTTTAACCATCAGAGATGTCCCTCTGCTTCTTTCTGCCTGTGACTTTGGAAGCTTTTTTCACAGCATAGCTGTGATGCTTTTAGAACACAGTTTTTCCTTTGTCCTGATATTTCTTATACTTGAAAGATGATACAAATTGTTTGGGTCACCCATGAAAAATACAGGCACCTGCTCCCACCCATAATTTCCAAATTGAGCTCTTCATGAAAAATACTTAAAGATCTACACTTTTAACATATATCTGTCCCCAACGTCTTATTTCATGGGAGCATTTATTTTATAATTCTCTCTTTCCAGAGCTCATAGGCACTTCAGGTGTGTTTGAGGCGGGAGTAAGAAAGAAGGGCTTCCTTAGGGAACAGGTTTAGGGCCACCACAAGTTCACTGACCAAGGCCAGAGTGTTGTCCAGGCGTCCATCCTGGTCTGCAGACAATTAGTGGTCTGGGTGAGACAAATAGGGTGCTGAAATAAGAACCTTGAAGAGGATGAACTATTAGACATTGTCCCCACTTCCAGCAACCTTACAGTCAATAAGTGAACATAAATTGTAATAGGGAAGAAGGCAGTGCTCTGGAAGCAGGTATCAGAAGCTCAGAGAAGACTTCCCCAGAAAGGCCACATCTAATCCTGGGCCTAAAGAATGAGCATGATCCGTGGGTGATGGGGCAGAGGGCAGGGTGAGAGGTACAGTGGGGTCCTGCCCAGAGTGTGGGGCCGGGAAGTGTAAGACAGGCTGGGGAGATAAGAGGGTCCAGATAACATGTCTTGCCAGGTGTATATGAGCTCCTAATGCAGGGAACATTTTGGAAGGGTCTGTAGGAGGTAATGGTTAGGGCAGACACTCATTCCCAAGCCTTGCTTAGCAGATTTAACAACAAACTCCTGGGGGTGGCTGAGCAATTGAGATTTTATTTTATTTTAAGATTTTATTTATTTATTTGACAGACAGAGATCACAAGTAGGCAGAGAGGCAGGCAGAGAGAGAGGAGGAAGCAGGCTCTCCGCTGAGCAGAGAGCCTGATGTGGGGCTCAATCCCAGAACCCTGGGATCATGACCTGAGCTAAGGCAGAGGCTTAACCCACTGAGTCACCCAGGTGCCCTGCAATTGAGATTTAAAAAAAAAAGAGTAAAAAAACCCCCAGCAAAACCCAAAACAAAAGCCAAAACCCACCCCTAAAACAAACCAGGTGACTTTGATAAAGTTTCTGCTTTATGGCTACATATACATAATAGAAGATAGTGTATCCTAGCATAACAAAATTTGTAGAGCTAGTTAAATAAAAAATTCAAGGCACATTTGTTGAGTTTAGGAGCGACCATATTAATTTTGCAATCATACTGCTGGTGAGCATTATGAAATTTATTTTGGTTTTCTTCTTTAAACTCACAAACTCAGAAAAACAGGATTTGGGGTTTGTTTATTTGGTTATTTTTGATCAGCCAGATTGTTTTTCAACTCAGTAAAAGTAGTTTCTCAGACCTAATTATTTGTCAAACTTCATTTAGCAAACTTAAAGTTCTTGCCCCCTCTGTGATCTTATTTTAATCTGTTTTACCACTGTCTAAATTCCATCAATTGGGTATGTTTTCCACACAGATTCATGCTCTATTTGTATGGGAGTCATGGTTTTCACTTCTTGACCATTACACTTTAACAATGTAAAATGCCATAGGTCTGGTAAACTCTACCAAGCAACCTCAGGAGCAAAGTATCTTGGTTTCGTAGAGCTGCCACACCCCTCCCGGTTTTAAGAGTCTATGGGGGGGGGGGCAAAATGGCAGAGGAGTAGGAGACCTAAATATCATCAGGTCCCAGGAGTTAAGCTAGATACTTATCAAACTATCTGAACACATACAAACTCAACAGGAGACCAAAGAGAAGAAGAGCAGCAATTCTAGGAATGCTAGAAATGACCACTTTCTGGAAGGTAGGACATGTGGAAAAGGGAAGCCCAGGTGACATACAGGAAGATAGACCGTGGGGGTTGGCTCCCGGCATGTGGTGGAGCAACGTAGCACAAAATGGGAACTTTTATAAGTCTGCTTTACTGAGAGATGTTGCTCTGGAGGCTAAGTGGGGGTGGAGACCTTGTAGGGACATTGTACTCTCGGGACCCACAGGGTCACAGGAAGACCAGGGCTGCCTGAGTGTGGCACAGCTCCCAGGTATTGAAGAGGGGAAGCCAGCTGCAAAGACGGAGCCAAGGAGTGCACCCTCGACTTGGGGTTACCTTAAACTGTGATCCAAGGCACAGTGGGGCCACTGCTCTTCAAGCAGGAACCCCACAAGTGACAGTTCTGGGAGGCTCACCTTCCTCCTCCAGGAGGAGTAGCATGGGAGTGCACGACAGGAATCTGCTGGGTTTGGAGACTCCAAATGGGACCCATGCCCAGAGACAGAAATGCTCGGTCACAGGCCAGGTGAGCTCTGAGCCTGGCCAGAGACCAGAGAGATGGGAGGCATTAACTGCTTTTCTCTGGGAGCATACTGAGGAGTGGGGCCCTGAGCTTTCAGCTCCCCTGAGCCAGAATTGGGAGGCCGCCATCTTCATTCTCCTGCCCCACAGCTGTATGGGAAGCATTCAGGGAACAAAAGCCACCGAGAGTAAACCCAAGCAGATTACTTAGCCCAGCCCCTGGCAAAAGCGGTGCAATTTTGCCTTGGGCAAAGGCATTTGAGAATCACTGCAGTGGGTCCCTCCCCCAGAAGATCAGCAAGAACATCCAGCTAAGACCAAGTTCACCAGATCTCTGAAAACTGCAAAACTTCAGAGCTACAGAATACAGCATATAAAATTCATGCCTTTTTCCCCATGATTCTTTAGTCTTTCAAAGTTAAAAAAATAGTTCTTATTCTATTTTTAAACGATTTCCTCTTATTTAACATTTTAAAAATTATTTTGTCAATACTGTTTTAAAAATCTTTTTTAAAATTTTCATTGTCATAGTCATAGTCTATCCCTTCATTGTATTTAACCTTATTTTTGTATACATATACAAAAAATGTTAAAGAAATTTCTTTCTTTAAAATTTTGGGATATGGTTTCTTCTAACAGATCAAAATATACCCTAAATCTAGTGCATGGCTTTGTTCAACTCCCCAGCCTGATTACATTGTTTTTTGTTTTTTCTATTTTTAAACAATTCCTTATCAATTCCTTTTTTAGAATCTTTTTAAATCTTCATCTTTACAGTCATATTCCATCCCTTCATCATGTTTACCCTTCTTTTTGTGTATGTATATATACGTTTTCTTTTCTTTAAAATTTTGGGATGCTGTTTCTTCTAACAGACCAAAATACACTCAAAATCAAGTGTGTGGCCCTGTTCTATTCACTGGTGTAATATATATATATATATATATAGATATAGATATAGATATAGATATAGATATCTATCTATATACATAGATATGTATATAGATATATAGATATATATAGATAGATAGATTTTTTTCCCCCTTTCTTCTCCCTCCAGTTTTGGCTATCTTCCAATTTCATTAGTGTATATTTTTCTGGGTTGTTGCTATTCTTTTAGTATTTTGTTCTCTCATTCATCTATTCTTGCCTGGATAAAATGACAAGGTGGAAAAACTCACCTCAAAAAAAAAAAAAAAAAAGAACACTAGGCAGTACTGATGGCTAGGGACCTAATCAATACAGACATTAATAATATGTCAGAACTAGAGTTCAGAATGATGATTATCATGGTGGATGGTGGTGGCTGGACTTGAGAAAAGCATGGAAAATACTAGAAAATCCTTTTCTGGAGAAATAAGAGAACTGAAAGCTAACCAAATTGAAGTAAAAAAAGCTATTAATGAAGTGTAGTAAAAAATGGAGGCTCTTACTGCCAGGATAAATGAGGCAGAAAGAGAGAATTAGTGACATAGAAGACAAAAAGAGAATAAAGAAGCTGAGCAAAAGAGAAACAAGAAACTACTGGACCACAAGGGGAGAATTCAAGAGATAAGTGAAACCATAAGACAAAACAATATTAGAATAATTGGGATCCCAGAAGAAGAGAGAGGGGCAGAAGGTATAGTGGAACAAACTATAGTACTGAATTTCCCTAATATAGCAAAGAGAACAAGTATCAAAATCCAGGAAGCACAGAGAATCCCCTCAAAATCAGTAAAAATAGGTCCACACACCATCATCTAATAGTAAAACTTATGAGTCTCAGTTTCAAAGAGAAAATGCTGAAAGCAGCTCAGGACAAGAGGTCTTTGGAAATCACTGCATAGAAATATTAGATTGGCAGCAGACCTATCCACAAGAGACCTGGCAGGCCAGAAATGACTGGCCCAATATATTCAGAGCACTAAACGAGAAAAATAGGCAGCCAAGAATACTATATCCAGCTAGGCTATCATTGAAAATCGAAGGAGAAATAAAAAGCTTCCAGGACAAACAAAAATTAAAAGAATTTGCAAACACCAAACCAGCCCTACAGGAAATATTGAAAGGGGTCCTCTAAGCAAAAAAAGAGCCTAAAAGTAGTAGATCAGAAAGGAACAGAGACAATATACAGGAACAGTCACCTTACAGGCAATACACTGGCACTAAATTCATATCTCTCAATAGTTACCCTGAATGTAAATGGCCTAAATGCCACTGTCAAAAGACACAGGGTATCAGAATGGATCAAAAAACAAACCCCATCAACATGCTGCCTGCAAGAAACTCCTTTTAGACGCAAAGACACCTCCAGATTTAAAGTGGGGGAGGGGTGGAAAACAATTTACCATGCTAATGGACATCAAAAGAAAGCTGAGGTGGCAATCCTTATATCATATCAATTAGATTTTAAGCCAAAGACTATAATAAGAGATGAGGAAGGGCACGATATCATACTTAAAGGGTCTGTTCAACAAGTTTTAACAATTTTAAATATCTATGCTCCTAACATGGGATCAGCCAATTATATAAATCAATTGATAACAAAATAAACAAAATGACAATACTACAATAATAGTAGGGGACATTAACACACTCCTTACTAAAATGGAGAGATCATCTAAGCAAAAGATCAACAAGGAAATAAAGGCCTTAAATGACACACTGGACCAGATGGACATCACAGATCTATTCAGAACATTCCATCCTAAAGCAACAAAACACACATTCTTCTCTAGAGCACATAGAACATTCTCCAGAATAGATCACATCCTGGGTCACAAATCAGGTCTTAACTGGTACCAAAAGATTGGGATCATTCCCTGCATATTTTCAGACCACATGCTCTGAAGCTAGAACTCAATCACAAGAGAAAAGTTGGAAAGAACTCAAGTACATGGAGGCTAAAGAGCATCCTATTAAACAATGAATGATTCAACCAGGAAATTAAAGAAGAATCGAAAAAAAATTTATGGAAACAAATGAAAATGAAAACACAACTGTTCAAAATCTTTGGGACACAGCAAAGGCAGTCCTCAGAGGAAAGTATATAGCAATGCAAGCCTTTCTCAAGAAACAAGAAAGGTCTCAAGTACACAACCTAACCCTACACCTAAGGGAGCTGGAGAAAGAACAGCAAAGAAAGCCTAAACACAGCAGGAGAAGAGAAATAATAAAGATCAGAGCAGAAATCAATGAAATAGAAACCAAAAGGACAGTAGAACAAGTCAATGAAACTAGGAGCTTGTTCTTTGAAAGAATAAGATTGAAAAATCCATGGCCAGACTTATCAAAAAGAAAAGAGAAAGGACCCAAATAAATAAAATCATGAAGGAAAGAGGAGAGATCACAACCAACGCCAAAGAAATACAAACATTTGTAAGAACATATTATGAGCAACTATATGCCAGCACATTAGATAATCTGGAAGAAATGGATGTATTCCTAGAGATGTATAAACTACCAAAACTGGACCAGGAAGAAATAGAAAACCTGAACAGATAAACTCATAATCAGTAAGGAGATTGAGACAGTCATCAAAAATCTTCCAACAACCAAGACCCCAAGGCCAGACAGCTTCCCAGGGGAGTTCTACCAAACATTTAAAAAAGAATTAATTCCTACTCTCCTGAAACTGTTCCAAAAAATAGAAATGGAACGAAAACTTCCAAATTCATTTTATGAGGCCAGCATTACCTCGATCCCAAAACCAAGGACCCCATCAAAAGGAATTGCAGACCAAAATCTTTGATGAACACAGATGCAAAAATGCTCACCAAAATACTAGCAATAGGATCTAACAGTACATTAAAAAGATTATTCACCATGACCAAGTAGGATTTATTCCTGGGCTGCAAGATAGGTTCAACATGCACAAAACAATCAATGTGATATGATACATTAATAAAAGAAGGAATAAGAACCTTGATATTCCCAATAGATGCTGAAAAGTATTTGACAAAGTACAGCATCCTTTTTTGATCAAAACTCTTCAAAGTGTAGGGATAGAGGGTACATACCTCAACATCATCAAAGCCATCTATGAAAAACCCACAGTGAATATCATTCTCAATGGGTAAAAACAGAGCTTTTCCCCTAAGGTCAGGAACATGGCAGGGCTGTCCACCATCACCACTGCTATACAACATAGTACTAGAAGTCCTAGCCTCAGGCAATCAGATGACAAAAAGAAATAAAAGGCATCCAAATTGGCAAAGAAGTCAACCTTTTACTCTTTCCAGATGATAAGATACTTTATGTGGAAAACCCAAAAGGCTCCACTCCAAATCTGCTAGAACTTGTACAGGAATTCAGTAAAGTGTCAGGATATAAAATCAATGCACAGAAAACAGCTGCATTTCTCTACACCAACAGCAAAACAGAAGAAAGAGAAATTAAGGAGTCAATCGCATTTACAGCTGCACCCAAAACCATAAGATATCTAGGAAACCAAAGAGGCAAAGAATCTGTACTCAGAAAACTATAAAGTACTCATGAAAGAAATTGAGGAAGACACAAAGAAATAGAAAAATGTTCCATGCTCCTGGATTGGAAGAACAAATACTGTGAAAATGTCTATGCTACCTAAAGCAATCTAAATGTTTAATGCAATCCCTATCAAAATACCATCAATGTTTTTCAAAGAAATGAAAAAAATAATCCTAAAATTTATATGGAACCAGAAAAAAACATGAATAGCCAGAGGAATGTTGAAAAAGAAAACCAGTGTTGGTGGCATCACAATTCCAGACTTCAAGCTCTATTACAAAGCTGTCATCATCAAGACAGTATGGTACTGGTATAAAAACAGACATAGTTCAGTGGAACAGAATAGAGAGCCCAGAAACAGACCCTCAACTCTATGGTTAACTAATCTTGGACAAAGCAGGAAAGAATGTTCAATGGAAAAAAGACAGTCTCTTTGACAAACAGTGCTGGGAAAACTGGACAGACACATGCATAAAAGTGAAAGTGGAAAATTTCCTTACACCACATACAACAATAGACTCAAAATGGATGAAACACCTCAGTTTGAGAAAGGAATCCATCAAAATCCTTGAGGAGAGCAAGGCAGCAACCTCTTTGACCTCAGCTGCAGCAACTTCTTCCTAGAAACATAGCCAAAGGCAAGGGAAGCCAAGGGCAAAAATGAACTATTGGGATTTCATCAAGATCAAAAGGTTTTGCTGAGCAAAGGAAACAGTCAACAAAACCAAAAGACAACTGACAGAATGGGAGAAGATATTTGCAAACGACATGTCAGATAAAGGGCTAGTATCCAAAATCTAGAAAGAACTTATCAAACTCAACACTCAAAGAACAAATAATCCAATCAAGAAATGGGCAAAAGACATGAACAAACATTTCTGCAAAGAAGACATCCAAATGGCCAACAGACACATGAATAAGTGCTCATCATCCCTGGGCTTCAGGGAAATACAAATCAAAACCACAATGAGATGCCACCTCACACCAGTCAGAATGGCTAAAATTAACCAGTCAGAAAATGGCAGATGTTGGCAAGGATGCAGAGAAAAGGGAAACCTTCCTATACCATTGGTGGGAATGAGAGCTGTTGCAGCCCTTCTGGAAAACAGTATGGAGATTCCTCAGAAAGTTGAAAATAGAGCTACCCTATGACCCAGCAATCGCACTACTAAATGTAGTGATACAAATGTAGTGATTTGAAGGGGCATATGCACTCAAATGTTTATAGCAGCAATGTCCACAATAGCCAAACTATGGAAAGAACCTAGATGTCCATCCACAGATGAATGGATAAAGGAGATGTGGTATATAGAAGCAATGGAATACTATGCAGCCATCAAACCCCCCAAATCCTGCCATTTGCAAGGATGTGGATGGAACTAGAGGGTATTATACTAAGTGAAATAAGTCAATCAGAGAGAGTTATGATCTCTCTGCTATGAGGAATTTAAGAGGCAGAGTAGGGGTTCATTGGGGGTAGGGAGGGGAAAAAAAGAAACAAGATTGGACTGGGAGGGAGATATACCATAAAAGACTCTTAATCTCAGGAAATGAACTGAGGGTTACTGGGGGCTGTGGGGGTCAGGGATAGGGTGGTTATGGATACTGGAGACAGTATGTGCTATGGTGAGGGCTATGGATTGTGTAAGACTGATGAATCACAGACTTGTAACCCTGAAACAAAAAATACATTATGTTAATCAAAAGAAAAAAAAAAAAAGTCCACGAGGCTCATTACTTCTGATCTGTACTTCTGACCAGTGTCATGCTCCCAGGGAAACCTAATGTTGATGGAACTTTTTTGCTTAAACGTTGAAGCTTCAGGTTTTTTTCTGACTCAAACACTATTAATTTTCTATACATCACCATTTTTCTGACTGATCTGTGGAGATTGTGGCAATAGCAATGAATAGCTCAGGCAGCACGCTATAACATTTACATAATAATAACTTACTTAATGGGGCTTGACAATCAGTGCAAATAAAAGGTGGGCAGGAAAGGGGAACCTAGCAGGCTCCAAGCGGCAGGGAGTTGGCTTGTCTGATTTTCGGGTAAGGAGCAAAGAGAAACTGACATGGTTATTGACAGGATAACAAAACCAACTTGCAACATGAGGGGTTCAAAATAGGTTTACATCGATAAATTGTTGGGGGGGGGTGGTAAAAAGTTAAAATGCACCTGGTTTAAAAATCAAGGAAAGATGTCATTACTGATGACTTTCCTTTTCAAAGGGGATTGGAGATGAAATTTAAATTGTCAGATAAACGTATTTTCAAAAATGTGTGACTACGACCTGTGTTCCTACAGTGTAAAGGGTGGCGGTTTTAAACTAATAGGAGTAGTTAAGTAACTGCAGGAAGACATAAAAGGGTATTGTGTTAGAATTCTGTGGAGGAACTCACACCCCATCAGCAACTCAGACAAAATTAGCACAGTCCTAAAGCAACAGAATGTAGCAATACATTATTAAGAAGGCAGAGGGGCTAAGCGGTTTCATGTTACTGCACTCTGATGCTATTTACCCGAGAACATTCTGGATGAAGAAGGAAAAACACTGAGGCTCAGTAAACATTAGAAGGTTGTAAGGATCGCATCCTCTGTGTCTAATATTTTCCTTTTTGTTTGGTAAGGAACCTAAGGACTGGGGTGTAATGCCTCAGTGATGAAGCAGGGGTCTGACAGGAGATATTAAAAAATTGGTTATAAATCATACCGGGTCACAGACCTTGTTTGCAAATTGGGATTTTTGATGTTTTGTCACCTGGATTCTCATTCTGTTTTCTTCCGTCGTTTCAAATTCACTCTTTTACATTTGATTTACATGGCAAGTGTTTGTTTTCCTACACTGCGATCTAGTCTATATTTTTATTTCTTCCTGTAAGGAAAGTGTTTGTTTTTCTAGCCATGCCTATATTAGATAAGCAGCTGTCACTGTGTGTCACTGGGGACGGAAGGCATAGCTGTTCTCCATGGGCAGGGGTGAGGAGAGATAAACCAAGTCACTAAAGAAATCATCTAGCACAACTTTAGTAGGAAGAGCCCTTATGGCGTCCAGGTTACCCTAAAGCAAGAGGCTAAGAAAGGGAATATTAGTTCTACAAGTGGGCAGCACCTTCAGGGGACCACAGTGGGCACTTTTTTTAAATGCCAGAAAAAGGGAAGTCCAGTAAGGACAGTCAAGAGACTCCCTTGAGATGATGGTGCTAGAAAATGATTTCTGAGAGCTAGGGAGAATTTAAATGAGGCTGTCACGGACACCTATAGGTAGCATCAAACAACTTCCATTTGGCTGCCTTGGTGGGGAATGACGGCCCCTGGATGTGATCAAAGCCCCTCCCCCGTCCCCACCCCGAGTTCTCCGGGGTTCCCCCTCGAGTGGGACCGTCGCAGCTCATTTAGATGCCGCACCATATTTGGCAGGGCGCAGAAGCTGCTTTTGCTCCCGGTGCTTAACCTCCTTTCCCCTAGATACAAATGTCAATATTGGATTTAGTCTGGTTGAATGAATGTGTCAGAGGGGAGATTAGTGACTGGCAGCCACAAAAGGCTTTTTCAATTGGCAAAA
The DNA here is from genome assembly GCF_964662115.1 of Mustela nivalis. Lineage (NCBI taxonomy): Eukaryota > Metazoa > Chordata > Mammalia > Carnivora > Mustelidae > Mustela > Mustela nivalis. The sequence goes on along the minus strand of NC_139024.1, from coordinate 150,167,476 downwards.
GTAAATTTCTCACAAATGAATCAAAACAGTTTGAGGTGGAAAAGAAGCGGGGCGGTGGGGAGGGGGGGAAGCCTTGCCAAGTTGAGTCATGATACCTCATTTAATGGATTTGAAGACTTCAGGATAGGCATTTATCTAGAAGCCACTGGATTCTCCCAGCAGGGCATGGCGGGGGTGTGTGTGTAAGGGGAAGAGCATATACCTTGCTGTCCTCAACAGAGCATCTTCTATGCGAAGTCTCAGTATGTTCTCTCTTTTCTTAGCATAAAACCATCCACAGCCTATCTTTGGATGATCAGACTGCCTCGTTTATTACAGCAATCCTTAGACCATTTAATGTAATAAGTTAAATGATGGAAGTTTTTATTTTTATGGGTGGTTACATTCCTGCCTTTAGAAATTGGTTTGCTTTGTTGTTTATTTGTTTGCTTTGAATGCTTTCTTTAAAAAAAAAGAAAGATTTTATTTATTTATTTGACAGAGACACAGCAAGAGAGGGAACACAAGCAGGGGGAAGTGCAAGAGGGAGAAGTAAGCTTCCCGCTGAGCAAGGAGCCGGACATGGGACTCAATCCTATACTCTGGGATCATGACCTGAGCTGAAGGCAGACACCCAACGACTGAGCCACCCAGATGCCCTGAGTGCTTTTTTAAATGGTCATGAGTTGCTGCTTTGACTGGCTGAGAATAAAGGTAGGTGGTTCCCACCACAAAATTGCTTTTCCTGTACGATTCACATTCATACTTGCTAAGTGTCTGGTCACATTAATGTTCCTAGACATTTTTTAATATTGTAGGCATGTCTAGTTCAAGGGGTCTGTGTTCTGGAGTAGAAGGAAAAAGGAAAGACAATCTTTGGGTTGTGGTTATTGATTCACTAATTAGAAGCAGTTCTGAATTATCCTTTTCAGGTTTAGCAAAACAGGTTAATAGTTATAAACTTACAAGTCTCAAGAAGGGACTTTTGAAGGTTATGGGAGAAGTGTGGGAAATATCGACTATTCAACTCTAGAGATTCCTTGAGAGCTGCTGACCGAGTTTAGAAAAATGGCCTCCAGTTCCTTAGAAAACATAATTTTCATGCACTACCCACATGTATTAAATCTTCTAATATTCAAGGCTATTGCCAAATGACTAAAAAAAGCAATCAGTTAATTGGCTAAAGTCTAGTGTCAGAGCCTATGTCTGGTGCTTGCTGACTTTCTGCATTTTCTATATTAAAAGACAAACAACACCCAAGAAGTCTCTACTTTATAAGAATCACTAAAAAAACTTATTTTAAAGCCTTGATTGCCATGAAGCTGGAAAAAAAATTTTTTTCTTCAATATTGTTCTCATTTTGTCATTTTGCCTTAAAAAAGTCAGGAGTTCTTGGGGCGCCTGGGTGGCTCAGTGGGTTAAGCCGCTGCCTTCGGCTCGGGTCATGATCTCAGGGTCCTGGGATCGAGCCCCACATCGGGCTCTCTGCTCAGCAAGCATCCTGCTTCCTCCTCTCTCTCTGCCTGCCTCTCTGCCTGCTTGTCATCTCTTTCTCTGTCAAATAAATAAAAATTAAAACAAAACAAAACAAAACAAAAAACTCAGGAGTTCTTCTCAGCTAGAGGACAAATTTAGAACTCCTTAGCTTGGCATCCAAGACACTTTACACTCTTTGTAGTGTTTTCTACAAAGATGTCTCTCTGTCCCCAGCTAAACTATCCTTTTAATACTCCTTGGGTTCCCTGCTTCTGTATAAACACATTCTTTCTCCTCTCTAGAGTGCCTTATATATTTATCTATGTTAAGAATCTAGCCATTCCCTACCTCACACCCATTAGACTGGGTACTACTAAAAAAAACAACACCCAAAAAAACAAAACAACAACAAAAAACAAAAACAAAAAGAGAGTAACAGGTGTTAGAGAGGATATGGAGAAATTAGAACCCTGTGACACTGTGGGTAGGAATATGAAATGGTGCAGGCATTATGGAAAACAGTATGGTGATTCCTCAAAAACAAAAAATAAATTACCGTAAGATCCAGGAATTCCTCAGGTATATATCCAAAGGAATTGAAAACAGGTTCTGGAAGAAATATTTGTATACCCATATTTGTAGTAATGTTATTCACAAGAGCCAAAAGGTGGAAGCAACCCAAGTATCCTTTGACAGATAAATGGATAAACAAAATGTGATATATACATACAATGGAATATTATTCACCCTTAAAAAGGAAGGAAATGCTGACGCATGAAACTTGAGGATGTTGTGCTAAGTGAAATAAGCCAGTCATAAAAGGACACATACTGAATGATTCCACTTATGTGAGTTACCTAGTCAAATGTCATGGATACAGAAAAGTGGAATGGTGGATACAGGGACTGGAGGAAGGGGAGAATGGAGACTTATTGCTTAATAGGTATGGAGTTCCAGTTTTTCAAGATGAAAAGAGTTTTGGAGATGGATGGTGGTGGTGGTCACAATAATGTGAAGGTACTTAGTGCCTCTGAACTGTACCCTGAAAAACGGTTAAGGTGGTAAATTTCACATATGCATTTTAACACAATTTATGAAAAATGAATGTCATTTCTTTAGAAGACCTCACATTCGACTTGTTCTTTGAAACTTTCCCTAACCCATCCCATGCTAAAATGATTCTTTTCCCCTCAGATCTGTGTTAGGGGAGCACTTGTCTTTGTTTAAAAAAGGGAACACATTTGGTTTTCCCCACCCTCTGAGTAATTCCACATCTGATTCATGAGTTTGAGAGAAGAAACTGAGTGTGTTTAAGATGCATCTGATGAGCTTCTCCCTTTTTCATCTGCCTATTCACCCAGAGAATGCTCTCTGTGGGTAAGCTTCTGGGGTGGGCTTCATATGTGCAGGTGCAGATCATAGTTACACTTTGTGTCAGTGATTCAGAGTTAAATCAGTCTAACTCTGGGAGATATCAAAAGCATATCTAGCTACAGATCTGCTACCACATTATTTGTCATTAAGTAAGTTGACAGTTTTATCTTTTTGTTTGTGTCCTGTGTCTCATTTTCTTAAAAAAAATATTTATTTTAGAGAAAGCAAGAGTGTGTGAGTGTGTGAGTGCATGAATGGGGGAGGGGCAGACAGAGATGGAAAGAGAAACTTCAAGCAGTTTCCCCACTGAGTGTGGAGCCCAACCCAGGGCTCGATCCCACCACCTATGAGATCATGACCTAAGCTGAAACCAAGAGTGGGATGATTAACTGTCTGAGCCACACAAATGTCCCTCCTGTGTCTTATTTTTTAAGTGTCCAAATTCTATCCAGAAAGAAGAGTGTTTTGTATTGATTATCTAAAATATACACCATAATGATAATAATACATACTATATCTATATCTATATGTATCTGTCTTTCCTTCAGCTTATTGACATTCTGAATGCCCACTGGTTCACAGGCACCATGGCCTTGTCCTAGGCTGTTGTGCCATGATGCACACAGGTGGGAATTGGCAGCCATGAACCAAATGCAGCCTGTGGTTATGAGTTCTTGATCAGCTTTTTAAAAATTAGTTACCAACATGTAAAAATTGATACATTTCAGAGAACAACTTGATCTCTGACTTCTCTTGAAGAATCAGGTCAGCCTTGGGCCTCTGTTGGTAGAAGGCCAAATGTCTCTGAAGCTGATCAGTTGCAGCTCCGTGGGACAGGGCACTCCTTCCAAATTCCCACTGATGTAACCTCTCCTTAGCATCTTATATTGCCTGCCTGGCCTTGCAGGCTCTTATATTTGCAAACTTTTTTTTTTTGCCACCTTTTTTCTAAAGATTTTGTGTCACCTATAAGCACATCCGAGGTTGACAAGTTCTTTTAGGGCCAAAGTGTTTGTTCCAGTTTCCTTCCAGTTTTGTGAGACCTCTCTTCATATTTCTTCCTAATAATATTTTTTGGAATCTCTCTACTTTGGGGTAAGTCCTCACAACCAAGGTAGCCTGGGTATGCCAAGAGCTATAGAGTCCAGGACTGACCTGCCACTCTACCATGTTTACCTAACAGGGCTTGTTGTGGAGAGTTGTTTCATCCATTCTTATAATTTATTCTAGACAATATCTGAAAGCTCCAGGAAAACCTCCCAGAACTTTGAACCCATTCCAGTGGCTTATGCATCTGAGTGGCAACGACCAAGTATTGCCTTTTATTACTCAAACAAAGCTGACTGGGGCTTCCTAATAGTCTTCTTCTGCTGCTTTGCTGTGGTAGATTCCACCATGGAAATGGCCAGCCTATGGCCTCAGATATCTTTTAAGTACGTATCGCCCAGAAGCCCCCTGGAAAGAAATAATTGGGAATATCTCAGCTAAGTGTCTTAGAGGGTCAGCTAAGCTTAGAAAATTCTCATTAACTATGACCACAGTGTCCTCTCTCATTATGAATCTACTGAGGTGTCCACTACCCCCAGGCTATTACCTAATTATTGCTAAACAACTCCGTTACCTAATAATTTTCATTAAGACAAATGAAAAAGTTAGTGACTTCTAGTTACTCTCTTTGCTTCTTTGCATTCTTAATGGGTTTCCAAAGCAGCTTTCTAGCAAGCAACTAGCTCAGCAGTAGCTGAGTGGGGGGTGTCTAGGGCTAATGTCAGCTTTGACCCATCTTCATGTTGAAAATATTTGCACAGTTTAGATTACCCTGAATAGGTATAGCTGGCTGTGTACAGGAGGGTATAGAGGCCAAAGTCATAACAGAAAGCAATCTTAACAGGTAATGATTATGCCATGCTTTGTATGTGCTAGGGACTGCTGTAAGTGCTTAATATTTCAGACAATTCAAGGAGATGGGTACTATTTTTTCTCTCATTTCACAGATGAGGAATCTAAGGCACAGAAGAGTTGAGTTCAGAAAGGCAGAAATGCTGGAGCTGGGATGTGAACTGAGGCAATCTGGCTTCAGAGTCCTTACTCTTAAGCAAAACTACATCTTTCCCTTATAGGACTGGATGATTCTGCAGGGTGAAACTGAGCTATGTTTCACTTTAGCCTCGCTTAATGGTAGCATACGTTCAGAAAAATTAAGATTGTATGTAATTTTATACATTTTATATGTATAAATATACATAAATACATGCTTATACAAAATATATAATGAACATATAACATATATAATAAGGGACTTTATGTCTAGACCATAAAAACAACTTTTATGACTCAATAATAAGACCCAAAATGAGGAAAAGACACTTGATAAGTAGAATGAATAGCAAATAAGAACATAAAAAATTGCTTAACATCCTTTTGGGGAAACAAAACCACTATGAGATGCCATCAGACATCTTTGAGAATTACTAAAATGGAAAGACTGACGATGTCCAGTATTGGTGAAGAACTGGAGCCAAAAGAAATCTCAGATGTTGCTGGCACTTTTCAAAGTAGTTGCAGGATGGTATAATTACTTCAGAAAACAGTTTGCCAGTTTCTTAGAAATTAGAGCTGCCCTTAACATATGACTCAGTAGTCCCACTTCTGGTATTTATCCAAGAGAGATGAAAGTATGCATCCACAATGAGATTTGCACATAAGTATTTCTAACAGCTTTATTCATAATAGCCCCAAATTGAAAACAACCCAATGTTCATTGACAGATGAATGAAATGAATTGTAACATAATTCATAGAATGGACTATTACTCAGAAATAAAAAGGAATGACATACTAATACCTGTGACAACATGGATGAGTTTCAAAAACACGCTAAGCAAAAGAACATGTTGTATGAGCCCATTCAGATTAAATTTTAGAAAAGACACATTACATCATACCAACAGAAAGCAGATCAGTTGCCTGAAGCCAGGTTGGATGATGGTGGTGAGGTTGACCGCCAAGGGGCACAAGGGAATTTGGACAGACTAGAAATGATCTATAACTCAGTTAGAGTGGTAGTTATACATTTGTTAAAACTCAATGAATATAAAATGTGTCAATCCTGTTGGATACAATTTGTACATTAATAAGTTTGCTTTAAAAAAAAGAAATGACTGAAATGAAAGACAAAGCATTTACCTGAAGAAATCCAAAATAAGGAGAAAGAAAGAAATTATAAGGAGCATACATCAATAAGAAATAAACAAAGGTATGATTGGGAGCATCAATAATGCTCCAAAGTTTGTTGTTCTTGTTGTTGTTGTTAAATTCTGACAAGAAAAAGGGAAAAGGCACACACAAATAGTATTAAAAATAAAAAGGACATGTAACTACAGATGTAGAGATAATAAAAAATAAGAAAGCCGTAGTAATTACTTTAGGGTAATAAATATAAAGACATTCAAAACAGACAATTTTCTAGAAAAGTATGAACACTAATATGGACTCAAAAAGAGATGGAAACTCTAAAAAAACTTAAAACTGATAAGTAAATTGAACAGGGATTTAAATGTATAACTTCTCTAAATTCTTACACAGCACATTAAGCTTTTAACAAGGAAGTTCTAAAACACCTACAATGATCAGAAACTCATTTTACAACTAAACTCATGTAAATTTGATGATAGTGCAATTACGGGATATTATAGACTGATCTTTCTTATGAATATAGATTCTGAAATTTTCAACAAAATATTAAAAGACAAAATCTAGTAATGTATTCAAATATTTGATTTATCTGAGGGATTAAAGACAGATTTAATATTTAAAAAAATAATAATGACCATTTACTCCATTGACATATGATAAGGAGAAATACTCTCTTGGTAAATGCTGTAAAAACAATTGATAAAATTCAACATACACTTAAATATATTCTAGATAGCTACCAGTAGAAAGGAATATGCTTCCCTGATAAAGAATTTCTACCAAATATCACACTTAATGGTAAAGGAACCTTTCCTTTGAGTCAGGCATGGTTCCTGGAGGTTGATATCAGGGTCCAATCTTATACTGGGGAACTTAGTGTAGTTAGTCAAGAAAAAGGGAAAGAAAAAGAAAAATTATTTAAGAAAGGAAAAGGAAGAAATAAAATTGTTATTATTGATGAAGGGTGTGATTGTCTAGATAGAAAATCCAAGAAAATCTACAGATAGAATACCAGAATCAGTAAGGGTTCAGCAAGATTGTTATTATATAATGTTGATATACAAAACACAAAATGTTACAGAGCAACAAAGTATTAGAAAATTTACTTTTACCAATATGAAATTTATAGAAGGCTAACCAGCTAGCTATTAATTCTGAATAACAAATGCACAAGAAATTTATGAAGAAATTTATTTTAAAAAAAGTTTAAAAGACATTATAAAAGACCCTAATAACTTAAAAGGAACAGGTATTCATGGAAAGTTAAACTCATTATTATAAAGATGTCGTTAATGCCAAAATTTATAAATTCAATGCAATGCTAATTAAAATTCTGAGGTTTCCGTTTTGTTTTTATGAAACTTAAAAAATAAATTATAAAATTTATATCGAAAATAAAGAGCTAAGATTAAGAAAAACAATTTTGTAAAAGAAGAACAAGGGAGCATAAGCTTAATAATTTGATTTCAGGAGCTAGTATTAGGTTGAATCATAATAAATTTATTTCTTTTCTATTAGTCATAATCAGTAGCTATTGGCCATACCACAGAATTCAACTTATAGTAATTAAGACAGCCTTGTATTGACAAAATTATGAGTAAAAAGATCAGTAGGAAAGGAACCTAAAGATGAGAAGTAGACACCAAATGTATGTAGAGACATGATACTAAACAGGATTAATTTTGATCCAATGGAGAAAGGATGGATAAATAAATAAATGGTTTTGGAACAATTTGTTATCCATGCAAAAATATAAAAACTCCTAGTATTGTCTATAATAAAAATGAAAGATTTTTTTCAAAAATAAAAGACTTTGATATGCATGAAAGACTTAAATGTAAAAGGGAAACTATAATAATTGGAAGGCAAATAATAATTGCCTTCCAATAAGGCAAATAATAATAAGGAATATTTACTTTCCAATAAGGCAAATAGTAATTTGCCTTCCAATAATAATTGGAAGGCAAAATGGGAGAATATGTATTTGTGATCTCAAGGAAGGGAAGAATTTGTTAAATAAAACACAAGCAGGATGAATAATAATGAAAAGGATAGATGCAATTATATTGTAATTAATACTTATATGCTCCAAAGACACACCATAAAAAGTCAAAAATATAACAAACTTGAAAGAGACTTATGTAATACATTTAAAAAATCCCAGGATAAATATTAGAATATATTTTAAAATTGCCTAAAATCAGTAATAAAAACACAAACAACTCAATAGAAAAATAGGCAAAAGATATAAATAGGCAGCAATTGGTCAAGTTGTCCATGAAAATATGAGAAGGTACCCAGTCTTCTCAATATTCAAGAAAATCTAGTTTAAGATTAAAACACACACACACTAGTCCTTTATCTGATATGTCGTTTGCAAATATCTTCTCCCATTCTGTCAGTTGTCTTTTGATTTTGTTAACTGTTTCCTTTGCTGTGCAAAAGCTTTTGATCTTGATGAAATCCCAATAGATCATTTTTTCCCTTGCTTCCCTTGCCTTTTGCGTTGTTCCTAGGAAGATGTTGCTGCGGCAGAGGTCGAAGAGGTTGCTGCCCGTGTTCTCCTCAAGGATTTTGATGGATTCCTTTCTCACATTGAGGTCCTTCATCCATTTTGAGTCTATTTTTGTGTGTGGTGTAAGGAAATGGTCCAATTTCATTTTTCTGCATGTGGCTGTCCAATTTTCCCAGCACCATTTATTGAAGAGGCTGTCTTTTTTCCATTGGACATTCTTTCCTGCTTTGTCGAAGATTAGTTGACCATAGATTTGAGGGTCTATTTCTGGGCTCTCTATTCTGTTCCATTGATCTATGTGTCTGTTTTTGTGCCAGTACCATGCTGTCTTGATGATGACAGCTTTGTAATAGAGCTTGAAGTCCGGAATTGGGATGCCACCAACGTTGGCTTTCTTTTTCAATATCCCTTTGGCTATTCGAGGTCTTTTCTGGTTCCATATAAATTTTAGCATTATTTGTTCCATTTCTTTGAAAAAGATGGATGGTACTTTGATAGGAATTGCGTTAAATGTGTAGATTGCTTTAGGTAGCATAGACATTTTCACAATATTTATTCTTCCAATCCAGGAGCATGGAACATTTTTCGATTTCTTTGCAAATGACATATCAGATAAAGGACTAGTGTCCAGAATCTATAAAGAACTTAGCAAACTCAACACCCAAAGAACACATAATCCAATCAAGAAATGGGCAGAGGACATGAACAGACATTTCTGCAAAGAAGACATCCAGATGGCCAACAGACACATGAAAAAGTGCTCCATATCACTCGGCATCAGGGAAATACAAATCAAAACCACAATGAGATATCACCTCACACCAGTCAGAATGGCTAAAATCAACAAGTCAGGAAATGACAGATGCTGGCGAGGATGCGGAGAAAGGGGAACCCTCCTACACTGTTGGTGGGAATGCAAGCTGGTGCAGCCACTCTGGAAAACAGCATGGAGTTCCTCAAAATGTTGAAAATAGAACTGCCCTATGACCCAGCAATTGCACTATTGGGTATTTACCCTAAAGATACAACTGTAGTGATCCAAAGGGGCACATGCACCCGAATGTTTATAGCAGCAATGTCCACAATAGCCAAACTATGGAAAGAACCTAGATGTCCATCAACAGATGAATGGATCAAGAAGATGTGGTATATATACACAATGGAATACTATGCAGCCATCAAAAGAAATGAAATCTTGCCATTTGCGACAACATGGATGGAACTAGAGCATATCATGCTTAGCGAAATAAGTCAAGCAGAGAAAGACAACTATCATATGATCCTCCTGATATTAGGAAGTGGTGATGCAACATGGGGGCTTAAGTGGGTAGGAGAAGAATCAATGAAACAAGATGGGATTGGGAGGGAGACAAACCATAAGTGACTCTTAATCTCACAAAACAAACTGAGGGTTGCTGGGGGGAGGGGGGTTGGGAGAAGGGGGTGGGATTATGGACATTGGGGAGGGTATGTGCTTTGGTGAGTGCTGTGAAGTGTATAAACCTGGTAATTCACAGACCTGTACCCCTGGGGATAAAAATATATGTTTATAAAAAATAAAAAATTAAAACACACACACACACACACACACACACACACACGCCAGAATGAAAAAGCTCAAGCTTGATTACACTGCTTCATATGGATGTGAATCATTGGTGATTTGCATTCTCTGAGGTGGGAGAGGAACCTAGCCCTACTTGGTAAAGATTAAGATGCACACTCCTTACCACCCAGCAGTTCTAGTTCTACATAGTTATCTCCCAAAACTTTTATACGTGCTCATGGAGTCATTTACAGGAATACTCATAGGACATTGCTTGTAGCAGCTAATGATTACCACGATGTCCATCGTTAGGAAAATGTCCATCATCAAAATGAATAAACTAGTCCACGTTTAAAGACAGAGGTGAATTTCACAAACATCATATTGAGTGAAAAAGGAAAGGTAGAAAATACATCCACTATAGCACCATTTTACTTTTGCATTTATGCACCAGTCTACTGTGCATTTCAACACCGCACAGGGGAAAAAGAATAAAGAAATACATGTAAGGGATAAACACCGTGTTTGGAATAGTGGTTGGTTCATAGAGGAAGGAATGGAATTGATATTTAGGAGGGATGTGCCATGGATTTAAAAATATGTGTATAATATCTTGTTTCTCAAATTGGGTGCTAAGTATTGTTCACCACACATTTTTGTGTATCTGAAATATTAAAAAATGAAGAGTGTGAGAATTGAGTAGAAAGTCTTTGAGATGTCTGACCATGAAAAACATCAAGATGAGAGAACTTGAAGATAACTGGATTCAACAAAATTTATTGTTCTTGCTGTCTCCTTTATTTTGAGTTGATGAGGGGAAGATACTGGCTTTCCTGCTGCATATGATGCCCAGCACCAGAAAGTGCCATTTTTGCAGCCTGGAGCATGTTGGATGCATATGAAGGACTGAAGATCCAGAAGAGAGACTTGATAACAGAAAGAAAGGGATTGCAGAGGAAGGGCACTTTGTAGGGACCCTTTTTCTATTGAAATTAGTTGGAGAGAAAGTGATGTATGTTAATGGAGGCAGTTGCACAGAATTTGGAGAGAAAGTGATGTATGCTAATGGAGGCAGTTGCACAGAATCAGACATGGACAGATGAGTGAGTGCCTAAGTGATGAACCCAGTTCCTCAGTGAAGTAGAGACAGAACCCCAGGATTAGCTAGTGTAAAAGTCCTTCCTGAGAGAGTGAAGGCAAGCCCAGCAAAAGGATGTAATTACTGGCAGTGCTGAGTACCCATTTGAAGGTGGTGGTCATATATATATAGTGACAAATTCTTCGGCATCACGGGCATCTTCCAGCATCATTCTGCTCCATCATACTGACACAGAGAAGGCTTTCAGTGGACATCTATCCAAGAGGGTCCTAAAAGTCTAGGGTAATTTTTTTTTTACTGGACTATGGAATCTAAAGAAGAAATTCAAAGAAAGGAGGATGAACACAGGAGGGAGTTGAGGGGATTGAAGATCTCAATGAGGTCAGTTTTCCTTGTGGAAAGTGAGTGGGAAGGGTAAGCTAAAGAGGAGAGTGTTTGTACACCCTGAATGATGTTGGGCAGCCTAGAGGCCAATTTTAGCATGGTGTTGCATTCAAAGGGACATCATTCCAACCAGCTTGGAAGCATAAAATAGTATTTTAAGTTTTTTTACTGAAATGCCTTGAAAAGGGGCAGAGAAGAATTTTTTCCCTTGAAGCATAAATTCCCCTTGTCTCTCATTTTCCCAGTGTCTTCCTTCTCACCTCTGCTGTAGCACCATATAGAACTCAGCCTGCAATTCCAATGTGTTTCTCTCCCTTTCAACTCCATCTTCCAGATCTCAGTACTGCAGTGAAGAGCTTCGGGCTCTTTATAACATAAATCAATCAAGCTTTGCTTTGCTCCATCTCATCCATCTCCATCCTGTAACTTCCATTTTTGGTTTCTATCATTTGGATTTACAAACTTGTATGTGGTGTGGTTTCTGGTGATGATGAGGTCAGGAATGTAACCAAGTACAGCGTAAAGAAAAAGGACATCTGAGATAAGAAGATCCAGGATTTGAGGGGTCTGGCTACCAGATTATTCACATGGAGCTCAAGCCTATGTTCGATCGCTGTTAGGAGACATGCTGAAGAAGACCTATTTTATGTTTTATTGAGGGAGAGGAATGACCAACAAATTGCCAGATGATTCTTGTGAGAAGGGAAAATAGCAGATGGTTATTATTCAAGATGGAGGAGGAGTAATGGTCTCAAAGGAGTGAGCTGAAGAAAAAATAGCTTCTATCTAAGAGGGCTACAGGAGAGAAGTATACCCAAGAGAGACTCAAGGTTCAGTTAAAGATAGCAGATGGGTGGAAGTAGTGGTTCAAGGAGGAGGTTCAAATTTATAAGCTATTACTGAAGAGAAGTTTCCAAGAGGCACAGTGGAAAGCTTATTTTTTATTTCATATTATGAGGGACAGACGTGGAACAGATTCGGGAATTTACTGCACAGTTTGGGGATGAGTGACAGGGAGATAAACACTGAGGTTTGCTACCTGATGACTGAGGTAAAGAGGGATAGGAGCATTTTGCATTTAGTTGAAATTTTGGAGACAAGTGTGTTCCTGGGATCCAGGCTTGTGGTTCAGAGGTGTCATGTGGGGAAGATGGGTGTTTCTGAGGGGCCAGGCATATCTGCCCATTCGTCAGTGGTAGAGCTAGATTTTGGCTTCTTTGAGACATGATATTTTGAGAATTACCCTAAGGAATTAATCATGGTGGCACACAAATTTATGCCTGAAGATATTTACCACCATCTTGTTTTTAATAATAAAATCTACAAACATTTTAAATATCCAATAATAAGGAACTGACTAAACAAATTCTGATACTTTCATGATGTAATTCTATGTAGACATAAAAAATTATATAGAAATGTATGTAATAAGATGAGGAAACAATAGAATGTATTTTTAAGTGGAAAAATTCTCACCTGGGTGCATAGGTAAATATAAATGATTAGTTATATTTCTAATTCTTGGGTTGGAAATAAGGTTCATTATATTCCTAAAAACAAAAATAAAGTAAGGGAGGGCTATGGGTAAATAAAGGATGATCCGGGACGCCTGGGTGGCTCTGTTGGTTAAGCAGCTGCCTTCGGCTCAGGTCATGATCCCAGCGTCCTGGGATCGAGTCCCACATCGGGCTCCTTGCTCAGCAGGGAGCCTGCTTCTCCCTCTGCCTCTGCCTGCCATTCTGTCTGCCTGTGCTCGCTCTCTCCCCTCCTCTCTCTGATAAATAAATAAAATCTTAAAAAAAATAAAAGGATGATCCAAGAATTATGATTAATAAGTTATCCTATCTGAGCTTTAGTTAAAAAAAAATGTCACAAAAGAACATACAGAGTGATCCTAACTTTTATTTAAAAAATATGAGCCACATTTGGTCTTTTTCCTCATTTCCTAAGCATCTGTCTTCTTGTTTGCTCTCTGTATTTTAGATCAGTTTCACTTTTAGTTACCTCTTGTGTAAAAAATCATCCCAGAATTTAGTAGCTTCAAACATTAAATATTTATTATTTCAGTTTCTGTGGATCAAGAATTTGGGAACAGCTTAACTGTGTGGTTCTGGCTTACGAGGTTCCATCAGGATATCCCCAAAGGTTGCAATTATCCAAAGGCTTGACTGGGGCTGGAGGTTCCACCTCCAAGATGGTTCACTCATCATCTTAGCAGGAGGCCTTAGTTCCTCACCTCACAAGCCTTCTCACAGCTTGCTTGAGTATCCTCATGACATCCAAGAGAGAGGCAAGACAGAAGCCACAAGACTTTTCATGACCTAGTTTCAGAAGTCACACACTGTCACTCTGGCCACATTGTATTCATTAGAAGTGACTTGTTGAGTTCACTCAAGGACAGAGATGCAGCTGCTAGAGGTTGGAAGTTGGGTAGGCAGGCACTGATGTAACAAGGCCTAAGGGGCTATGGCTGGAGCAGTGACAGCTCTGTCACACCTCCTGTTATTCAAAAACTCATGAGATATTAATCTGTCATTCCAGTCAGAATTTTTTTTTTTTTTTTACCTTTTCAGCATTGCTTTCTAGTTAAAGTTCGTGTCCTCTTCCCTCACCTTCCCACTAATGTCCAGATGCTCTCACCTAATTTATGTATTACTTTAATTTAATAATTTTAATTGCACATTCTCAGTATTTACTAGCATCCACAAGTCCACAAGTCAACCCTCCATCTGTCCTACACATTCTTTTAAATATTTTTCGCAGGTGGTCATTCAAGACCTGCTTCCATACCTCTGCTGAAAAGGGCTCACTACCTAACTGCCACATGAGGTATTCTCTAAACGCTCTTAATCAAGAATGATTCTTTGTTCTAGAAACCTCTCATATCAAAGATAGCAAGCTTATGAGATGTATCAATAGTTCTGTGACAATCTGTGTTAGCTTGAACCACCATGACAAAATATTGCAGAATAGGTGGGTTAAACAACAGAAATGTATTTTTTTCACAGTTCTGGAGGCTGGAGAGTCCAAGCTCAAGGTCCAGTAGGATTCAGTTTCTGTTGCAAAGTCTCTTGCTCTCTTGTAGACGGCCACCTTCTCCTTATGTTCTCATATGGCAGAGAGAGAAAAGAGTAAACAAGCTCTCCTCTGGTGTCTCCTCTTGTAAGGACAATAACCCCATCATTAAGGGTCCCACTTTCATGACTTCATAAACATAATTACTTCCCAAAGGTCCCTTCTCCAAACATTATCATGTTAGGAGTTAGGGTCTCAACATATAGTCAATAACATAACCCATAGCATGATTCAGAACTTCTTTTTGTATTTGAGATAAGGTAAGAGATTTTTGCTCTTAGTCTTTTAGGGAGCTCATCTCTGATGACTTGATAAGTACTTTTGGCCAGAAACGATCACAAAGTGATGTTTTTTTTTCTCCCATCTTTGCAACTCTGGCACTCACTTTGGGGTGATGGTATACCCTGGGTCAGTTTTTTCTTCTCTGTAAAACAGAGAAAGTAGGAAAATTTGTCATTACTGGATGCTGGCCCTGATTCTTCACCGTATGAGTAATGAGTCAGTACTATTTACCTAGGAGGTTTATAATGATTATTTCGCGTTTTAAATTCAATCCTGATTTTTCTGCAAGTGCAGCATTCAGATGAAAAGAAAGAACTCAGCTGTCTCTACAAACATATGGAGATCAATGATAAATGGACAGAGACTGCACAGTATATTTATTAACCAAGCTCTTATAAATCATAATTTTTCAACCATTTATTAAACTAATAGGATTGTTTTGGGAACATCAAAGAATTCTTTATTAGGTAAATAATCATGTTTATCCACTCAGTTATGGGGAAAAGCAAATCATTCACACTGCATTTACTCTGCCTCATCAGATCTCATTTCCCTTAAATGTCAGCTGTTGATAATTTTTACCAAACAACCTGGTTTAAAAAAGTCCAAATTTTTATCAGGCTTCAGCTACCTTTTGGTCCTAGAAAAGCACTGCTGCTTGTTCCATTTTTTTTCTTTCCCAGTGGGGTAAATTTCTCCATGAGACCAAAATGGCTCTCCCAAACTGAACTCAAATGTAGGTAGTTGGTGATACTGGCCAACTCTGTTTTTCTTTATTCATCTTATGTCAGTCTTTTCATTGTATGACCACCCAGGTACATCTCATCAGCCTGCTTTGATGATTAAGCCTGAGCTTACAATTCCCTTTGTTTTTATTCTTCTCCATCACACAATCAGCTGATATGGGCTCAGAGAGCGCTGACTTTTTCCAGTGTTAATAGGAAGAAAATACAATTGGGAAGTTAAGTCAGTTACTTAACAAGGAAAATGTTTGTCATGTTTGTCACTTTGATTTATAATATCAATGTCCTGAAAAACTATTTTTATAAATAAGAATTTTATAAATAAAAATGTATTTTAGCCATATTTACCATGTACCAGGCGAGTTAGAAATTCCATTTATTTAGTAAATAGTTATTGATTGCTGTAAGACCAGTCATTAAGCATAGTGGGAAATATGAAGATTTATTGATTTATTCAAATACATTTACTGAGCATCAGTTATGTACCAGACCCTGGTTGAGATACTGGGGATATAGAGGTGAACAAGAAATAAGATTCTCGATCTTAGGGAGCTGCTATTTCAGTGGGAATAGAAAGATGATAAGTAAGTAGTAAATAAAAATGATCATCAAGTAACAGCAAATGTTATAAAGAAAATTTAACAGAATAATATAAAAATGACTGTAGCAGTGAGAGAAGCAGGCATTTAGATGGAATAGTCAATGAAAGCATCCGGAAAGTGACATTTGATCTAATATGGATGATGACTAGAGTAGGCCCATTCCTTTTCCTGGAAGAGTTTACAATCAAGAAAGACTCTAACACTGCATTCAATTTAGTGCCAAACCCCAAGCAGTTGTCCATGAGTTTTATGTTAGAAATGGCTTAACATCACACAACCCAAAGAATAAAATAAATACCTAGGGGTCCATACTGATATAAATAAATTATTGAACAAACAAATGCAAAAGAATAGATAAACCTTCTTACAGAAGAATTTCAACTAATACATATAGATATTCTTTTCTACAGAAGGGAGAGCATAATTCATCCCCTTTTTTGTGTGGTCTGGACCTTGTGACTTGCTTCCAAGGGGTGGTGGGTGGTGGGGGGGTGAAAATTTTACAGTAGAAAAGCCTGAAAAACACCACCTTATTGGAGTGATCAAGGTGAACATTACCAGGGAAAGAGTTACATGGATATCATGGACCCTTTGATACGATGTAACAAGGAAGGCATTTTAACCTCCAAACCTACAACTACAATTTAACCATGAGAAAACGGGAAAAGCCCCAAAACAAAGTTCCTGATCAGTTTTCTTCAAAACTGTCAAGATCATAAAAAATAATCATAATAAGAGGAATGTCTGCATCATTAAAATGGTGATATAGGTCATACCTGATTTCTGTACCTGTCACAAAAAGACCAATTAGCAACTATCCATAAGCAAGAAAGCATTGCAAAAATCCCAAACCAGGAATAAGGCTGAAGAACCCCTGGACCACAGAGACCATCAAGGACATCATTAGAAGGGTAAGGATCAGCTTCACTCTGGAGGCCTCACCCCTCCGCCAGGCCAGCATAGATACCACAATGAGCCTATGGTTTCTCCAGCAGGAAAAAGAAGACCCAAGGTGGATGACCAGCTTCCTCAGTATGGAAAGACTGGAGATGCACTCAGGTCTCATCTTACAGAGATCACTGGAGGATTCTACTGGGCAGAATCCAGTGACCCCTCCAGTGACCACTGGGGATCACTGAAGGTCGGGGGGAGAGTTGGGAATTATAGCAACCAGCTCTCAAGTCTTTATAGACCAACTGCTGGTTTCCAGTAGTGCCAGAGTAGAGATCTTAGCCAGTCACTCTGCCCATCTGAAGAGCCAAGCCAGTGTGGTCCTGTGTGGTAAGGGAGCTCAGCTGGCTGTCCTACTTGACTATAGTTTCCAGCCAGTGGGCCATGGCAGCCATGGAACTTATTCTAGGTCTCACTCAGGCAGAGAAGCAAGTTCAAAGCCTCACATAACTGCTGAACATATCTTCCAGTCCCATAACAGAGAACCCATCAACTGTGGAGTTTATCCTAAAGCTTGCCTGGGCAAGGAGTCAAGCCAGCAGCCACGCCAAACTGATAATCATAGTCTCTGGCTCTGCCTAACCATGGAGCCTGAACAATGAGTCTGGACAGCCTCGAAGCCCAATCTATGATACCACCAATCCATGGAGCCCAGCCTACAGCCCTGCCCAACAGAGGAGCCCAGCTGTCCAACCATGGAGCACCATCTCAAGCCCCCATTTAACTGCAAGGTATAGCTGGAGGCCTCATCCAACCAGAGAAGCCAACAATATTATCTAACAGCAGAATAGAGCCAATGACCTACCTGATTATGGAACACAGCTTGTGAATGTGTCAAATTTGAGGGCACATCCTGTGGCTCCACCCGATTGCAGAGAACAGCCTGCAGTCCCATCCAATTGTAAAGCCCTGTCTGCATCCCTGCATGAACATAGAGTCCAGCCAGCAGCACCATCTGGTTGGGGAGCACAACCTGAAGCCACCCAACCAAGAGTGGCTTCAGAGCCCAACTAGTGGATTCCCTGACCTTAGAGCAGTCAGCAGCATCCCCTTCCTCCCCTACCACTTCAGAGCACAGGCAATGGTGTAGCCATACTAGAGACACTGATGGCAAATTCCATATGACTGTGGAAACCACCAGCTGACCTGTTCAGTGCCCCAAGCTGAGCTGCATGGTGAAGATCCTTCCCTGTTGCAATGAATCTGCAAAGTCTGGAAGAGATTGCTTACCCAGATGCATAGATACCAATGCAAAAATATAAGGATCAGGAAGAATCAGTTAAACATGATACAGTCAAAGGGAACTAATAAAACTCTAATAATTGACCATAAAGAAATGGAAATCTGTGAATTGTCTGACAAATAATTCAGAATAATCTTTTAAACGAAGTTTAGTGAACTACAAAACATGCAGGTAGAACACTAGACTAAGTTAGGAAAACAATGCATATACAAAATGGGTTCAAAAAGAAATAGAAACCATAAAAAAATCCAAACAGAAATCCCAGAATGGAAGAATTCAATAGGGAGTATCAACAGCTAACTTGACCAAGCATCCAGCAGAAGAATACACATTCTTCTTAAGCACACATAGAAATTTCTATGATATATTATGTTAGGACACAAACAAGTCACAACAAAGTCGAGAAGATGGAAAGTATATCAAGTATCTTTTCCAACCACAGTGGTATAAAAACAGTAATCAATAATAAGAGGAAAGGTGGAAAATTCACAAATAATGGAAATTAGCAAACTTGAAAACAACCAGTGAATCAAAGAAGAAAACAAAAATTAAAAAGTATCCTGAGGCAAAAGAGAATGGAAACACAACCTACCAAATGTATGGAATATAGCAAAAGCAGTTCTAAGAAAGAAGTTTATGGTTATAAATGAATACATCAAGAAAAAAGAAATATCTTAAATACACAATCTAACATTATACCTCAAGGATATATAAAAAGAACAAACTAAACCCAGAGTTAGCAGGAAAAAAATGAATAATAAAGATTAGAGCAGAAATAATTAAAATAGATAATAGGGAAACAGTAGAAATGAAACAAAACTAAGAATTGGTTCTTTGAAAAGATAAATAAAGTCGGTGGACTTTTAGCTTTTTTAAGAGAAAGATAACTCACATAAATCAAACTTTAAATAAACAAGGAGACATTACAAGTGATACCACAGAAATACCAAGGATCAGGAGAGACTCCTATGAAAATTATACGCTAACAAATTGAACAGCCTAGAAGAAGTGAATAAATTTCTAGGAACATACAAACAGCCAGGACTGAATCATGAAGAAATAAAAAATCTGAACAGACCAATGATAGGTAAGGGGACTGCATCAGTAATAAAAACATCTCCTAAGAAAGAAAACCTCGAGAACAGATGGTTTCACTGGTGAATATTACCAGTATTTAAAGAAGAATGTCAATCCTTTCCAAATTCTTTCAAAAAATTAAAGCAATACTTCCATCTCATTTTACAAAGCCAGAATGACCCTAAAACCAAAGCTCAATAAAAAGCTAACTAAAAGAAAACTATAGTCAATATTCTTGATAATATAGATGTGAAAATTCCCCAAAAATGGTAGCAAGCTAAATTCAACATCACATTAAAAGGATCACATACCAAGATCAAATGGAATTCACCCCAGGGAGGCAAGGATGGTTCAACATATGCAAATCAGTAAATGCTATATACTACACTAATAGAATAAAATATAAAAATGATATGATCATCTCAATAGATGCCAAAAGAGCACTCAACAAAATCCAACATTCTTTCATGATAAAAATGCTCAACAAATTAGGTATAGAAGGAACATAATAAAGGCCATATATGAAAAGTCCACAGTTAACATCATGCTCAATGGTGAAAGGTTGAAAGTTTTTTCTTTTGATCAGTAACAAGATGAGGGTACACACTGTCACCACTCCCATTCAATGTAGTACTGAAATCCTATCCAGAACAATCAGGCCATAAAAAGGAATAAAAGGCATCCAAATTGGAAATGAAGAAATTATCTGTTTGTAGATATATTATATATTGAAAACCCTTATGTGTAATATGTCTAAATAACTGACAATAAGTTGTTTTGATTATAATGTAAGGGCCTGACCATCTAATTTGCAAGGTATTTATTTCAAAGATATTCTTTTCAAATAAACATATTACCAGTTACACAACCAGATAAAGAGACAGGCTGCCCCACCTGTGAACTCCCCTTTTAGAAAGCCCTGAGTAACCTAGATAATTGACCACCTCAGTGACCCTGCTTTTTTCTTCCCACATTTCAATTCCTGCTCTTATGTTTTAAATTTGTGAATAGTCAACCCATGAAGTCCTAGGCACTTCACCCTTCTCAATAAAGGCAGAACCCCAAATCCACATTCTCCCTTCTCCCTCCCTTTCCTTCCCTGTACTTCCCTCTTTCTCTACCTTCCTGCCTACACACTCACTGTGTGACCCTGGGCATGCTATGTACTCTCAAGAACTCGTGAGTAATAAAGCTTGTTATTTCAAAGTTCCCTGATGGTTTTTGTTGAGTTGTGTCTTGAAAGCATAGTAAAAACCAAAAGGGCCAGCCCAGCCACAACATAGAGTATATGATAAATATCTGCCAAGGCTTTTATGGACCTAGTTGAGTGCCCCAGTCATTCTTCACTGATCGCATCAGGATCGATCGGCTGAGACTGACACAAAATTGCACCCAAAAGGAACCCAATAGTACTTATAAACAAATGCAATAAAGTTTCAAGATACAAAGTCAACATATAATAGTGAGCTACATTTCTATACCCTAGCAATGAACTATCTTAAAGTGAAATAAAGAAAACAGTCCCATTCATCATAGCTTCAAAAATAATAAAATACAAAGGAATAAATTTAACCAAGGAAGTGAAAGATATATATACTGAAAGCTATAAGACATTCATTAAAGAAGTTGAAGAAGACACACATAAATGGAAAGATATCCCATGTTCATGGAGAAGAAGAATTAATATTGTTAAAATGTCCACACTACCCAAAGCTGTATATGCATTCAATGTAATTCCCGTGAAAATTCAAATGGCATTTTTTACAAAAATAGAAAAAACAAACTTAAAATTTGTTTAGAACACCAAAGGCCCTGAATAGCCAAAGCAATCTTGAGAAAGAGCAAAGCTAGAGAATCACACTTTCTGATTTCAAATTGTATTACAAGGCTATGGTAATCAAAACAGTATTGTATGGGCATAAAAACCGACACATAGACCAATGGATCAGAACTGAGAGTCCAAAAATAAATCTATGCTTCTCTGGTCAACCAATATTGATAAGAGAGCCAAGAATATTCAATGGGGGAAGAATAGTTTCTTTATAAGTCATGTTGGGATATTCATATTCAAAAGAATGAATTGAAACCTCTGTCTTAAAGCCCTCTTCTATGTCCTAATAAAGGAAATCAAATAAAAGAAAAAGAGCATGGAGCTGGCAAAGGTCTCTTTACTGCCATAGTGTAGAGGTGATACGTATCTCCTTTTCTTACAATCTATTGCCAAGAGCTAGGTATTTGGCCATCCCAAAACCCAAGATGACAGGAAATGAATTGTAACAGTATATCCAGCAAGAAGTAGAGAATATACATATTGATGAGTCCTAGCAATCTGTCATAGTTTTTGTTTTTTCCTTAAACAGGTTGTGGGTGTTTTGCATAGATGGGGTCTCTTCAACTAAAAGCTCCTTGAGAGCAAGGATTGTCTTCTTTAAATCTGCTATAGGGACTCATACGGTAACCATTGTCAAAGATGGCTCCCAATGTTCTCTATTTTCTGTACTTATAATCTTGTGTAATTCATTCCCATTTTGAATAGGCCTAACTTGTATAAACAACAGGATATTGGGAAAAGAATAGGGTGTGACTTCTGTGCCTATGGCTAGGCTATAAAAATCACTGTGGCTTCTGCCTTTTTATCTCTTGGCTTAGGGAAAACCCAGCAATCATGTTGTGAGGACACACAAGCAACCCTATGAAGAGATCCATCTGGCAAGAAATCAGGGTACCCTGTTAACAACCAGCACTAAATTGCCAATACTAGAAATGCATCTTCCTTCCATCCTCAGTCAAGATTTTGATGTCAGCACTTTAGGTTGTCAATTTTTTTCCTATAAGATTCACATCCATTCACTCATTCATCAAAACCTTTCATTTGTTCCTCAAAAGACGTTGCTTTCTTTTGTAATTGCCTTAAGACTTCACCCAAGAAGATGGTGAATTGGATTCTTCTCACATGTCAGCTCCCATTGGTTGGTAGTGGTTGTTCATGTTGTCTCCAGGCCTCTGAGGTTATGTCCAAGGATGAAGGCCACCCTATCAATGAACTATCTTAAAGTGAACTATACCCTATCAATGAACTATCTTAAAGTGAAATAAAGAAAACAATCCCATTCATCATAGCTTCAAAAATAATAAAATTATTATTCATCAGTAGTACATGCTAGAGAAATGGAAACAGAAGTAGGTAGTTCATGAACTACGTATTTGCCAGCTATGCCTAAGTATTCTGACTCTTGTTTTTTCAAGTCTAACATTATCAGTTTGGATCCCATAGACCAGTAAGTACCACTTGGCCTAGACAAGGGCTCCGGCATAAGGAGAAATCTGAAGCCAGATGCTTTTTGGTCATAAGTTAGTCAATTAATCTGGTTTTACTTACTGTTAATTTCTTTGTTGTCTAAAATGTGTCTTATGCTATTTGTGGTGCAGATTGGTTGCTGAGAATCACGTGGTCTGTGGCTTTTGTGAAGATCCCACTCCTCAGCTCTAACTTCATATTCTTTTGATTAGATTTTTCTAGCACCAGAATCGAGGGCAAAAGGAGTTGTTAAGTAACTACTGGAATTTGAAAGAAACATGAAAAGCATTCTATCCTATCAGGGTTCATTTATATTCTGAGCAGAGTCTGGTGGCCATGTTCACTAAATGCATAAATTTTCAGGTACTTGTAAAATGCCAGGGTCATAAATCTTTTTAAAAAACAAAGCTTATTTATTTTCCTTGAAAATAAAGTGGTTTTTTTCCCCCTATGGAAAATAGAGAAAATCTCAAAGAAGAAAATAAATTTAAAACAAAAAATCCATCCATGATCCCACCTATCAGAGACAACCAATGTTTTGCTGTTACATAAGTCAGAAAACACATATAATTAGTAAAATGTCATATATATAATCTCATTCTGATTTCTTCGGTTATGGCATAAGAAAAGAATTCCTGCATGATTACTAACTCTTTGCAAGCCTCACTTAAAATTGTTTTCTATTTTATTATATTCCTTTATCAAAATGTACTGATGCATTTTCCTAAAATTAAGTTATTTTCATGGAGGGAAGGGAGGTGCTAAGTTGCTATAAATCTTTCAATGAGCAAAGACAGTACTATTTCAGAGTGAGATTATTCATTGACTCTTGGAGTCCTACACCTGCAAGGCTGCCTTCAGTGAATGGATTAGAATGCTTTTCTTTCGTGGAAGAGGAATGGAGGCACTGTTTTTTGACTTGTGTATGCTTCTGCAGCCCTCCAACAGTAGAACCACATTTATAGCCCCAAGCTTCTAGCAATTACACAGACACCAAAAGAAGAAAGTACTTTTCATTGGTTAGGTGAAGGTTTCTACCCCTTTCTGAAAGTAGATTGTCCTTATGAAAACTTTTTTTTTTTTTAAGATTTTATTTATTTATTTGACAGAGAGAGAATGTACAAGCAAGGGGAGCAGCAGGCAGAGGGAGAGGGAGAAGCAGACTCCCTGCTGAGTAAGGAACCCCAGGCAGGGCTTGATCTTAGCACCCTGGGATCATGACCTGAACCGAAATCTGCTTAACCAGCTGAGCCATTCAGGTGCCCTCCTATGAAACCTTTTGTAAGCTGAAATGGAATAAGGCAAAATGTATCCCACCGCCCCCAGCCTCCACTTTCTGGAAGTCTATGTTAATCGGCTTTGCTTTTTTTTTTTTTTTTTTTACTTTAGTACAGTAACAGTTTTTTTCATAAAAGCGAAAATTCTTTTGGGATTTTTTTACATTACGTTTTTATTTAAATTCCAGTTAGTTAACATACAGTGTGATAGTAGTTTCAGGTGTAGAATCTGGTGACTGAGCACTTCCATACAATACCCAGAGCTCATCACAAGGGGGTAGGAGTCTTCACCAACGGCTCAGCTAGGGAGGTGAGCCAATCTAGTAAGCATATGTGGAATCCTAAGACTATTTACCTGAGCAAAATATTTCTATCACCACCACAGAGCACATCTCACCTGCCCATATTAGGATGGTAGATCAAGGGCTTGAGGTTAACTCAACTTCAAGGCACGATTAGCAAGTGAATTGCAACCTTGTCCGTGGGCAAGACTTGATTAGAACAAAGCTTTGTTCCATCATCTGCATTGTCCAGCTCTCCTCAACCCTTTTAGCTTCAGTGGGAATTGACTCTGATGTTGTAGTTCCTCATGTGTTTGACTGAAACATATTCTACCAGACACTCTTTTGTAAAAAGAGAACAGACCATTTGCATGTCTGGGGACTTCTGAATTCTCTGCGCAATATACAATAATAGTGAGGGGCACCCCTAGCCCAGTCAGCTTTCTTGGCTTCCTCATGTGTCCTGTAAGTGTGGACTCTTCTCACTGTTCTTTGAAATACCCTTTTGGACCAGAAATGGCTATGTTTAGAGAGAAGAAAGGAGCACTAACTGATGTCCAGGATATTAGTGATAAAGCTATTTGGGATCTTTGGTGATGGACAGGAATGTACAGCCTTTCCTGCCATTCCTATTGCTATTGTGTTGTACATTTCTGAGGTTCCCTGTTACATGCCTATTAAAAATGATAAAGTTGGCATGGTTGGGGGTAGAGTGGAGCGAAGGTAGCACTGTAGCTAACACCCTACAAATTTCCTCTTTATATAAATCCTAGCAAGGTCAAGGAGGTGGTACTGGAAGAATGAATGGGCATTTCTGTGAAGTGAATACCCCCCATTATTGAATTATTTTTATCCTTTAATAAATGTTATAAAGCCAGCCAGTGTTTTAAGCTCTAAGGATTCTGCAGTGAACAGAAAAGAACAGCTCCTGCTTTCAGAGGGGAAACACTCTTGGTGTCACGTTCTTAATGTTGGAGGGTAGCGGTGGGGCAGGGTTCTTTGAATAAGCTTACCCCACTAACTTGTTCCATTTTCCAGTCGCTCAGACCAAATCTTCTGTATCTGCTTTGACCTGCACACTATCCCTTCTTTCATGCTCTACCTCCAAACTGTCAGAAAGTTCTGTTGACTCTATTGAAATCTAACCAGAACCTGACCATCTGACTACTTTGTCCCTATTGCTACCTTCCTGGCTAAAAATCACCATTATTGCAATAATGACATCATCTCCTACTACCTCTGTCTTTGCTCACTCACTCCAGCATACTAGCCCAATTTAGGGCTTTCATACTGGCTTCTTTCCTCTTCCTGAAATACTTCTTCACTAGGCACACACTTGGCTGGTTTGTTCACTTCCTTTAAATCATTGTTCAAAACTTCTCAGTGACACTTATCTGAACTACTCTGTTGCATGTTGTAAACAGAATCCCTACCAAGAACTCTTTATTTCTCTTAGTCTTCTCTACTTTTTCTTTAGTGCATAAACTCTTCCCTTTCTAACATAATAAACTTGATGATGTATTGTATTTATTTTTTTATATTCTGCTTCCTCTTACTGACGTAAGATCCAGCAGGGTGGGGGGTCTTTGTCCACTTTGTTTACTGATGTTTCTCAGGTGATCAGACCAGTGCTTGGTGATAAAGAATTATTTCCTATATCTAGAAGTCCATAAATACCTTGAAACTGATTGCAAAATGTCTGTATGCAATTTTCCAGAAAGCAGTATCATACCTTTTATTAGATAATCAAAAAGAATTGTGACCAAACTGGTTCTAAAACCACTCTATTTTACTTATCTGTAATGTGGTTGATTTGGGGATTTCTTGGAAATAATTTAATTAGGAAAAAATGTGAACTTGTAACAATGTGTCTTATTAGATACTTTCTTGCCTCATGTACTGGCGTGCCTACAAATCTTCCTTGTGAAGACCAGTTCTAGAAGATGAGAGAGAGGGAGGGAAAGAGTGTGCACACAAAATGTGCTGGGAGTGTCTTTCGTAGCAAAAAATCTAGAGCATGAATGATAATGATTCTGGTAACTAATAATGCTATGTTAATAACAATGCTAATACTCATAATTATTGCATGCAGAACTTTTCATCTGAAAGTCTCCAGGTGCTTTATAAACATTAATTAGTGACATTTCACAACACTATGTTGAGACAAGTAAGGATTATTATACCTATTTTATATCTTTAGATAAAAGAGTTTCTAAAGGTCGTATAACAAGATAAGAATAGAAACTAAGTGATACTTGGAAACCCCCTCCCCCAATTCCTGTTCAGCTACTGGTGCCCATGGGGTTTGAGTCCTCCTCTTTTTAGAATTGGTTCATGGCCATGGGATCTGTACTAACGGAATGTTGAAGGCATCGTAACACAGAGGAATGCAGGGTCCTATGGTGGCCTCAGAGGATTTGCTGGAACTCAATGACGGGTCTTTTGTTTTGTTTTTATCTTAAAAGAACTTTTCAAAATAGATAATATTCCCTTTGCCTTTCTTTTCCCATCATTGTCTCTCCTTTTGTGGAGTTGACCTGTTTTTCATTATTTGGCCCCATTCTGTTTATTGCCTCTCCAGCCTCATCTGGAGCACATGTGTTCCAGTCCCAGCTGTCAATGCCACTAATAACTGTGGGAGCCCAGGCAAGTTCTTGAGCCTCTTGAACCCCACTTTCTTCATCCATAAAGGAGCATGCTGGCTTTAGCATCTCTATGTTTCCTTTAACAATAAAAGTTCATAGTGCAATCCAGGGAACTCCTCTGAGAGAATTTCTTGAGGACAGTGTTCATATTGGAGGTATAAGAAAGCAAAAAGTTACTGCAGGGATGCTTGGCCAATCTAGAAGCGAGTACTCGAAATGTCTTGTTACTAAAAATTGTCGGAAACACATTTTGTGTCCATTTTCATTCACTTCTGAGACCCCTCTTAATGATGATCACAAGCTCTGAGTTTCTCCTGGACAGGTTAGAGAAGACCAGGTTGGTCCCTTGTTCCTCTTTGGGGGGCTTTGAGAAAAGAGTACCTGTTCATGGGAAAGGCTCTCTGACTTACACCTCACCCTCTTCTGTTTCTGCTTTCTTAGGAATCTCCCTGTCGTTCCTGGGGAGTGTCAGTCCACATCTTAATCACTTTGTGTGTAATCTCATTAGAGATAATCCCATTTGCCAGTGTTGGTATCTTTCCTTCCAGCCGAGGCTGGGATTTCTAGCATTTGCTTTGGAAACCCAATCCAGCTAGAGTTCGAAATAGGGCAGTCTTAGCTGAAGTCTTCCTCTGACTTTTGGTATCAGCATTGGAATGTAGGAGGTGATTCTTTAAACCTTCCACACTAAATTTTTATGAGCCTTAGCAATTGGCAGAAAGGGCATAATTTTTTTTAAATGTTGGTTTTGTGGTTTTTTTTTTTTTTTGCAGTTTAAATGAAAGAAATATTTTGTTCACTTACCAAAAAAAAAATCTAAGAATCTTTAATGAATGAATCTAGTAATTATGTCCTCTTCTGATAACTCTGTTTTTCTTTGTGGGACTAGAAGTACTTAAACAAAAGGACAAACATAAAACACACACACACACACACGCACACACACACAAGATCTTCCCTTTTTTTTTTTTTTCTCAGTTTGGACACTTGCCTTATGGTGATTCTCATCAGACAGTTCTGAGGTGGTAAAATCCAAATAATTCAAGAACCGCATTTGGTGCTTGAGGGGTTCTTTCAAGGCAGCCCAGGACTGAGTCCATGTGAAGCTGGGTGATGTGAGCAGGAGTCCGTTGTTGCAGGAAATTCCAATCCATATGGCTCCCCGTTTGTCATAACATACATTGCATTAAACGTGTGAAACAACTCTTATGGAAATCCCATCTCTCTCTGCCGCTCCCCTTCCCCAATATGCAGCAAATCCAAATCCTCATATTCTTAAAGTGGGGGAGAACAGCAGTCATTCTCATTTGATGGTTTGAAAAAAGAAAAGATGTCGGTACCACTCACTGACTGGCTAATGAATAATCAGATTTCACAGCGTGAGCGCTGGGGTGGTAATTTGGTTGCACGCCATGCTCCCAACCCATGGAATAGTGCTTCATTAATGTGAAGACCTGTATAATCAAACAATTAGCAGTCTCTCTGCAATGAAAGCAGCTTTTCATCAGCATATATACTTCATCGAAAGATGAGTCCCAAATCAGTGGATCTGACAGCAACTAGTCTTCCAGTAACTCAGCAACAGGAACACGGAGGGTAATGTAGGTGTTTTCCACCCGTTCCTTTAGCTAAGGATCCTACAGCAACCTGTGTTTTAGCATCACTGAATGGTAGCAAACATTTGCCGGGAATATGAAATTAGGAGAGTATCTTCTAATCTTATTTATATAATCTCCTATGTTACAGCTTCTGTGTTTTTCCTCACTTTCTACTTACAATGGTTAAGAACCTCAGAAAGATACTTTGAATTATCATGGGGAAAGAAGAACTCTGATCCTTCTCTTATTTTGCTGATTTACATCAATGTTTTGTGCCATCGTCATTCTGATAGAGCTGATTAGCCTCTTTGGTGACTTTCTGTCTGGAGCCATGGAGAGAGGGTGCTGTTTTATGGCAGGCTCTCTCATTTGTGTTGTTGACTAATTCACATCAGTGGATACCCAACAGGGCTGTTCACAGAAGCAGGAGGCAGAGACCTTGGGTTCCTGGTGTCCTATGGATAAGTCTTTTTCTATATCCTAAACAAGCCCTGAATTTATTGGGTTGCTTTCAACATACTGCTCAATGCAAGGAGATGAGAAGTACTAACTCAAGACTTTTTTTTTTTTTTTTTAAGGTAAAATGTAAATTACCAACAAACTTCAGTGAATTTGCAACAGCTTTTTTGGCTCTTCTAAATCAGGGACAGCAAACTTTCTCTGCAAAAGGCCAAATAGTAAATATTTAGGCTTTGCAAGCCAAGAGGAAAAACAGAATTATGTAGGGACTTATATAACAATTAATTGAAAACCATTCTTAGCTCATAGGTCTTACCAAAACAGACTGTGTGCTGAATTTGGCTAGCAAACCAGTTTCCAATACCTGGTCTAAATCACAGGCTTTGCAAAATCTTTCTTGTCATTGAGCAAAGCAAAGCAATAGCCTTTGGATATGTTAATTTCCTTACATATATTGTTGTTGTTTTATTGGGGATAATGAAAATTTTGTGAATATTATGTGTTTGTGCAACAGAAATATTTAGTAATAGTAAACATAAATGAATGGGATGGCTAGGATTTGTTGTGGGGAGAGGTAAAAATGAATAAACCTAAAATACTTTCTTAGTATCTTTTCATTGACTGGGATTGGTAATGAACCAAGACATAGAATTTTCATACAGATGAATTCCTGTTCAACTGATGGATCATGGCTCTGACCAGGTCAAAGTTTTATGTCTGACTTCTGGATAGGTATGGTGCTTTCACACAAGGGTAAAACACTGTTTCATGGCCACAGTCTGTATCTTTCCTCAAGTCAACGCTCAGAAAAGCTGACTGTTCGTGGAAGTATGGTTGAACCAAGGACAACTAGCACCAATCTTGAAAGGAGCATGCCCTTTGTGAGTAAAATCTCAGATCAGTTTCTAGATTTGAGTATTAAAACTATTCTTTGCAAACACAATTACCAGCAGGTTGAAGCAAGCATTCTCCAAGGGCAAGCTATCTATGAGCTCCAGGTGGATTATCTAGTGGAATATCCTTCTCCAAAGAGTGCTGGTGAAGTCTGATATGGCTATTGATTGAAATTTCTAGTGACATCCTGTTGCACGTTGTTCTCTACCATGTTCTGTTCTATATTTTTTATTAAAAACTTGCATGAGGACAAAGAAGGTATTCTTATCAAGGCTGCAGATAATGAAAAGCCTAGAGAGCTCACAAATTCATGGATAACATTGAGTTACTCAGCAACACCTCTACCATTTACAAACACCATGAGTAAATTCAACAAAATACAATTTAGCTGTGGTAAATGTCCAATTTGTTATTTGAATTAAAAACAACTATAACTAATTATGCAAGTCCGGGATGGGAAAGTCCTTAGAAAGGCACAAATGGAAACCAGTTTTCAGTAGTTTTAATGAGCCCACAGGGTGGTTGGTTAACAATAACTATGATTACGTTCACAAAATTCAATTAAGCGAATTCACTGAGAGTGCCAGATTCTACTCTGTTCCATTCATGGTGTATTTAGATGACGTGTTTAAAAAAAAAAGAAGAAGAAGAAGAAGAAGAAGAAGAAGAAGAAGAAGAAGAAGAAGTAGATAGTTTGATAAAGATCTACTGCCCAGTCGGGAAAGCAAAATTAAGTTGCCTAACATCCTCTCAGATGTTAGAGTTCTACCACAGACCCACTGAACCAAAATGCCTGAGAAGGTGATTCTGATAAGAATTCTGTTAAGAAACCAGATTAGGGAAGCCCCGATCATTAGTGAAAGAAAAATACATTGAAGCAGATGAAATAATTAGTTAAAAAGTTATATCCGATTCAGTATGTTTCAGGAATGATTTCACTTTTTTTCCATTTGTTTTGGAATCTTAATGCTAGACCGTGGCTTCTTTATTCAGGGACCAAGAATGTAAGGTTTAGAATTCTTCTGTGTGTGGGCCAACTACCTGCTGGTTGATGGACTCAGATTACACCCCTGATTCTAGCTACTTTCAATAGAGAAAGGCATAGGAATTATTGAGTCTAAGATTTGGATGCATCACCAGTGTAAACCTATCACATTCTCCTAGGAGAAGAGTTCAAAGTTATTTTTTTCCCACTGATAGCTAATCAGCAGTAACACAGGAAGGAAAGTACATATAGGGAGACTCAGTGCTGAAGGGCTTTACCATTCTATTTTATGAGTATGTGCAACCATATCCCATATATACTATAGCTAAATGACCAGATTAATGTCTTCTACGGAAATTCCCTTTGAACAGTCACCCAAGCTCAAAATCTAAGGCTTCTTTCTTTTACTTGCTCCTTACATCTAGATATTTACAATTTCTGATTGATTCTACCTCCAAAGGGTATTTCTAATCCATCCATGACCCCTCTGTTCTCATTGTTTTTCCCCTGGTAAAAATCTAGTGGATTGTTAAGTTAGCCCTCCACCTTCTAATTCCTCACCTCATCTTCCCAAGGCTGTGTGGTTCATTTTCTTAAAACAAGGCTCTGGTCCTGTTGCTGTATCAAAAACCTATGAGATGAAGTCTGAGCACCTAAACCTGCCCTGAAAGATGCCTCAAGGTCTGGTTCCAAACTTTTGTTCATTAACTCATTCAAAAATAATTTATTGAGCACTACTTTTGCCCAGGCATCAAGGTAGCAAAGTTGAAAAAGCAATTTTACATCTTCTTATGTGGATCTCATATTATTGCTCTAATTCCTTGGCCAATGCAAGGTCTCTCCTACCTCCCAGTTGTTGAACATTGAATACCATCCAACCATGAAGTCTACAGTCCTTTCCAAAGCATTCCCTGATCTATTCTTCTTTGAACCCTACAGTCCAATGTTTATGGCAATTATCCCTTTTTAGTAGTTTGGATATTCAACCATATCTTATCTGCTGGGATACAGTGTTCATTAGGCATTGAAAGGAGGCCTTGTTTATCTCCACTGCCCCTAGAATGGTGGCCAATAGCTAGGACATACTTTACATGTATTTGTTGAAAGAAGAAAAAAGGCAACAAAAGCAAAAATAATCAAGTGAGAGACTACAATGAACTAAAAGACTTCTGCATAGCAAAATAAATGATCAACAAAATGAAAAGTCAAACTATGGAGCAAGAGAAAGTACTTACAAATCCTATATCTGATAAGGGCTTAATACTCAAAATATGTAAGGATATATGACTCGATATAAAAAACCCCACATAATTTAATTTAAAACGGGCAAAGGACTTGAACAGACATTTGTTCCAAAGAAGATATATATAATACCAGGAACAGGTACATAAAAAGTTAGGTAAACATCACTAATCACCTAAAAATGCAAAAACCACAGTGAGACATCATCTTACACTTGTTAGAATGGCTATTACAGAAAAGACAAATGATAACAAGTGTTGGTGAGGATGTGGAGAAAGGGAAACCCTATGCCCTATTCTTGGGAATGCAAACTGCAGCCACTCTGGGAAGCAGTATGGAAATTCCTCAAAAAATTAAAAATAGAGGTACTCTATGATTCTGCAATCTCACTTCTGGGCATATATATGAAGGCAACGAAATCACTGTCTTGAAGAGCTATCTGCACACCCATGTTCCTGTCAGCCGTATTTACAATAACCAAGACCTGGAAACAACCTCACTGTCCATTGACGGATGGATAAAGATGAATATGGATATGAAATGGAGTATTGTTTTCCTAAAAAAAAAAAAAAAAGAAGGAAATCTTGTTATTTGCAACAATGTGGATCAAGCTCAAGACAGTTGCTAAGTTAAATAAGTCAGACAATGGTAAATATGGTATGGTGTTATTTACATGTGGAATCTTAAAAAACCAAACTCATAGAAACGGAAAGGCAAAGAATAGATGGACAGCTGCTGGGGCAGGCAGCGGCAAGGGGGACGGAGGAATGGAGGAAATGGGTGAAGGTGGTGAAATGGACAAACCTCCACTGATGAGATGAGTAAGTTCTGGGCATTTGATGCGCAGGACGGTGACTGTAGTTAACCAGACGGCATTGTATCCTTGAATGTCATGCTAAGAGAAGAGATCTTGAAAATTCTCACACCACACACACACACACACATGCACACACACACGCACACACAAATAGTACCCATGAGAAATGATGGATGTGTTAACTAACCTTATGTGGTAATAATTTCGCAATATGTATGTATATCAAATCATCACACCAGACACCTTCAACTTACACGATGTTATATGTAAATTCCATCTCAATAAAGCTGGAAAAAAATAAAAATAACTTGCCTGATACCAAAATACAGGAAAAAAAAAAAAAGGGTATTTGTTCAAATAAAGAATGTTCCAATTGGGTTAAGGGCAAGAGCTTTTGATTTATGACCTATGGTAACAGTGAAAAGAAAGAAAGCATGTGAGCCCTTATGTAAATAAAGGTATGCCAGAGTTGCTGGTTGAGGCCACATCATAACTGAAATGTCACTCTCCTCCTAGACACAGCTAGCTCCTGTGTTGCCAGTGGTCACTTTCTAAAGGGCTGGATGTTGACCCTCAGTAGGTTTCTGTTCCCTGCACGTTAGGGTCAGCAGCAGGTGAATGTGGGACAGTTCAAATTTCAGTTGACCGCTGAGGTCCTTCGTTTTCCAAAGCTATTGGAAGGCATCAGACTTGACTTTTCGGGGATACAGAACGGGTTACGCTGGACTCCGGCAAACCACCTAAAACGGACATTGAATGTTTCTGTTCTTTAAACACCTTTCTTCTCAGGCTCCTGCCTTCTGTAAGTTGAAGGTGTCTGGTGTGATGGTTTGATATACATACATATTGCAAAATTATTACCACATAAGGTTAGTTAACACATCCATCATTTCTCATGGGTACTATTTGTGTGTGCATGTGTATGTGTGTGTGTGTGTGGTGTGAGAATTTTCAAGATCTCTTCTCTTAGCATGACATTCAAGGATACAATGCCGTCTGGTTAGGAAGGAAAGAGCAGAAGGAAAAGAAAGGTTAGGAGGGAAAATCTATGTTTTCCTTCCCCAAATTCCTGCTCACTCTTCATCCAAAAGAGTTAGCTGGCTCTTTGTTTCTCTCTTTACATGCTGTGCATTTTCCTTCTTCCTACAAAGTAGAGGTGGAAACTCAGTTACTTTGCCGTCAATCACACTTTCTTCCCCAAGTACAGGGTATAGAAGACAGGACCGGATTCTGGAAAACACTAAATGTTCCTAGGATGAGGGGCTGGTCCTTTTGACCCCATGATTTCAAGCCAAGTATAGGACCCAGTAGTGGGTTGTCCAATTTTGACATAGTCGTGTTGTTAGTCATTTCTAGTTTCTAGTTTAAAGGTGCAAATAATGCACCTTAAAAAAATCATTAAAAAAATTCTGAAGGTTTTTGCAACACTTAAAAAAATATATTCTTTTTTTGATCCAAGGGCAAAGGGGAACAGAGAGCCCATTGCACATGTGAAGGAGGTAGGTGTGGGCATAACCACACACAGCCAGGACTCCTGGAAATGTAGGAATCTTCTTGAAATACAGGATTGTTTATTTTTCTTCTGACTGCCTTCATTAGGGGCAGCAAAGGAGGAACATTTATTAGCTGCCAGCATGCCTATGAAAAGCAAAAGCCAACCCTCCTCCTGTCTCTCTCTGTGCATTTCTTCTGCTCTGCACTCCCTACCCCCCACTCCAGACTGGGAAACTGGGAAACTGAACCTAGATGTCCCGCGGGACTGACTGGGTTAAACTCGGGCACCCCTAAGCCAGGGATAGTATTCCAATATCTTTCTCCCTCCTGGACTCTTAGCTCCTGGAAGATTATACCCACTCTTAGAGAGCTTGATCATTGCCCGTGATGGACCTTACTCCTTAGGCTGTGGCCTGAGAAGCACCCCAGCCACAGGGACTGTGTTTCAGAGGTGCTGAGAGAGAGGCCACCAGGAGCACAAGCACAGAGGTTTCTGGTTTCCCTCATCCCTTGCAGGTGCCTCGCCTCTAGTCACTCACTCAGTCCCTGGGGAGAAGCAGGGCTTTTCTTCCTCTCCGGCTAGCAATCCCCACCACACCACAGCGAGGTGGCCTATACGCAGAAACCAGGAAGGGGAGAGTGAGGGAGCTGTCAACACCCTATGCCCACCGCAAGTCTGATCCTTGTCCTCACTGTGCCCAAGTTAAAAATACTCCTCTGTGTTGCGGGGATGTACCACAAAGCTGAAAAATGAACAGAGACTCTAACATTGGGACCCCTGCTCTTTCAGCAGAAGGGGCACTTCAGAGCTCAAGGGTAGTGATTAGTGGACCCTAAAAAAGCCGATTGCAAACAGGAAGCAGAGTAAAGAAGAAACCAAGGCCCACTGTATGGTTTTGGAAGAGTGCTGCAGAAGATTCAATGCTTCAAGGCAGCAAAAGCTCTGCAGTGTTATTAGCATCACTGTAGGGCTGAAGCCCGCACAATAATGGTGCCTCAAGATGCCTTAGTGAGACCAGCCACACCCTCATGTGGACACTGACCCAGAGTCCACCTGGAGCAGCAGAGAACACACGAGAAGATCAAGCATGAGAAAAAGGAGAAGGGGCCATGGCTTCCCCTTTTGAGATTCACACATGAAAATCAGGTTCCACTTACATCCAGAAACCACTGTCAGGGCAATAATATTTAAACTTATTTTTAAAAGCTCTTTTCAAATGTAGTTCTTCTAAAAATCATTGAGAGACAATTTATAGATTAGAAATCTAAGCCTCTATTTAATATCAATCTGCCAGGCTTGAAACATACCAAACCTCTCTAAACTAGATGGTTTTATGTTGACATATCCGTGAATAGAATTCTACAATGTATGAATTTAAGAAAACAATGGGTTTAGATAGCTTCAGTGTATCACTGGAGGGAAATGCATTATTATTCATTTATAGTTGATAAATATTAAAACCTAGAAAAAAGTTAGTCTTTTGTCATAAAACCCACCATTTCCTTTCTCTGCTCTTCTCCCCCAAAATAAAACCTAGTGAAGCTTCATTTTTTAAAAAAAAATTTATAACTAAAGGAATTTTTTTTTTTTTGCAAAAAACTTAGGTTTAATAAATCATGGCCATGAGCTAACCCACATTTGAATCTAGAAAATGCGGTTGGCATTATCCTTCTCTGTTCACATATATTTGAAGTAAATTACATCAAATTGTATTTGAAATACCAAACTGGCATTAATGGAAGCTTTTTTTGCTCCAGGCACCATTTTAAAATAGATGAGCATAAAAATGCAGTCTGCATCATTAAGTTTATATGAAACTAGTGAGAATAAAAATCACCATGTAAGTTCTAATAAGATGTGTTTTTCATTCCAGTTTAATAACCCAAGACTATATTCATCTTCCAGTATAATAAATACACCGAGAGGAATGTATTCTTTTGTGAGCTTAACATGTTGAGGTTCCTCTTTTTTTTTTTTTTTCCTCCAAGAAGATAGAGTTTTCTGGGAAGCTGGGTGAAGAAAATTCTTTAATATGGCAGTGCAGAGTATTATTATCATAAATAATTAATGTGCACAGCAGAAGAAAGCCGAGCTTCATTAATAATTCTTATTTTTAGTTGGCATAAGCTAGAGGTGCTGTATCTTCTTTCATCCTATCTATGTCAATTTTCTTGATTTTAATTTAATAGATGTTAAAAATTTTAAAGGTACAGTGTATTATGCAGCGGGGTTTTGTTTTTGACTAAATAACGTCCTATCACTAATTCTTACCTGCCAGGATATTTTTAGACATGGGGAAAAAAGGAAGGAGGGAACAGACGTCGGGACGGGGCGAGGTAGAGTGTGCATCAATGTCACCGCCTTTCATCTCCCATTTCCCTCTGGGACCAGTTAAGATGCTCCTTTGATTAGAAACCTCGGGAAATATTAAGAAGCTCTGCCATGAATTTCAGCTCATCAAACCCGCCTGTTTACTTTTCAAATCCAGGGCTGATCCACCTTCCGCATCCTGAAAACACAGGTTCTCCCCGACACAACCTTGCATTTGTGATCAACTACATCACTTGTCAAAACCTCCAAACCTTTGATCACGGGCATTTGTAATTTATTAATTCAGCATCAGAGCAGGAAAGCAGCTAAGTGTTTCTGATTAGCACCACGGAAGAAATAAAGAGTCTGCGACCCAGGGCAGCGAGGTTGTGCTTTATGAGGAAGAACAAGGAGCCTCCACGACATTCCAACTTAGGGGGACGGATACCAGCCTGAGCAAGTGTGAAAAGAACCAGTCAATGTTCGTTCACGGGAGAAATAAGGCCCGGAATTGCAACCAACCTCAGGAAGGAAATAATTCTGACACAGAAGAACCTGAGTCCTGGGTCTAGGCATTTTTGCAGCCTTCTCTGCAGAACACCGGGGCTGAGGGAGGTTCTTCTTTGCAGCCGCCTGGAGCTCGTTCCCTAGCTGGCCTTCCCCTTGCCAGCATCGAGTAGCTTTCTGCACAGTTCAGCTAAGGTGAGGATGGAAATCCAAGGACCGCTTACAATAGGATATGGGATACTTCTGTCCCCGGTCTCTTGTGTCAGGATAATTCAAGTGCTGGGTTTAATACCATTTGCCTGGGTATGGACTGCGGGTCCTGGAAGTCACCGCCGATGCATGGTGAGCACAGCAAGCCCCATGCTGCCTTCAGATCCCTGCAGTCACACCTGGCACAGGGCCTCCTCCTTGGAGTCGCGCCATAAGATGCAAAAATTACCTGGGGTTGAACAAGGTCCTCTTCCTGCTTCTGGGCTGGGTTTCCCATTCTCTAATTAACCGCACGTTGTGGCATCAGGGATCCCAGGTGGCTAACCCTCTCCAAGTTCACTGTTACCAGCTGGTAGGCCTGAGTAATTAGAAAGATGCCTTGTGTTTATTGAGCACCTACTAAGTGCCAAGCATCACGCTGCTTAACACAGGGCATCTATCTATAATCCTCACTGTGAACCTTTGAGGGGTAAGTCAATGTTATTAAGAAAATCAAATTGCTTCATCTGTAAAATGGACAAAAGTCCATTTTGTCTAAAAAAGTCAGTCACATGTGGGGGTGTATGGTCAGGCTCAGAGAAGAAGCCAGATCAATTTGGAGCTACATATCCATATCTGTATCTTTATTTCTTTCTGTACATCCATCCTATAATCATATAAATGTATAGGTATGCCTCCATCTATCCATCTAGCATGTACGAGAACGAATTTGTGGTTCACATCACTGGACTTTAATTTTTTGTTCGTTCATTATTAGCTGAATGTTAAGTGTTTGAATCTGCTCAGCTATTTTTCTTATCACGTGGCATTCACGGGGACCACCTTTTTGCCATGACTTGGTGTGCTCTCTGAGTATACAAGCTTATCTTCACATCTTCAAGTAGGAGATGAGTACTTCAAGAAAAATGAATCTGGTGCCAAAAATACGTATCATACCATGAATTTCAAATGTACCATCCGCACCGCCTGCCGAGCCCAGCCTCACGACCCCCACCCCTGCCCTGGCCCTGCGGTGGCGGGAGGTAGGACCGCTTACCTGCCAGTGTGGGACCTGCTTTAATTTAGGCTCCAGGTCAGGGGAGCCTCCTGGGCTCAGCAGCCAGAGGTTTGGTGGGGGCGGAGAGCACGCAGCCTGTTTGAGCTCAGCCTCTGCTGTTGGGCAACAGGCTAGCTCTTCGAAACCTGGCTGCCTCTCTTTGACCTCTCAGACTCTGAACCTTATCAGTGATCTCCGTGTCCTTGCAGGTGTTTCGACACACACAGTGCCGGGACGGGACATGCTCTGACCTTTCTTCCCGCGCCCCCCCCCCCCAATTCCACCTGTTGGCCATACCACTGTTACTCTCTTTGCACTTCTTCCAGGTGGGTCTGCTGTTTGCCCTCTGATTTCTGCTGACCCAGTTTCCTGAGCTAGGCTACGCATTCACCAAGAGCAGGGGATAGCTCTCGTCTTGTTCAATGCTCAGACCTAAACAGCCTTCAGTAAAAATGTGTTTACATGAATAAATACAGATTGAATAAAGATTGCACTGTGCAAGATATCCATCCCTCCAGGCTAGCTGATCTCCTGCTCCCCACCCCTGCCTCACCCACCTGGGGTTATTACTGCCTGGACCCTTGAGCAATGCCAATTAGAAACAAATTGAGGTCTCCCCTGTTCGGGCTTGATTTGGCTGCTTCCATCTTTCGCACAGGAAAGAGGATCCCTTTAGTCAATGCCTGTGGTCCGAGCCCCTGTTTTTCACACTCCACTGTGCAGGTGCCCCTCGCGAGCCCCGCAGAATGCATTGTGAAGGGCACGTTCTGAGATTAGCATCTCTCTCTAGAGCTCCCCGTCTTTCTCGGTTGGTGACACAGTGAGGTTACGTCACTCTCCCTGGGTGATATCTTAGAATTTCCGTGGCAAAGACTCCAATGAGTTAAACACACCTGTGTTTTAATTGTGTGTTTGCTTCCAGAACAGCAAGGGAGAAAAGTTTTTGTTTAATGCTTGCAGGGCCAATAACTGGCAAAAGAGAAAAATAATGCTGGAGGTGAAAGTTGCCAGTTGTGTAGTGTCAGTATCCACACTGAAAAACAAACAAGAATTGCAGCCTGGTTCCACTCTTCCCCCAGTTTCTCTGGCCCAGCGATAATCTTGGCATCGCAGAGTATTAGGTAACTCACAGTGAACCTGGGGTTGGAAGTCAAGGGGTTGGTCTGGGAAAGAGTGCTTGTACCCCTGGTGAAAATCCTGACCTCAGACACATGGGAGTCATGAAGAAAGATGTATTCCCGACGACCAAAGTCAAAGCAGGCTGAAGAAATGCTAGGGAATGCTATTATGAACAGGGAAACCTTGTTTAATTTAATACACTTTTTGTCTGGCTTAGTTGGAGAATGGTACCTGCTACTCAATAAAATATTTAATAGAGATTTTGCCTAGCGATTAGAGGATGGACTGCAGACTTAAATCACCAGGGTTCAAATCTTGACTATGCCTTTTACAAGCTCTGTGGTCCTGGGCAACTTATTTAACCTCTTTGTGTCTCCATTGTCTCATATTGAAAATGGGGATTCTCTTTTTTTTTTTTTTTTTATTTATTTAACAGACAGAGATCACAGTAGGCAGAGAGGCAGGCAGAGAGAGAGGAGGGGAAGCAGGCTCCCTGACAAGCAGAGAGCCCGATGCGGGGCTTGATCCCAGGACCCTGGGATCATGACCTGAGCTGAAGGCAGAGGCTTCAACCCACTGAGCCACCCAGGCGCCCCGAAATGGGGATTCTCTTAAGGACATGATAAGGGTTTAAACAAATGATACACCTTAAAAAAAAAAAAAACAACAAACTTGTAATGTGCATGGCACTTAGCAAATACTTAATAATGATCAGGTATTTGTATTATTATTATTTTACTCATGCTTTTTAAAGAATTGAAATATAATTCTATTTCTATTTAACATTATTGAATTTTTCTTGGGTGATGAATTCAGAGACATGCCATCCTTGGTTCCATCACTGCAGTTCTGGTAGTTAGGGAGTCAACATCGATTTAAACGGCTCCTTACCACATAGTGGGAATCGAGACTGCACACCCACGCCTCACCCAGTGGTCATCCAACTTGTATGAGGTGAATTTGGGCCTGAACATCAATTTACTAGTTTATGAGTCATAATTTACCACCAAATTGAATGGATATGTTTGCTTGGCTCAATCAATTTATTCCCTTCTTTTATGAGGAAACCAAATTAAGGTGTTATGGCTGGTTTTTGGACATAGGGAGTTGAGGGATCCCTAGGGCAGTTCTTGGAGTGATGGTGACCTACAGAATTATCTGCATGCACCTGTTGCAAACCACCACACTTTCAGGGCTCTAGTGAGCTTCAACCTTATGTTGGAAAAGAAGCTGTTCTCTCAAATAGGGTTCCAATGCAAGTGTACACTGACTAAAATGTCACTTCCTAATAACTTCTGATGGAGGCTCCTTCGTTCCAGTGTTAAAATGCCACAGAATCACACTCTGGAATCCTACAACAGGAGAGGAGAGCTTTTTTCTCTTCAAAGAATGTCACTTTCTGACATTTCCTGTCACGGAGCGGCCATTTTGGATGTCATCTGACTTCTGGCCTGTAGCTCACTGCACTCTCCCTATCACTGGTGTAAGTGTCAAGTGTCATTTTGCTGGTAAACTTAGAAATGCCATTTACTACATAATTTCGGTCAATAAAATGTCAGCTAGGCTATAGATTTACTATATCTTTTAAACTGGTCAGTAAGATAAAATCATCTAAGTCAGACCAGAAATACTGTACAGACCTACAAAAGGATAAAGGGGCAGCACATCATTCTTAAGGTAACTTGGGTTTGTTTATTATCCCATTTATATCTATTTCAGCAAACAAAGAAATATCATCCTCACTGCACCTCCACCTTTTTTGTAAAAAGTGCCTTGC
Source organism: Mustela nivalis (assembly GCF_964662115.1). Lineage (NCBI taxonomy): Eukaryota > Metazoa > Chordata > Mammalia > Carnivora > Mustelidae > Mustela > Mustela nivalis. The sequence continues at coordinate 150,125,986 of NC_139024.1, read as the reverse complement.
TCCAGAAAATTTGTTCCAAAAAGGATGGAGCCAAAATGGGGTTTTTAAAATATTTGTGCCGTGAAGTGTTTCACTTTTGATTAAAATGTATCACACTTGAGAAATGATTGAACAACTGGTTGGAAGTCACAAAAATATTAACTATAATGAGCTCATTTAAATAGAAACAGACGTGCTATCCCGCTGGTTGTCAAAAGTTTTCAAAGACGGTTTCTCTCGAGTAAGCAGGGTCCTGCAGACTGTGTCCATCTGTCTTCATGAAAGAACATTTTACGTACTATGGAAGGAAATGCGCCTGTGAAAACACCATTTGGAATTATTGATCTCTTGATCACTTGTAGATCTCAGTGGGAAATCGGAACAGCAATGGGCTCTGATGGGAATCACCAGTGCCAAGAACATTTAAAAATTTTTTGGATTAATAGGTGGCTGGAATAAAAATAAAATCATATTTGTTAAAGAGGGAACAGGTTTCATTCCTCTCTCTGAATCACGGAAGGGATTTTTTTTTTTTTTAAGTTTTCTGAAAGCCCTCCTTGGTCTTCCTTTAACATAGTGAAAGAAACAGAAAAGAAAACCGTACGGCTTCTGTCTGTGGGTGTGTTCCCACTTCTCAAATCCCTGACCTCAGCTGCTGGGAAGGCACATGCTAAAGCGAAGCACTCAGTAGGGCTCAAAGACACACTTTCTACGTTCTTCCTTCATTGTTTGTCACTGGTGAATTAGAGGATTCCAGAAAGCATCAGGACTCAAGGGCAATTGTAAGATATCTGGTGAGACAATGTAAGTTATGTTTCTACTATTTCCTTAAACCTAGACCACAGAACTCCAGGGAGGGAAGGGCGCTTAGATATCAAATCTACCTTCTCTTCCTTTTACATGGAAGAAATTAAGGCCCAGAGAAGTGAAAGATCTTGTTCTTTAGGAGAAACGTCTTGATTTAGTGACGTAGGAGTCTGACTTTGCCAAATACGATGAAAAGAGGTTGGTTTCAAGACGACTGAAAAGCAACCCGCACGTGTTAGCTTCCAGCATCTTCTTTGTGGTTACATAGGTAGCTCTCCTGTGTCTGGAGGCACTCATAAATATTTGTGGAATGACTAAGTAGATGAAAAAAATGGGCTCTGAATCTCTATTGCAAATAGCAAGTTCACAAATAGTGATGACACATACATGGAAATGTGCAAAATAATCCTACATTTCAGGAGGAAAAGACAAACTAATTTACATCTAACCGTTACAGCCAAATACGTGTGTATTTTTGAATGTTGCCGAAGGCGTGGAGAGAAGGGGAAGCCATGTCTGATGGAAGGCTTTCTGAAATGTTGCTGAAGCCTATTCTGTTCAAACGGATTTGGTTTCAGCAATAAGTTCTTTCCCAGAACTGTGGTGACCATTGCTCTTCGTCACATTTTCCCTTCTTGTTTTGCTTTAGACGTGCGCATAGAGGCAGACTTAGCTCCTCAGTACTTCTGAGGAATTCAGGAGGATTTCCTGTCTAGGTGCGTATGTTGGGCTCCGGCTCATTCCTATTGGCAAAGGAAGATGCAGGTCTGGCTTCTTTGCTGATGCTCTTTGGAGACTCCCAGGAGTCGTTGCTCAGGTTCCCAGGGCCTGCTGTGACATTTCCGCGGGGTCAGCGCAGAGCCTGGCGGAAGTAGCATGAGGGTAAGAGCGCCACCTACAGGACGCGTAACCCATACCTCCATCAGCCCAGATCACTTTCTAGGCGCTGCCCACCTGGGGTGGGTGTGGGGATGTGTGTGTGTGTGTGTGTGTGTGTGTGTGTGTGTGTGTGTGTGTGTGTGTGTGTGTGCTGTGCGTGTGCACATGCACGTGCACCTCTCCTCCTCATCCCACGTTCTGCTCCCCTCACCTGTTTCCCTCACCCGTTCAAAAACACTTTGATAGCCAGTTCTCCTGCCAATACTGAGCTTGAAAAATAAAACGACCCTCACCTAAAAGAAGCCATAGCTAAGGAGGCGTGAGAAACAAAGCATAGACAGTTTGAAAAAAATTAATAATTGGTAGAGAGGAAAGAAATGTTCTCTTACGATTTTTTTAAATTGTTTTTTTTTTTTTAATTTTTTGTTTTTTCCTGCTTGGCATTTGTTTTTTTTTTTTTTTCCCTGCTTGTCTGTGTAATAAGGATGAAATGGGTTTTAGAGGAATGAGGACCCAACAATGCTGGAGAGGGGCTGGCTGGGGGGGAACAGCCTCCAAGGCAGAGCCATTCAACTGCCTTCAGTCATTTCCTATTTTTAATATTAAAGGAATATGGAGAGAAACAGGACAGAACATAGCGTTCTGGGAAACCAGTAATCAAATGGCCTAAAGCTAATGTTTACTTTTTGGAATGTTTTATGAAGGCATTACTTGGAGATGTAAAAAAGAGAGAGAGCACCTAATAATAGCCTTTCAGTGGCGGAAATAGAAAAGCAGCACAGACATGATAATTGAATTTGGTTTGGATGGTCAAAATCTGTGTGATCCTACAGCTGTATTTTCTAAACCATCCGCTTGACTTTTAATACATGTTCCACGTTTTGTTTCCTTTGCCCATTGCTGCATTTGAAAATTGCTAATTACCTTACAAGCCTATTCAATTTTCCTTTGCTACTCATTTTTTCTTTCCCTCTTGCAAAGGAAGATGCTCTGCCATCATTTCTCCTCAGTCCTCAGTTCCCTCACCCAGCCGTCAGAGCAGGTCAACAGAAGATTAGAGTCAAAGCAGATCCCGAAAAAAAATAGGAGAGAAAAATCAGCAAGCCCAGCTCCATTCCCCAGGCATGTAGGTTGATGAGTGCTTGCACTTTGCCCTACATAATTCAATTTGGTGCACATTAAAGGTAAACCAAAGAAATGGGAGTGTTTTTATAGCACTTAGTTCAAGATTAAGTACCATTTGAGTTATGGAACAGAGGCTCCAAAGTTGTGGTATAATTTTACTTATGTATCTTGAGTCCTTATTACATTTTGTACAAACATTCATGTCCCCAAACCCTTTTTGGAATCATCCAAGAGAAGAACCTCCATGTGTCCCAATAGATGTTTTATTTGACCTTGGGTTGCTAAAAAGAGCAGTGCCATGTCCTTACTATAATTTAATATTGCTCTCTAATGTTTATATTATGAATTCTGGACATGTGGGAGCTCATAAGATGACACTGGAATTTGCAACTTAGTCCCACATATGTGGACTTGAATAGATTTGCAATATTAGGAAACTAAAAGCCAGACTCAGAAAAAGTTATTGACTATTTTTGTCTTCTTTACCCTTTGTTTCTTAGTAGCCTAGAATAATAATATTTAACATTGAATAAAATGTTTATAAAGTATTTACAAATATGTTCTCCCGTTTGAGCTATACAATGTCATGTGCATTGGAGCACAATATCCTTAGAACACTGAGGCTCTGGTAGGTGAGCTAAGTTACTCAAGTTATTCAAAAATTCTAATAAGGGTTAGAGCTGGGACAAAGAGTCACTCATTCATTCATTCACTCATTCATTCACCACTACCTATGGAGCACCTGTTATACGATGGGCATGATGTTAGATGCTGAAAATACAACCCAACCCCTGTCCTTTAAGAGTTTATTGTTCAGGGGAGATGAGACATATATGCTGAAAACCAAATACTTATTTACTTACAGCTATCATATAACTATGAAGGAAAAGCACAGTGAACAATAAGGGTATAGAGGAGGAAGCCTATATTTACCAGTTAATTGCAAGAAACAATCTGTTCTAGTCTACAGCCATACCACTCTGAACGCGCCCGATCTCGTCTGATCTTGGAAGCTAAGCAGGGTCGGGCCTGGTTAGTACTTGGATGGGAGAAACAATCTGTTCTAGTTAGCCTGAAAGGAAAAGGATCTGTTAGAAGGTAATGAGTTTATAGAAACTTCTGGAGGGACTAGTAAACCAGCTAGGGTGGGAATGCCAGGAACTACTACAGCAGTAGATACATCTGCTCCACAAAATATAGGCCATATCCAGACCTGACTGCAAAAAAGTTTAGAAAACATTTGTTTGTTTGTTTAGCTTTCTAATATTTGTATATGGGAAAGGCTGCCGGGTGGGGTTTGAGGTGGGTGTTAGCCAATCCAGAGTACTTCCTCAAGATCCTAACCTAGTCTGGGGGCTGTGGTTGGCTTCCCTAAGTCTTGAAGTCAGCTGACATCGGAAGGTTGTGGAGGAGTTTGAGATGATTAGGTGAAGAAACACGGATCTGGAGGAAAAGAACATTGCATGTGCTGGGGACAGCCTTTTGGAAGGGCCGCAGTGCAAGTTGAGATTTAGACATTAGAACAGGTGAAAGAAGGCCAGTGTAGCCAGAGTGTATCAGCGGAGGTAGAGGGATCACAAAGGGTGTTGGGAACAAATCACGTCATTTTGAGTCCTTCCTAAATCCAATGGGAAACCATTTGTGAGTTTTCATCATGAGAGTCACCTAGGTCTTCTGAGTCTTATTCTGCTGATCTTTTCTCTCCTCTTCATAGACCTTATAGTCTCCTAGTTTCAATAACCTCTAAATTCATTGCTGGACTCTTTGCAGAGAAAGTGAAATAGTCTAAAAGTTAACTCAACCAACCTATTTAGAGAGTTACAGGCTGAGGGAAAGCCAAGGTCTGACCCCCCACATCTGGCAGCTCAGCCTCTCAGGGGTGATACTCACAGTAAATGAGGATCATGATTCAGAGCAAGGCACTGAGACATGATTTCATTGCATGTGAAGCTTGCTGCAGACCATGGTCTGTGCTGGGCGCAGAGGCTCTCGGGTTCTGTGACTACTTACCATTCTCAATATCACCTCTTGCTTGGTACCTCTGGTTTACCATCCCCTCATTGGGAGTGTGGCTTAAGTTGGTGTCTTTGCATGCAGTGGTGTGGGGATTGACCCCTTCTCTAGGCTGGAGGCAAGGGCAGGTAATATCCATCTGGAAACCCAGCAGAGCCTTGGCTCACACGACAATCTCCCTCTGCTTATTAATAACCTACCAGAATTCTCACTGTCCCCTTTTAATAAATAGAATCTGGAACATCTTAAACAAATGACATCTAACCTATTCTCCAAATTCTCTAAATCTCAGTTTTTTCACACTTCATTACATCTGAGTTCTTAGCTATCTCTAAGGAAAATCTTCTTCAAGGGAATACAAAGGCCATCCTGGGTACATATATTATTTGATAATTTCAAATGAAAAGCATTCTTCTTTACTACTGTAAATTAATTCCTCTTTAATGTCATGAATCCAAACAGTTTTCTGATACTTTTAATTTTATAGAGAATCCAATCCATAAAGTGTAGTTCTGAAGGAAGTTGAAGTCTATAGCCATTTTTATTTTAAAGTCCTAACAGTTTTCTTTCGAAAATTTGCAAGAAGTGGACAATTTGATGATAGTCTTATAGATCAATGAAGATAGTTTTAAACATATTTACCCTACTAAATTGTCTTAAAATAGGTCAGTTATATATCTATAAGGTATATGAAGGAAGATCACTGCTCTGCCCTCTCTGCCCTAGAACTTACTCAATTATATGTTGAATGAGGAAGAGCAATTGTTTTGTACCAAATATCAAGTCAGTAAAATGAGACCCTATTTCTCTTTAACTAGGATATCTTTGTGAAGTTCTGAGAACCTTACACCTTCTAAGGAATTACTCTTGGGGTCCTGGGAGTTTCAGGAGAAACTGTCACAGATATTTAGAGAAGTATACTTGACCTCCGGAAAGTACATTAAAAAACTAAAAAGCAAAACAAAGTAAAAAATCAGCAGAATTAAAAGGTATCTATGTAGTTCTCTGTCTTCAGAGATGCTTTGAGACCCCAGACAGTTCTTCTTTAGGGGGGACAGCATCAAGGTCTCAGATCTTTTTTTAACGCCATGGGGAAATGCATCATGGTCAGTAGGAGTAGAAGCAGACTCCCTTGACCATAACGGGTTCAGAGGCTGCAGCAGAATGGAGAGTTTGAATTGACAAGTTGTTTTAACGGAATCATCTGAGGGTGGCCTGTCTCGTCTTGCTGCAAGAGACACACCTGTTCTATAAATCCAGTCCAAACAGATTTCTGCAAGAATCACTGGAGTCTAGGTGATAGTCAGGATGGCATGAGGTGACGAGTAGATAAATGAATGTAATTCATTATTCTGAGCTTTGTAAATAATCTTCTGTTGCTTTTCTTTTTCTTCTGAAAGAACTTCATCTCTGCCCATCACCTTCTGCTTCCAAGGAAGCTATTTTATGAATCCTGTGAATCAGGTCATGGTACAGGACCAAATAACCAACAAACATTCCAATACCTCTGGCAGGTTTTGGAGTTTATAGGCAGTTTCCCTAATTGGCAGCGACTGCTTCTCTGGGAAGTCTCTTGAGCTGCGTGGGAATTTACTGGGGATTTTTTTTTAATGTTTAATAATAATATGGATAAACTCAGTTTCTTCTCCTGGCCTCTTACTCTCAAGCAAAAGACAGATACAATTTTTGTCCAATTTGTCAGACATTTTCTTTTACTGAGACATAAATATTCCCTTGAGACATAATTTCACTTCATTTGTTAACTACGAACAGAAGTTCTTTTTGATTTATCATTTTAATAAGAAAGTTGTATCATCTTCTTCATTGGATGAATGAACCAACAAATTGTGATCCACACATACACAGGAATACAACTCAGCAGTTAAAAGGGGCAAACCATTAATTCACACAATCACATGGAAGAATGTCAAATGCATTTTGCTAAAGTGAAAGAAGCCAGACCCAAAGGCTACGTAATGCACGAGTCCATTTAAATGACATTTTGAAAAGCCAAAACTATAGGGATGGAAAACAGGTCCGTGGTTGCCAGGGCCTGGGGCCGGGGGAGTGATTGACTATAAAGAAGCAGCATAAAGGAATTTGGGGAGTAAGGGTGCTATTCTAGATCGTGACTGTGGTGATGGGTACACTCCTCTGTGCACTTACCAAAACCCATATACCACAAAGAGTGAATTTTATTTTAATCTTTGTATAGAGCAGACTAGAAGACTACAAGTAAATAAAGACATAGTCTACAGTAATGTTTCCCAAACTGCTTGGTGGAACACAGGCATCCCTAAATATTATTAGATGGTGCTCAAAAATAAGGGGAGGGGGGCTTAAATGGCTCCTCAATGGAAGGATTCAGTGTCAAATGAATCTGGGAAACCTTGCATCCATAATCCCATTCCCCTTTTGGAAAGTTATGGTCTATATTAATATTCGGAGAATTCTTTTTTTTTTTTTTTTTTGCCACCACAAAGACATTATATAATTGACATTTTTAGAGTACTTCATCCAACAGAAGCAGAATACAAATTCTTTTTTTAAAAATTTTTTCAATTTATTTATTTTCAGAAAAACAGTATTCATTATTTTTTCACCACACCCAGTGCTCCATGCAATCCATGCCCTCTATAATACCCACAGCCTGGTACCCCAACCTCCCACCCCCCCCGCCACTTCAAACCCCTCAGATTGTTTTTCAGAGTCCATAGTCTCTCATGGTTCACCTCCCCTTCCAATTTCCCCCAACTCCCTTCTCCTCTCTAACACCCCTTGTCCTCCATGCTCCACAAATAAGTGAAACCATATAATTGACTCCTCTGCTTGACTTATTTCACTCAGCATAATCTCTTCCAGTCCCATCCATGTTGCTACTAAAGTTGGGTATTCATCCTTTCTGATGGAGGCATAATTCTATAGCAAAACACACAAACATAAGTAACAACAGCAGATACAGACTACAAGTTGGTAGCTCTCAAACTTAATCGAAAATGGAACTCTGTTCTTCACAGAACATCAGTTAACATCTAATGGCCACAGTTTGAGAAATGCTGATCTACGATGGAGTGGACACTTGACCAAAGAATCACAGGATCTGAGTCCTAAAAGGAAGCTCTGGAGGTCCTCCTGTGTTTGGGCTGGAGCACATTAGACATTTTTTGATAGAGGAGAACATATCCTGTTTTCAAGAATGACCAGTTCCTAATTTCACAGATTTTTTTTTTTGTAATACAATCCATAGTTAACAATTTTCCACATTATAATATTCTTCCCTAGCATAAGCCTAAGTGCTTTGTCCTCTGATGTGTACCTTATCTGCCCCCTCCCTGCACTCCCTGCCCCTCCCAACTGTGGCATTTGGCAACAACTCCCTGCCCTGCGTTGCTATCTGGGAGAACAGGGGTGATCTCTGGGGGCTGTTCACAAGGATTCCCCCCTTCCCTGGCACTGCTCCTAAAACATAGGAGTTGATGCCCAGCTAGCGCACCCATCCTGTGTCCCTGTCCCCACTGTGGCCTCACGGTTGATGCAGGTCTTGCTCACAGACCTGCCAGGTCCTCTCTCCTGGATGCAAGAGAGACAAGCCTAGGGATATTAAGCATTGCCTGGAGTCTCTTTAATTCAGGGCCTGGGGGACAAGGTTTATGGCTTTGCCCTTCCTGCAACTTATTTCATTTGTTTGGTTCAGTTTTTATTTGCATTCAGTGAGCTATTCCAGTCTCTTCCATCAAATTCCCTTTGAGCTGAAGTCCATTTTGTTCCCCCAAAACTTTAATATGCTGGGAGATACCCCGTATCTTCCAGTATCTTACCTGTCTGCAGGCCACATGGGGCCAATAGTGGCCGAATTCCCTACATTTCTGGAGCTAACTCCTAGGGAAATGGGGCTCCATTCCAATTTACCTGCAGATTAAGTACAAAATTGGATTCATGCTCTGGTTCTTCCCACTGGCCCACTTCAAGTTCTTATTCCCTGCACTTGGGGTCTGTCTCGCTTCCCTCCGGTTTCCAGGGACCCCGGAGGTTTTAGTTTAAATCCATCCTTGAGGAGAATTCATTTCCACTTTCCTCCTTTCTGTACGTGAGATGGTCTCCCCTAGTCATGTTTCCTTGCAATTCCTCCCCCCTCTCCTTTTCATCCATCTCCACCTTCTCTGAAATCCTCTTGCAGACCCTTCACGTGACACTAAAGACTTCAGGAAGTGACCGAGTCACGTGGCGATGTGCATGGAGTTCTCTGGTATGGCGTCGAGGAGAGGCCTTCATTTTTTTCTCGACATCTGGATAGGCGCATTGAACTAAACTATGCATTTTGGAATGGTTCCAGAGCACCTGAGGACAGCTGCGGTACCTCTGAGGTTTGCCGGAATGCAAGGATTTATATGCAGCATTTACCCCGTGCTGGCTTGGAGTGTTACTCTTTTTCATCATTGATTTATATGCTTGCTCAAAATTTTTCCAGTTGTTGGTGGAGTCTCTGTGTCAGCCTCTGCGCACAAGCGGCTCAGAAAACACAGCTTGTCTCCCACAGCCCTGCAGTGCCCGGCACAAAACCGGGCAGAGGAGTAGGCACAAGGAACAATCTCCAGAATATTAGCTGAGTACCACCCCAGCGGCTTCCTACATTGTATTATCAAGCATTTTGGTACTTGGCAGTTTCCAAAAGAAAAACACACATGCAACAGAACTTCTTTAGATATGACCAAAGCTTTATAAGGAAACTTTTTTTTTTTTTTTTAATTTAAGTAATTTTGAGGCAAGTGTTCTTAAGTCCCACTGGAAAGCTCAGATCTCCCCAGCTCTGCTGGACTATGCCTTCCTCCCTCGGCCACCGCCACAGCCAGGTGAACTCGATTCGTGTTTTTGGCAATGCTGGCAGGTCCCGGCATGGCCTCCCCCTCTGTGCCTCTCCAGCCGATTCTCACCTCTCATTCCCCCACCAGGATGAACAGAGGAAGCCCCATACTCCTGCTAAGGATCATATTTTGGAACTTTGTGGGGAATCACCAAGAGCATTGATTTTATATTTGAATTTTGTTTGAGTACTTAAGTAGAAGGAAATTACACAAATAGATCAAGACCAATAGTCAAGGACATTTGGGGGAAATATTCATGCTTTCGTATGCGCAGAGCTCAATTATAGGATGCTTGCGAAGCTTGAAAACAGGCTCAGCTACGCGTCCTCAATACCATTCCTATGCCATCCCCATGCCAACGTGGTTTGCCCAGGAAGCTGGATGGGACACTCACACCCCCAACCATAACTTCCCTCTTTCTGCAAGGCTGATAGGCTTCGGGCCCCTTGTGGATCATTTTCTCCTGTCTGGGGTAAAGGAAGGGCCAGATCGGGGTGGGGGCCAGGAGGGCCATCCTTCCTGCACCTTCCCGAGACCCCGCTGTGCTCTGGATCCCCCTTCGCTGTATTTTCCCCGTGCTCTCCACCCCGAGTGAGGCCTGGGCACCTGCTGGTCTTCCTGATGTCAACCGTGAGCCCTTTGTAGACTGGGCTGTGAACTCTCTGTATGACTAATGTCTGTTCTAGGTAGGCACTTAATCATCATTTGTTGAACGTGGTCCTCTCCAGGCATAGTTGGCCGGCTCCATCATTGAGCTGGATGTATCATCTGGGATTGGATATTGCCTGTGCCACTCAATGAAGAGAAAACACCCCCCGCGCTCTGAGTCCCCGAAGAGCTGCTCTCTTCCTCCTCCGGGGCTCAGTAGGGACTGGGCTGCAGAGCCGGGGGGAGGGGTCAGATGATGAGCGACAAAGCGTCCCAGCCGGCAGCTCCTACCTGAAAACTGTTCTTTCATGGCCCATTAGGCTCTGGCCTTGAACTGGTGGCATCTCTTTGATATTAAGGGTGGAACTGAAAAAAAAAAAATGGAAAAGAGAACTCATCAGAGAAAAGTTTTCCTCTGGAGGTAACATATTACAGAGAGCTCTGGACTCCCAACTTAACCATTTTTTAGGATAGCTCTTCCATCCTGAGTGCCGGCTACGTGCCTGCAGAGGGTGAATCCCATTAGGACGTGGTCTCTGGAATCCTGACAAACCTCTGAAATCACTATCCTTTTTTTCTTTTTCTTTTTTTTTTTTTTTTTTGGCGTATAAAGAAACTAAGGCAAAGGGAGAGTAAGAAACTTCTCCAAGGGGACCCAGTACCCAGTAGAGTATTTCTATCCCAGAGCTAGGATCCAGAACTGAGGATGAATCCCCAACACAGTGCTTTCACGCCTGACCCATATTGCTTTTATGCAAAGGATGGTGACTAATAAGCTCCATCAAGTCAGCCAGGCCACTTAGCTTCTCTGAGCCTCTGTTGACTGGGACGAAGTTCCGGGATGGCGGTACCTCCCTACAGGATCCTCGGGAGGCCGAAAAGAGGGGAGGTCTAAAAGCAGGAGCAGCAGAAGCATGATTGTGGCACACGGAAGGCATTAAATAAAAATGTATTTTCCCCTCCTTAGAGCTGACTATGCCTTAGGGGCTCCGGGAAACTGATGGAGCCATAAATATGCCAATGGGGAGGCGGGGACACGGAGGCGGAGGATGCCTGATGGCCTTGGAGCTGGCATGGGTCTGGAGATGGCTTTCCTGACGTTGGGGAGGCGATGGCGTGGGGAGGTGCACACGCGTGTGGGTCAGAAGGTCTGCAGCTGCTCAGGGGCCATGACAAGGCGGCCGTTGCTGTCCGCCTGTTAAGGTAGAATGGGGAGATGTGTGTAAATAACCGTGCGTGTGCGTGCATGTGTGTGCATGTATGTGCATGTGTACATGTGTGTGTGTGTGTGTAGCACGTTTTCCCCTCATTATCAGCAAGGTTCCCTCACTGGGGACATTTGATCGCTTTGATGCCACTGAACTCATTATTACTTTCTGCAAGACATGAATTCTGCATACATTTAAAAAATTAATTCCAGTTCAAACCGAGGAAAATCCTGATTTCACTTTTCCCTTCACCTAGGGACTAGGAAGAAGTCGGCAGGACAAGTTAACCCACTGTTTCGCTCGGAGCTGTACCGCCATCAACTAGAACGGCGCCCTGAGAACAGCCACCCCCTCCCCCCGCGCCTGGTTGTGTAATGAAACTGAGGGTCAGAGCAACTTCCAGGTCCCTTTCCCACACTGTCGTTAGAATCCCCTTTCTAGAACACGTCTGTCACGGAGGGACACATGCCTGGCCTCATGCCTCCCTCGGTCACAAGCAGCTTCCACAGACGCCTACACACTATCTTGACTATGAGACAGGCCGTGAGCGTTCTTTCTTCCTCACATGCCCTCACCACTATCCACTTACCAAACTCCTATTCATTAGTTTTTAAAAAGATTAATTTATTTATTTTAGCGGGTGGGGTGCAGAGGGAGAGAGACAGACTCCCAAGCAGACTCCCTGCTGAGCACAGAGCCTGACACAGGGCTCGATTCCATGACCCTGAGATCAGGACCTGAGCCAAAATGAAGAGTCAGATGCTTAAGTGACGGAAACATCCAGGTGTCCCTCAACTCCCATTTATCCTGAAGGGTCCAGTACAAGTGTGATCTCATTTGTGGAATTTTCCCAGGAGAATAAGGGATTCCTGTTTCCTCTGCCCCTGAGGCACTTTGTATCTGCTTCTCTCCGTGTGCTCAGTTCTGTGACTCACGATGCTGTGATGATCTGTTTGTTGGTTTCTTCCCCTTGGCCGTCACCTCTCAGAGGGCTGGAAGCCTCTTTGATTTTCCATTCCCTCAGGCAATACCTACAGATACATAAAGAAACTGTTTGTTGAATGAGTAAATGAAAAACAGCCACGAAAATGCAATGAATTAGGTTGAAAGTAGAAAGGACGGGGATATGATCGAAGAGAAAATAGGAAACAAATGACAAAAGCTAAATGACTACTTCGGTTGGTCTTAGTTGTCCAGAAACTCTGATGAAAAGAACACATATTCAAAGGAATTCCTCTTTGCTCTGTACATTACAAGGCCAAACAAACAACTTACGGTTAAGAGAAGCTAATTATAGACCAGTCACAAAAGCAAGTCATGGCTTTATAACTCAGACCCACCCTCAACAGAGGAGAGTGAAATTAGACTGTGAGCCTCCGTCTAGTTCTGTTATCAGAAGGAGAAGGCTGAGCTGTTAGTAGGGAGAGACTATCAGACAAAAGACAGAGTTAAATTGAAGAACCAACTTCTATTCAGGATCTTCTGAGCCGTGATTAGACAAATAATAGTCATGTCTAAAGCTGTGTGGGTGGTGTAGGACTTGGTACCACGTCCGTCTGTCCTCTCCCTCTTCCCAGATTCTGCAACTCAAAATCGTGTGAATTTCTACGGAGGCCAGTGCCTACGGTGAATGTGAGCCAGCTCCAGTCCTGGGACCCTTGGAAGCTACTGTGGTTCATTCACACTGAGTTGGGAACATGGACCTAGGCCTGCTTCCTGCAGGACAAATAGCAGGCCAGATGTCCAGATATTAACGTGCGCGCACACAGACACACACAGACACACAGACGCACATAGACTGGGTGTGGGATTAAACTGCATCCCCACATGGACGCCTACCAAAGGCGTCAAAGACAGCTCAAAGCTGAGCAGATCCTAATTTGTCCATATATCTTTGAGATGGGACTATCTTCCTCAGCTCTCTGGCAGCCTGCCCAGTTCTCCGAGGGAAACTCAGTTGGCCAGAGTTCACCTGGGTTTATCAGTCCCCCAGGGGGATCTGTTTTCTCTGTGTGCTTCTTTTGTTATTCTGCGGGAACTGGGTCAGCTTTTCAAGAGTGGAAATGTCAGAGGAATAAAGAGGCTCCCTTGAAAAGATCTTTTCCACCACAGAAAGGAAACATCTCAGCATTTCCCTTAAATAACAACATACAGCGTGACAGCCTTGCTTCCGACCCAAAGAAAGAAGAGAGGCCGAGAACAGTGGGCAACATTTACACACACACCCCTCTGCTGGGGAGACAGCTGGGCCGGGGCTGGGTCATCCCAAACACTGAATTAAAGGAACGGAAACATCAACTCTGTGGAATCTTTCGGATGGCAAACGAGGTTAGAAAACAAAGGAAGGCTTTCAGCAAAAGCCCGATTTTTTTTTTTTTTTTTAATAATGCAGCGTGCTTGGAACATAAGGCTGCTGCCCCAAGAATCAGGAATCCGAGTCCTGGGGGAGAAACCCCATCCAGACTGCTGTCTCCCGCAGACCCCAGCAACACACAGAATGGCGTTGTGGAAGGCGGCGAGCTGTGGTTGCTCGAGAAAGATGCCACCGTTGGTGAAACAGATTTCACCCTATTGGTCAGGCTGCTAGGAAGATGAATTTCCCATGGTCTGGCTGGAAGAAACCTAGGAAACCTTTACCAGGAGTCCACCTGCATTGTGGAAACGGGCATTCCAAAGACGCAAGCTGATTCACAGCATAGATATGCCAAGCCCGTTCCGCGGGCTTGGGGATGTTTATGACATCCCTCATGGTGCCCCCAAGGGGGGCAGCGTCCTTAGCCAAATATACACACCATCACCGAATAATCGGCACCCTGTAGCAAGCTGAACTGACTTTTGTAAGGATTTTATTTATATGTTTATTTGAGAGAGAGAGAGCAACAGAGAGAGCACAAGCAGGGAGGAGAGGGAGAAGCAGGCTCCCCACTGAGCAGGGGGCCTGATGTGGGATTCGATCCGAGGACCCCGAGATCATGACCTTAGCGGAAGGCAGACACTTCACCGACTGAGCCACCCAGGCGCCCCAAGCTGAACAAAAAGCCCTTGTGTATCAGGATTCTTCCAAAGATTGGCACTGGGAACTCTATTCAAAGATGTCCATGCCCGCACTGCCCCCTCCATGCCCAGTGTCAATACATCAGAGGTCAAGCAAACACCGAGATGGCATAGACAGAGCAAATAAGGGGGAAGTAAGGAATCTTAACTCCGATTAAATTCTCTGAGAGAGGGTGCCTGGGTGGCTCAGTGGGTTAAGCTGCTGCCTTCGGCTCAGGTCATGATCTCAGGGTTCTGGGATCGAGCCCCGCATCGGGCTCTCTGCTCAGCAGGGAGCCTGCTTCCTCCTCTCTCTCTGCCTGCCTCTCTGCCTACTTGTGATCTCTCTCTGTCAAATAAATAAATAAAATCTTAAAAAAATATATATAAATTCTCTGAGAGATAAAAAGGAATTGCTGGAAGTCCTGCCAAATCCTGGGAGGCCGAGCTGAGGTTGGCCTCTGAGGTTGCCACAGATGTTTGCCCCCGGGGCTCCTGCCTCCCCATTTGGGCACCTCCTTTCAAGACACCTCCTCATTGCCTCTTCTTACCCCAGGACGTATTAATCATGGATGACATGCTACGGTCTCAGCAGCTGACCCTCTGAGCACCCAACGAGTATTCCTCAAGCATGAATCTCGGGATTCATGTAAGAAGTAGCAGAGGAACTTTTCAAAGGGAAAGATTCTGGGCTGCGGCTTCAGGATGGGGTAGCACCAGCCCATCTCAGATGGCACAGATATTGGGGGGCTTCTGCTGAGCAGCTGGGGTACATCAGAATTAGCTCCGATCCGGAGGCCATGTGAGAGGTGGGAGACGGAACAGGGCAGAGGTGGCTCTTCCAAAAAGCATCCCCGGTGTGATTCTCCTATGCTCTTTTCTTCTGCAGTTGCCTTCCCTCATTTGAGAACACTGGCACTTTGTTTCGATTAAAAATACCTGGGACTAATCCTGGCTCTGCCCCTCATGAGCCCCCATGGCCTTGACATCACTGTGTGGGCCTGGATGTCTGCACTTCTAAAATAAGAGCATTCGACGGTTCAGTGGTTTCTGACCATGACGGGTCACCAGGATCCCCTGGGGAGTGTTTATAACACACAAGTGCCCGCGCCCCATCCAGGGAGAGTCTGACCTGGCGCCTGGGGTGGGGCCCTGGCTTTGGGTATTTCAAGCTCACTGCAGGTTGCTGCTGTGGGCGTAGCTCTGAAGTTGTGTGACTAAACCGCTCACCTCTCATGGGGGGGGCCCCCCAAATGATGAGCAACCCTCCCCCTGACACGTCCACAAGGCTGCTCTAAAGACCACGTGAGGGGTGCCTGGGGGGCTCAGTTAGTGAGGTGTCTGCCTTTGGCCCAGGTCATAGTCCCAGGGTCCTGGGGTCGAGCCCCGTGCCAGCTCCCTGCTCAGCGGAGAGTCTGCTCTCTCTTTCTCTCAAATAAATAAATTAAAAAAAAAATTCTTTTACATAAAGAAAGGCCCTGCGAAGGAGGAGTTGAGCACCACTTGAGAAGTTAACAAGGGAGTGCAGATTTGCTTTACCTGGTGAGGGATGACGCGGCCGCAAGGTGTTGTCTGGAGCTTTCTGATCCCCTTTAATACATTAAAAATCCAAGAGCATTGTGGCTTTTCCCAAGACATTTCTGACAGGACAGCAGAGCCATATTCCGGTTTTAAATCCTTTTCGTTTCAGAGAGCGGGTGTCACCTTAGGTCTATAATGGAGTGTGTGTTTGTGTGCGTGGGATTTTCTCATTCTAGAATAACCCGGCTTGCAGGAACTGGGGCTTTCTCAGGGGCTTAGTGGTTTATGCAGCCCTGGTTTCCCATCTGGACACTAGGGAAGCGGCGCTGAGTACTTGCTCTGGGCCACGCCTGCCTCCAGGCATGTTTGTTCCTCCTCATTGTCCCCACAGCAGCTCTGTCTGGTAGATTTGGTCCATATTCCCATTTTACAGCGGAGGAAACTGAGAGACGCCCCATTTAAATAACGTCACTGAAGTCACTCAGTCAGTGACGGAGGCAGAATTTGAACTCGGGCACTTTGGCTCCGGAACCTGCATTCTTCATTACTAGAAATTTCTCTCCTGTAATCAGTAGTTCATGTTTGTAATAAAACGCTGGTAACAACTCCACAATTTATCATTGCCTTTTTTTTTTTTTTTTTTTTTTTATCTTAGCCACTCTTAGCTATTCTCAGTGGCTGAAAATCACAAGGCTCCACAACACCCAGTGTTGCCCTTGATTTTGCACAAAGGAGGAGACGCACCAGCTGTGGGGGAGAACCTTTTGTGCCTGGGTACTTGCCAACTCATCACCCCTTTCCTGTTTCTGTGTGAAACCTGAACCAGGCTGTGGAACAGCCGATCTGTCTCTGCAACCCACCCCACAGCTCACACCTGTTTCAGAGGCCCCGGGTCCCACTGGGTCCCATGCAGCCCAGGGCGGCTGTGGCGGTGACTCAGCCCTAGTGAATCTGGTTCTTCTGGCTGCATTTCTCTGGACGTCCCGAGCTAGAAAGCCGAGACAGGCAAGTTCACACACCTCCGTTCACAGGTGGAAGACGTGCTGGTACTTTTTTTTTTTTTTAAATTCAGAAAACTTTGGAGTTCTAAGGAGCAAAGTGACAACATATCCTTGTTTTAGGAGGTTTTGCTCCATTCTTTGCACTGGGGACCCAAACACAGCTGGCAGCTGTTAAGTGCATGATAATGTATTTCCTTCCTCATCCTCCACTTCTTCTTCTTCTTCCTTTTCTCCTCCTCCTCCTCCTCTACCTCCTCCCCCGCCTCCTCCTCCTCCTCCTCTACTTCCTCCCCCGCCTCCTCCCCCACCTCTTCCTCCTCCTCTTCCTCTTCCTCCTCCTCTTCTACCTTCTCCTTCTCTTCATCTTCCTCCTCCTCCTCCCTTCTTCGCCGTCAAACACACCATTCCCTCCATGTCCCATTAATTTAAAAGCTCGCTATTAACTGCATATTATCATTTTATAAATCACGTGTTTTTCTTGTTTCTTGATTGTACAAGTCATAAAATGTAAAGGTGGGCTCTCGGTCGTACTGAAAATAATTTTATGGTGTGCTTAGTTGAGTCAGAGGAAGCTGGTTAATGGGTGATGTGGAGCATGGGGTTATTCTGTGAAAGGGGGCAGTTAAAAGAACTTGCGCCGTAAAAGTTAATGAGAAAAAGTCAAGAGTTAGGTGTGTGCTTAAGTGTAAATTTTGATGAACTGTGTATTAATTTCTCTCTTGGGTTTAAGTGTCATTCAGTCTAGAAAGCAGCTGTGGAATAAATTCAGTTACAATGAGCACCCCACCCCCCACCAAGGGCCACTTTCCTCCTAAAGATGAAAGGTTTGGATCTGCTTCTTAGTCAATATTCTCAAATATAGATTGAGAACTTACTAAGTCAGATAAGTTTGTCAGATGCCTTGGAGAGAATCCAGTAAGGAAAAACAAAACAAAACCCATAAACATGTAATCAAGGCCGATATTCCTCATAGGCTTATGTGAAGCTTGTCGTGTATTTCCTCTATATATTACATTACATATGACGTGTATAGCTACGACATGGGAGCAATAAGGAAAAAGATTGTACCTTCCTTAGTTGTCTTTATCTTAGCACCCTTGCTTTGGTAATTTCCCCTCAATGGAATGTTCTTCTCTCTAAGGCAGTATGGAGCATGGATTCTTCCTCCCATCATTTAGAGCATACGTTCAACGTTTTCTCCTCAAAGAAGCCTTTCCTACCACCTGGTTCAAGTAGCTCTGAGCCCTCATCGTATTCAGTGTCCACACATCCGTTATTTTACATCTTCTTCATTTAATCCTTCATTGTCTATCTCCACCTTTCTAGAAAGTAAAGTCCATAAGAACAAAATCTTGTGTGTCTTATTCGCTCCTAAGGAATGCCCGGGGTGTGGTGGGAGTTCATTAAATATTTACTGTAAGAAAGAGAAGGAAGGAAAGGAAGGAGAGGGGGGGGTCGTGAGAGAGGAAGGGAGGAGGATGCTGAGCATGATTGTTGCCTTGCACACTCGGGGAAGGCTAAAAGCTGTGACCTGAGTTATATCTTAAAATATGGCAGTGCGGCGCCTGGGTGGCTCAGGCGGGGAGGGTCCTACTCCTGATTTCAGCTCAGGTCGTGATCTCAGGGTCTTGGGATCCAGATGTACATGGTGCTCCAAGCTCAGTGGGGAGAAGGCATGAGATTCTCTTCCCTCCCTTTCTCCCTCTGCCCCTCCCTCCACACACACACATACGCACACACTCTCTCTCTCTCTCTCAAATAAATAAATCTTTAAAAAAAAAAAAAAAAGAAAGAAAAAGAAAAGAAAAGATGGCAGAGGTCTGGTTTCAGAGCTGGTGGAAGGAGAGGCAGGTTTTCTAGTCGGAACCTCTGAACAGCCAGTTGTGTCCGTTGAATATCCTGGAGAACATACTCATGGGTGTAACCCCAGGCCCAGAAGGCATGCTTCCAGCAGTGGACCTGGAACTTACTAGGTCCAGTGGCAGCTCAGGATGGGAGGGCAGGTCTGGGGAAAGGAACTCAAGGCGTGTGTGAAATTGCAGGGATTGGTTTGCAATAAGGAGGGGGCTGGATTAGGAAGCAGGCCGAAGGAGGAACACAGTGGGTGACTCCTGGGTCTCAAGAGAATTGGAGGGTCTCTCAATCATTCGCCGGACACCATTCTGCAAAGCTGATTGGCAGATGGTCCAAAGCTCGGAGTCATCAACTGCAGAGCAGGAACAAAAGGAGCTCTCGCATCCCAGACTGAGAAAGACTGCTTTCTTCTTATTAAAGTGATGGGCTAGCTATCCCTGCCCTTGCTCTTTGGATAGCAGCAAGTGCCAGGGAAAGTGTAGCACAGACAAGGATGAGGAGCAAAAGGTGGCAGGAAGCTTTAGAATTGGAAATTGGGACCATGTTTTGCTAAAAAGATGTTTGCGGGAAAATCAAATGTCCGTGATATAGTTCTGCTCCCTCCAGCTCCCTGGCCTTTACCGCTTCCAGAGAAAGGAAGGCAGTGTCTCTGGATCACTGAAAACCAAGGAGAATGGGCAAAGCACAGCAGCTCTTGTCACATCCTGTTCAAGGATATTGGACTAGAGTGTACATGGAATTTGAAGTAGCCTTCAGAATCCCCTCAGCTCCTTTAGGAACCAAGGTGGTGCTAGGGACTTGCCATTGCAGTTAAAAGGTATGAGCCACCGCTGGGTGGGTTCTTAACAAGTGATCCCCCACCTTCAATATCCCACAGATCCCACTGATTCTCATCTTCTAATCCAGAGTTGGCAATTAACCTCTTCCCCAAGAACTAGCCCTCCATGTCTTAATCTCCTTGATTCTTAATACTCTCTTGGCAACTGGTCTTCTCCATTGGATTCTGAATTGCTCTTTACATGGACTCTTATGTCCCACCAATTTTCTAGCTTATCTCCAACAAGACTCTACCTGTCCCATCATTCAGGTACTCAGCTTGGGGCTCTGAGACCCCTTCCCCCCACCATCATGTGTATTCTGACTTGGCTCTTCGTCTACACTCGACAGTTGGGATAGTCATTCAGGCCACATAACCAACTGAGTAGCAATTCCTTCCCTCATTTCTTTCCCAACCCAGTTTATTCAGGCTGCCACCATTTATAGAGTCTGCTCTCACATCCTTTTTTCACACTCCCCTGGACACACAGGGGCCTCTTTTGTTAAAGGTAGCAAGTATCAGCGTTGTGTCCTGAAATGGTATCGTCTTCTCTTCATCCCTGCTGTACAAACCAAGGAAGGGAAGGAGAAAATCAACTCTCAGAAAAATCCATCATCAGAGCAGCAATTTCTTCCCATTTTTGCTCCAAGTTGGGAGCTGTCTGCGATCTCACTGAGATAATATCTCACTTAGGATAAGATGATTTACATTAGCTCTACTGCCTCCCCGAAATTAGACAATGCTAAACGCTGTTTGTGACACAATAAATTAGCTTTGTGTCCTTCTGAAGATATGTGGCCTGCTAAGGGGGCCGTTGGCATGGGTGCTCGGAGGGGGGAGGGGAAGCCACGCGGCATCCCACATTTGGGCCTTGGCAGGTTGCGTGGTGGTCGGCTCGAGGAGACTGAACAACATCTACATGGCTCACTGCTTATCAGGAGCGCACACTGGCTGCCATGCTGTAGGGGCACCAAAGGAAAACAAAACAACAATAAAGGGAGGCCTTTGTCATGGATTAAAAGGGTTTAGAAACATCTGAGCCATGCAGTTTTCAGACACCAACCCTGCCAATGACTTCATGACAGAATGCTAGAAAATGTGCTAAGGGGGTGAGATAGAGTTGGTGGGGCCGCCAGCACACAGGCTTTGTTAATGGCTCCTTATCTGTGTGAGGGTGTGGATGCACAATTCACCAACAGAATGACCTTTTGCAGAGTGAGAGGAATAAGGTTAATGACATTACAGCATTGCTGCTTGTGATTGCTGCTAAGGGTGTCCCTAAAGATTGCCATTATTGGGCAAATTCTTCCTTTTTCAAGTGTGTTCGTCTGATGTATCCCCAACTTGTTTCATTGGGAAATTCATCACTGGTGCTAATAGAAGGGTCCATCTTAAGGCAGAAGTAGAACAGTTAGCTACCTGAGTGTTCTTCAGGGCTCTGCCATGATCTCCTTCCATTCTAAACCTCAATTCTATACCTAGTCATTGTCGATTGCAACCCCGCTCCCCCAAATTCTTTCATTAAGAATATCATTATGTGGTCCTCTGCTTTAATTCACTTATTCAGTGTGTCTCCATGTGTCTTTGGATGAGTTTATTTCAAAAGAATCAGAAATATCCATGTCTGTCTGTCAAGAATTGATAAAATAATTAGAAAATCAGGAAGGATATTGACTATTTGGATAGTCAAGGATATTGACTATCAACCACCTTGATCTAATTAATATTTATGGAAAACTCCCCTCAACGACCACAGAATAAACTTTCTTCTTAAAGTGCACATGGAACATTTACCAAAATAGACTGCAATCTGGGCCATAAGTCAAATCTCAATAAATTTATTTTTATTTTTTTTAAAGATTTTATTTATTTATTTGACAGGGATCACAAGTAGGCAGGGAGGCAGGCAGGCAGAGAGAGAGAGAGGAGGAAGCAGGCTCCCTGCCGAGCAGAGAACCCAACGTGGGGCTCGATCCCAGGACCTTGGGATCACGACCTGAGCTGAAGGCAGAGGCCTTAACCCACTGAGCCACCCAGGCACCCCAAATCTCAATAAATTTAAAAGAATTCAAGTCATACTGTTTATTTTCTAATTGCAATGGAATTAAATTAGAGACCACTAACAGAAAGACCTCTGGAAAATGCCCCCATATTTAACTTCAATTTAAATATTTAATATTTAAAATTAAGTAACATAACTCTAAATAATCTAATGAGTCGGGGCGCCTGGGTGGCTCAGTGGGTTAAAGCCTCTGTTTTCAGCTCAGGTCATGATCCCAGGGTCCTGGGATCAAGCCCAGAATTGGGTTCTCTGCTCAGCAAGGAGCCTGCTTCCCCCCCGCCTCTCTCTGCCTGCCTCTCTGCCTACTTGTGATCTCTGTCAAATAAATAAATAAAATCTTAAAAAAAAATAATCTCATGAGTCATAGGAGAAATCAAAAGGGGAAGTAAAACACATTTTGAATTGAATGAGGCAAATAAAGAACATATCAGAATTTAAGCAGTCATTTACAGCACCAAATGCCTGCATTAGAGAAAGAAGAAAGGTCTCAAAAAAATGACCTTAGCTTCTATCTTTAAAAATGGGAGAAAGAGAGAAAGACAGAAAGAAAGAAAGAAGGAAAGAAAGAAAGAAAGAAAAGCCCATGAAACCCAAAGTAGAAGGAAAGAAGTAATACAGATCACAGCAGAAATAAAGAAATAGAAAACAGGGAAAAATTAGTTAACCCAAAAGCTAGGTCATTGAATGAATTTTTTAAAAAATTGAGACAACTCTAACCAGATTTATTGGGGGGAAAAAAGACTGATATCACAAATTATCAGTACTAGAAGTGAGAGAGTTGACATCAATACAGAATCTACAGATATCAAGACTAATAAGTGAATATTATGAACTACTTTATGCCAATAAACTTCACAACTTAGATAAAATGGACAGATTCCTTGAAAGACACAAACTACCAAAGCTCATTGGAGAAAAATATAGGTAACTTGACTAGCTCTACCTCTATTAAATAAATTAAATTTGTAATTAAAACCCATGTTCCAAAGAAAAATCCAGATCCCTATGACTTCACTGGTGAATTTACCAAACATGTAAGGAAGAAGTAACACCAAAACTAACAGTCTTCCGGAAAAGTTAGGAGAAGGAGAAGTGACTACTTTCCAGCTCATTCTATGAGGCCAGCATTACCTGATACCCAAATCAGATGGATATATGAGAAAAACACACAAACCAACCACAGATCAATATCACTTATATACATAGACACAAAAATTATAAACAAAATTTTTGCAAACTGAATCCACCAATATATAAAAAACATTAGGGTCAAGTGACATTTTCCCCCAGGAATGCAAAGATATATTAACATTCAAAACTCAGTGTAATTCTCCTTATTAACAAACTGAAAAAGAAAAACCATGGTGTCTTTTCAACAGACACAGAAAAAACATTTGACCAAATCTAACATTCATTTCTGATGAAGACTCTTAGCAAACTAGGAATAGAAAGTAATTTTCTCAACTTGACAAAGGGTATCTATAAAAAACCTTACAGATAATGGTATATACTTACTGGTAAAAGACTGAATGCTTTCCCACTAACACAAGGCCCCAGCACAAGGATGCTTGCTTTACCATCTCTATTCAACCCCACAGAATAGATTATTTTTCTATTTTATTCAAGGCAATAGGCAAGAAAAGGAATTATATCATCCTTATTGGAAAGGAAGAAGTAAAACTACCTTATTCATAGAGACATGATTGTCTAAGGACCTACAAAAAAATGTTATTAAAACTGATATGTGAATTTAACAAGGTTGAAGGAAACAAGATCAATATACAATATATAAAAGTCAATTGTGTATCTATATAATAGCGATGAATAATCTGAAGTTGAAATCAAAAACACCACCAACCGTTAAAAATGGCATCCAGAAGAAAAATCAAATACTTAAGGATAAATCTGATAAAGATGGAAAATACCTGTATTCTGAAAATTACAAAATGATGTTTAGAGCTTTAAGGAATACCCTGAAGTAAAAATATAAAACAAATGAATAACAATTACAGTATGCTCCAATTGTTATGAAATTATTTCTGTTTGATCAGTTAACCGTTTGTGTGTTACCTGCAAAAGAGATGTCTGCTAGGAAGGGCACAAAATGTTAGTCAGCTCTTTCCAGGTGGTTGGACTTGAGGTCTTTTGTTGATTTTTTTAAATTATTATATTTTTCAGTATTGTTTGCTTTTAAAAAACAAGCATGCATAATCTTTTAAAAGAATGGGAATTTTGGCTCAGTTGGTTAGCATCTGCCTTTGGCTCAGGTCATGATCCCAGAATCCTGGCATTAAGCCCCACATAGAGCCCTGCATCAGGCTTCCTGCTTGGTGGGAAATCTGCTGCTTCCTCTGCCCCCCACACCGCTCACCCCGCTTTAAAAAAAAAAAAAGAACAGTAATTTTTTATAAAAAATATTCCGAAAGAAATTAGAGTTAGTGGAAAAATTAAAATAATTATAAACTATGATTTGATATATTTGCTTTATATATGGTATCTTTGAATTCAAATTATGCAAATACATTTTTATTCCTAAGAGATTTGTAATGAGATATTATGCGGGTTATTTGTATTGCCTGTGGTTAAAATGTAGGCCAATTTCACCTAAAGCCTTATCATTTTCTTTCTGTTACTCTACATTGTCTCTGTTGATTGTGAATTCCAGTTGATTTTGAATACATAATTACATCTGTAAAGAGATTGAGTCAACTCAATCTTTTCAACAAAGAAGGGGAAAATTGGCATTGATCATCCAATATGACAGAAATAGAGCCCAATTACAAGACGGCACATTGGGCATTGGGAAGAGGGGTTGGGTTACAGATCTTCAACTGCTTGCTAGGGAGTGTGCATAATCCAGACTAAAGGCACATTGTGACAGTGAACACTGTGAAGTTAAAAAACAAAAGTTAGACAAGCAGATCAAAGATCAAAGATCTTGTCTCCAACTGGGAAAGTACCCAAGCCCCAGATATTTACTGGAAAAGTGAAGGTTAACTAAATACATGGCAGAAGACCCACTTCGGTATACGGTTGTCAGGTGGCAGTTGGGCAACTGCACACTGTTCTAGCTTCTCCCCTTAGATGAGCGCTTCTCTTCGGTCCTCTGTAAACCCTTGGGATCTTAGTTAAATATTTTAGGCCCACTGAAAGTAAGTGCATAGGCTAAGAACGTCTGGCTTTGAAGTTTTTAAATGTCAATTGGTATAGATATTTAGACTGTTTCAAAATTAATGGGAATAGGAGAATAGAAAATCACCCAGTGACTTGGACTTCCTTCAAGAGCTTGTATTAGACAAAGGCAGAATGGAAAACCTGGGCAGTAATTATCAGTATCCCACCTTTGGTGTCATTAATGTACTACTGCAGTGCTAATGCCAGCTAATTCACTCATTTCTATACATCTCTAGCCATCCATATGTAACGTATATCTACATCTGTATCTATACATCTCTGTATCTATCTATGTAACACTAATGTCAATTTAGTAGAAAAGATTTTTCTCAGTAGTTGCTTGTGGACGAAACGACCAGTTAACTGACTTTCACTGTTCAGCCAGCAGCTGAAGATACGGGAGAGAATTAGAAAAAGAGAAGGATAGGCAGTTGGATAGACAGATAGTTAACATTGTGTACTTACCTCTCTCAAGCAGCCCAAGATGTCCAGATAAATCTAGTGCCTTCATTCAGTTTTGGATAAAAACAGCTGGAGTCAAGAAAGTGTTGTCTGGTCCAATCCTGCAAAGACAGTGTGTATATAACTGGAGAAAAGAAAAAAAATATTTAATTTCTACATTTTGTGTAGGTGGGGGTTCTTCGTTGCAACAGCTGAACTCACTGAAGCTACTTTAAGCTGACAAGGGATATATTGAAGGGTTTTGAGTAAGTTACAGAAGGTTCATTTGGTCCCCAAAGCCAGATTTTGAGACTTTCCAAAGCCATGAGTAATGCCAGCAACACTGGAGCAGCTCTTGTGAAATAAGCCTATTCGCTGCTAAGCAAACATGACTCTTAGCACTGAGCACTGTTACTCCGGAAGAAAAAAATATTCCTTACCCCTGAATCAGTATCCTTGCCCAGCCACTCCTTCATGATGGTTAGTTCTGAACCCAAGTCTGTCAAGGAGGTCCTAATTGGCTGAAAGGCAGGTTTATCATTTATATACTAGTTACAAGGCATTCTTGGAGTGTGAATTAAACAAATCTTCCACTTTTCTACCGTGGAGAAAATTAACAAAGTATGAGAAGGGTGCTCAAAAATGTTGGCAGCCAAACATGACAAATGTTTACACCACTAATCACATTCTTCCAGGTGACTTCTGTTTCAAGAAGCTATTCAAAGTCATCTCTAGTCATCTATTCTTCTATGGAAGGTATCAAATTATTTGGTAATGGCTATGAAGTGGTGGGAAAGTGTTGCTTATCTCATCTTCCCTGCCACTGGATTGGGAAAATACTTCTGAAGGTCTTTCACCAGATCTCTCAAGGGTTTCTAAACGAGGCTGAACACATTTTCAGCAAATATGACAGATGAGTAAGTGCATAACCAGGTGGTTCAGACCATGGAGAGAATCCAACTCACCTCCCTAGGGTATGTATTCTATAGCTCCACATTAGAATTACTGTATTTACTTTGACTTACACCTGGAATACTAAAGTGAGCTGGCTTTGTAAAGATAGGTAAAAGCTGTTAGTTTACAAAGCCATTTTCAGTCATGCATACAATCCTTAGATTGAAGGTTTTATTCAGAAACACTTGAAGTTTTCCCTGTAACTCAGTAAGGTGAATGATAAAATTTCTTTGCCAATGAGCATCAATTTGAGACAATTGTTTTACAGACCCTGCTCAGCTCTTCACATAGTTGAGAAAAAAATTCAAGAGGCCAGTAAGTTCCCCTTAATTGATCAACAATTGTAACAGCTTTGTTAAGTGTTCCTTTTAAATCTTCATCCGTGTCTTGGGTGACAAGGCCTTCCTTGTACATTCAAAAAAGAACAGATTTTGCTTCTGGAACACATTTTTAATCCCTGGAACAAGTTATTTCTCATCTATATTATTTTCCCTATCTATGTTATTATATTGTCCGTATGATTTTTCACTAAGTTATCAATATCATCTATTTTCAACTTCTCCTAATTTTATCATTTTATATAATCATAGTATATGTTAAAACAAAGTTGTTATATTGTTACTAACTCAACTCCCAACTTCATTTGGATTTCATGAATTTTTCCACTAATGCACTTTTTCTGTTTCAGCATCCCATGTGGGATGTCACATCATACTTATACATCATATCTCCTCTGATCTGTGACAATCTTAGTCTGTCCTTATTTCCATAATTTTGACTGGTCACATGTTGTAGAATGTGCATCATTTTGGGTTTGTTTGATATTTTTCTCATGATTAGACAGGGTGGTGAGTTTTAGAAGGAATGCCATAGGGTGAGGTGCCCTTGTCATCACATTATATTAGGAAGTATATGTTATCAACATGACTCATCAGTGGTGCATTTAAAATTGGTTAATCAGTTAAGATAGTGTTTGTCAGTTTTCTCCATTATGAAGTTACTATTTCCTCCTTTCCAAATTCTACCCTTTGAAAGCAAATACTAAGTCCAGCCTGCTGTCACCTAGAATGGTTGTATGTGTATATGTTATTTGGTAATTATCATTTGTTAATTTCTCTAGGGAAGATTTATCACTTCTCCCCATTTATTTCTTTCTTTATCAGATTATCCATTTGTATCAATATCCTGTTACTCAAATTCTTCCTGCTTTGGCCTTGGGAGATTTTTCACATTGGCTCCTCTCTTCCTTTGATATGCTTCCACCCTTTGGTTTTGATTTGTTTTTTTAGGGACTTTCTTATCTTCTGTCACTAGACCATGCTCCAAGCCCACTTTGTATTTTCTTTGACCCAGCCCTAGAATCAGACATTTTGCTGAGGACCCCTGGGTCCTTCCACTGGAGACTGGTATTTAGAAACTGGGTGGCTCAGTGGGTTGGTCTGCTGCCTTCGGCTCGGGTCATGATCTCAGGGTCCTGGGATCGAGGCCCACATCGGGCTCTCTGCTCCGTAGGGAGCCTGCTTCCCTCTCTCTCTCTCTGCCTGCCTCTCTGCCTACTTGTGATCTCTGTCTGTCAAATAAATAAATATTAAAAAAAAAAAGAAAAGAAACTAAGATATTAGTGCTGGGTGTATCAAAAAATACAATTTTAAAGCAAACAGGACGAAGTTATACAAAACGAAGTGTTTTCTTAAACTTTTTAAATTACACAAACACCAGGATAACAAAGTTCAAAGTAATTTTGAATATGTCAATTTGCATTGAGTGACATCATCTTGGTTGTATTTGGGATAATAATCATTACTTATGTTTTCTGTGATGAATTGTTTTATTACATAGAGAGCATAGGTTAATAGGACAGAAAGGGAAGAGTCTAAGAACCCTGGGCCTCGGTGGGAGGGGAAGTGGAGTAACCAACGTCCATGGAGAAAAGGTGTTTTCTGTGGGGACAGCAGGGTTGACACTGCTAGCCTTCATGCATATTTCCTTTTTTAGATATGGCTGGCCCTCATCACTGCCGTGGGGATATTTATAGGCAATTCTAGGCTTGCCCAGGGAAACTAATCAATTAAGATTTTAGTTTTTAGTCTATGTTAAATTACCAGTTACTTTTCATTAAGATCAGGTGGTAAAGACAAAGAATTTTAACAGGAAAGACCAAGTTATCCTCATTTTAGCTCTACTGTGAGTATGTTCTTTGTTTTGAGCAAGTCTCTGAATCATCCAGCATTCCTAGTGTCACAGTAGTATAATTTATCTGTTGGCCTCTGACTTGGGAGACCACATTGCTTAGTGTCTAAGGGAACAGATGAAGCACCCTCTACAACTTGATAGGTGTGTGAACTTGAGCAAACTACATCCCTTTTAAATCCCCAGATTCCTTACCTGTAAAAAAGATCATGACAATAATATTTAACTCATAGAATTATTTGGGGGATTAAATTAGAGAGTGTTTGTAAGTGCTTAGTAAAATACAAAAACCAGCTTTTGTAGCTATAATTATTAAGGCTGATTTTTTTTCTTTCTATTTTAAAGGACTGCATGATGCTGTAAGGCGTGTCAGTCTGGTCTTCAGGGTTCCTGCCCTTTGTAGTTCCGAAGCAGATGTTAGAAGGTAGTAATCAGTCCCTCCTGGGCAGATGAGAGGGAGGCTTAGGACCTTCGTGTGGACTCTCTAATGTCCTCTGCCTCTTTCTGCTGAGAGGAGTCACGAGTCCTCCAACAAGTCAAATGCCAAACCTGAATTTTATGCAGAAACTGTCCACTGACCCTTTGTAATAAGTTACTTTCCATCCTTCAAAATACCATGTGACTATGCTTAATAATTCAGTCCATTCTTCCATAGCCATGATGTCCAAGGATGGAAATGGCTGAGAGTTTTCTAGATGATCATGTTGAGCTGTTGCAGTTCTAACATTTATGATAGGTAAGGCTCTATGGGCTTTCCTCTGATACAGGAGAGTAACTCACTATGGTAATAAACAAAAAGAAGTATCTATTGCTTTCTTTCCTCATTGTATCTAGAACGTTTGCGGATCATTTTCATTTCTTTATATATTCTATGTGTGTATACAGGTGTAAGCATGGGTGTGTGTGTGTTTGTGCGCTTCAACATTTTATAGTCCACTCTTAAAATTTTTCCTTTTTTTTTTTTTTTTTTTTGCCTTAGGAAGATTGGCTGATATGGTAGGGGTGACAGGTCTGAGAGATATGCAATGTCCTCAGGTAGGTCTGCTCAGGCCAGCTCTCACACACAGTAACCATGCTTTAAATCCTGAGAGCAAATGAATTCATCGAGTAGCTATCCAATCCACATTCTATCGGAAAGTGTTTTACTTTACTGTTAGATTCAAAGAGACAACTGCACTCTGGCCTAGACAATGTCAAATAAATTATATGCTTGAACTTGCCACTTGTCAACAGCTCATTTTGGTGTTGTACAAGCTCCACGATGCGGTCTCGAGAGGAAACAAGTGCTTCGAATCCATTCTTCACTTCTAGGAGGGCACTGCGGGTGTCCTTTGAGAAAACAAAGAAACACTATTCCATTCGTTATCTTTCAGATTTTCCCTTTAATCTGGGTGTAGGAGGCCAGATTCTAAGAGGAAAATGGCCAGTTGCCTTCTAGGTTACTGATTGAAAGAAACATTTCCAAAGTCTACACCAAACTGGCTTAAACAGCCAAAACTAATCATATACAGTCTTAGAGGTCAGGAGAGTGGTGAGCCTTGTGGGGACATTGACTAGAACAGGACAGCAGGGGCCTTCTGTGCTGACACGGTTTCTTTCTGGACGTGGGTGTTCATTGTGTGTACGTGTTCATGTGAAAATTCATCCAGCTATGGGCCAGTTATTAGCATGCTTTACTGGAGGGACGTGACATGTGATCAAAGAGCTGAATTTTGTGGCACATCCAGCCAATGGGATATTATTCAGCACTAAAAAAATGACCTATCAAGCCATGAAAAATCACGGTAGAAACTTAAATGCGTATTACTAAGCGAAAGAAGCCAACCTGAAAAGGCTACATACTGTAGGATTCTAATTATATGGCATTCTGGGAAAGGTCAAGAAAGCCCTGGAGGTCATAAAAAGATCAGTTTTGCCAGGAGTTAGAGGGCAGGGCAGGGTGAACAGGTAGAGCACAGGGGATTGTGAAGACAGTGAAACTACTCTTTCACAGATACGGAAATGGTGGACACGTGTCATGACGTGTCTGTCCAGAACCACAGGACGTACCACCTCAGGAGTGAGCCGTAATGCAATTTCTGGACTTTGGGTGATAATGATGGGTCCATGTAGGGTCACCTGTCATAATCGAAGTACCACCCTGGTGGGGGATGTTGGTAATGGGGGAGAGGTAGAGAGGGACCGAGGGTATGTGGGAAATCTCTGTACTTTCTATTCAAGTTTGTCGTGAACTTAATACAAATTGTTCCAAACACAAAATCTATTTTTTTAATCACACACACACACTTTACTTTTAAAAGAGAGGCTTTCCCAGCAGGAGAAGAGAAATCATAAAGATCAGAGCAGAAATCAATGAAATAGAAACAAAAAAAACAATAGAACAAATCAATGAAACTAGGAGCTGGTTCTTTGAAAAAATTAATAAAATTGATAAACCCCTGGCCCGACTTATCAAAAAGAAAAGAGAAAGGACCCAAATAAATAAAATCATGAATGAAAGAGGAGAGATCACAACTAACACCAAAGAAATACAAACTATTATAAGAACATACTATGAACAACTCTACGGCAATAAATTTGACAATCTGGAAGAAATGGATGCATTCCTAGAAACATATAAACTACCATAACTGAACCAGGAAGAAATAGAAAGTCTGAACAGACCCATAACCAGTAAGGAGATTGAAACAGTCATTAAAAATCTCCAAACAAACAAAAGCCCAGGGCCAGACGGCTTCCCGGGGGAATTCTACCAAACATTTAAAGAAGAACTAATTCCTATTCTCCTGAAACTGTTCCAAAAAATAGAAATGGAAGGAAAACTTCCAAACTCATTTTATGAGGCCAGCATCACCTTGATCCCAAAACCAGACAAGGATCCCATCAAAAAAGAGAGCTATAGACCAATATCCTTGATGAACACAGATGCGAAAATACTCAACAAAATACTAGCCAATAGGATTCAACAGTACGTTAAAAGGATTATTCACCATGACCAAGTGGGATTTATTCCAGGGCTGCAAGGTTGGTTCAACATCCGCAAATCAGTCAATGTGATACAACACATCAATAAAAGAAAGAACAAGAACCATATGATACTCTCAATAGATGCTGAAAAAGCATTTGACAAAGTACAGCATCCCTTCCTGATCAAAACTCTTCAAAGTGTAGGGATAGAGGGCACATACCTCAATATCATCAAAGCCATCTATGAAAAACCCACCGCAAATATCATTCTCAATGGAGAAAAACTGAAAGCTTTTCCGCTAAGGTCAGGAACACGGCAGGGATGTCCATTATCACCACTGCTATTCAACATAGTACTAGAGGTCCTAGCCTCAGCAATCAGACAACAAAAGGAAATTAAAGGCATCCAAATCAGCAAAGAAGAAGTCAAATTATCACTCTTCGCAGATGATATGATACTATATGTGGAAAACCCAAAAGACTCCACTCCAAAACTGCTAGAACTTATACAGGAATTCAGTAAAGTGTCGGGATATAAAATCAATGCACAGAAATCAGTTGCATTTCTCTACACGAACAGCAAGACAGAAGAAAGAGAAATTAAGGAGTCCATCCCATTTACAATTGCACCCAAAACCATAAGATACCTAGGAATAAACCTAACCAAAGAGGCACAGAATCTATACTCAGAAAACTATAAAGTACTCATGAAAGAAATTGAGGAAGACACAAAGAAATGGAAAAATGTTCCATGCTCCTGGATTGGAAGAATAAATATTGTGAAAATGTCTATGCTACCTAAAGCAATCTACACATTTAATGCAATTCCTATCAAAGTACCATCCATCTTTTTCAAAGAAATGGAACAAATAATTGTAAAATTTATATGGAACCAGAAAAGACCTCGAATAGCCAAAGGGATATTGAAAAAGAAAGCCAACGTTGGTGGCATCACAATTCCGGACTTCAAGCTCTATTACAAAGCTGTCATCATCAAGACAGCATGGTACTGGCACAAAAACAGACACATAGATCAATGGAACAGAATAGAGAGCCCAGAAATAGACCCTCAACTCTACAGTCAACTAATCTTTGACAAAGCAGGAAAGAATGTCCAATGGAAAAAAGACAGTCTCTTCAATAAATGGTGCTGGGAAAATTGGATAGCCACATGCAGAAAAATGAAATTGGACCATTTCCTTACACCACACACAAAAATAGACTCAAAATGGATGAAGGACCTCAATGTGCGAAAGGAATCCATCAAAATCCTTGAGGAGAACACAGGCAGCAACCTCTTCGACCTCAGCCGCAGCAACATCTTCCTAGGAACAACGCCAAAGGCAAGGGAAGCAAGGGCAAAAATGAACTATTGGGATTTCATCAAGATCAAAAGCTTTTGCACAGCAAAGGAAACAGTTAACAAAATCAAAAGACAACTGACAGTATGGGAGAAGATATTTGCAAACGACATATCAGATAAAGGACTAGTGTCCAGAATCTATAAAGAACTTAGCAAACTCAACACCCAAAGAACAAATAATCCAATCAAGAAATGGGCAGAGGATATGAACAGACATTTCTGCAAAGAAGACATCCAGATGGCCAACAGACACATGAAAAAGTGCTCCATATCACTCGGCATCAGGGAAATACAAATCAAAACCACAATGAGATATCACCTCACACCAGTCAGAATGGCTAAAATCAACAAGTCAGGAAATGACAGATGCTGGCGAGGATGCGGAGAAAGGGGAACCCTCCTACACTGTTGGTGGGAATGCAAGCTGGTGCAGCCACTCTGGAAAACAGCATGGAGGTTCCTCAAAATGTTGAAAATAGAACTGCCCTATGACCCAGCAATTGCACTATTGGGTATTTACCCTAAAGATACAAACGTAGTGATCCAAAGGGGCACGTGCACCCGAATGTTTATAGCAGCAATGTCCACAATAGCCAAACTATGGAAAAAACCTAGATGTCCATCAACAGATGAATGGATCAAGAAGATGTGGTATATATACACAATGGAATACTATGCAGCCATCAAAAGAAATGAAATCTTGCCATTTGCGACAACATGGATGGAACTAGAGCGTATCATGCTTAGCGAAATAAGTCAAGCAGAGAAAGACAACTATCATATGATCTCCCTGATATGAGGAAGTGGTGATGCAACACGGGGGCTTAAGTGGGTAGGAGAAGAATCAATGAAACAAGATGGGATTGGGAGGGAGACAAACCATAAGTGACTCTTAATCTCACAAAACAAACTGAGGGTTGCTGGGGGGAGGGGGTTTGGGAGAAGGGGGTGGGATTATGGACATTGGGGAGGGTATGTGCTTTGGTGAGTGCTGTGAAGTGTGTAAACCTGGTGATTCACAGACCTGTACCCCTGGGGTTAAAAATATATATTTATAAAAAATAAAAAATTATATATGTTAAAAAAAAAAGAGAGAGGCTTTCTTTTTTATCTTAAATAGAATTGCCTGTTCCCCATTTCCCATACACCTAAGCCATGCTTAACGAGCGCTCATAGGGCAATGGGGAAAGGGAGAAAAGAAGGGGCTCTTAAACCCAATCCTTCCCTCTTTTTGAATGGCTGACCTGTTAGAAGTGAACAGACATCTTTTAAAATAAGCATAATTTTACTATCGAATTACTTACGAATACTTACGTTCAGAGCAGCAAGCAAAAGGTCGGGTCAAGTCAACAGGTCTCTGTATGAATTCTTGGTGACAGAATCCCAAGATTTGTGTTTGGTTTGTAACTATTTAACATCGTTTTAAATGACCTGGAAGAGAAGGTAGACAGGGCAATGACCAGATATGCACATGACCCTGTGCTCTTATGAGAACTGAAATGTCAGGAAGTTTTCAGGGTGGTTTGTAAAGGCTGGTGGGGAAAATGAAGGAGATGAATTTTACCGTGGGTGAATTTTGATGGAGGATGAGCCATTAACCCTTTGTTCATTCATTTAATATATTAAAATACATAGTATATGTCAATTGTTATAGAAAATACTGGGATTCCTGTCCCAAGAACTCACAGTCTTTGGGGAAGGTGAGTCATGTATGATCTGTGCTGTGACAGGGCCTGTTGGGGGTGATGGTACCTGACATGGGCCTTGGCCCAGTTACCCCTTGGGGGTAACTGCTGACTGTTCCCTCAAAATGCCAGAGCAGAGGCCGAGGGACTTTGTGGGCACACAGTCAATCAGAAAGCAGCAAGCCCTCAAAACCAGCAGGGGCCCCTGTGTACCATTCCAGTTGGTTCAAGAAAGATATAGAAAAGTTGGAGACATTTCAGAGAAGAGGAATTCAAATAATAAAAGAGATTAACTCCCTTTTGGAGACACTGCATTTTTTAAAATTAATTTCTTTTCAGCATAACAGAATTCGTTTTTTATGCACCACACCCAGTGCTCCATGCCATATGTGCCCTCCATAATACCCATCGCTGGCCCCCCCAACCTCCCACTGCTCACCCCTTCAAAAACCCTCAGATTGTTTCTCATGGTTCATCTCCCCTTCCAATTTCCCTCATTTCCCTTCTCCTCTCCATCTCCCTATGTCCTCCTTGTTATTTGTTATGCTCCACAAATAAGTGAAACCATATGATAATTGACTCTCTCTGCTTGACTTATTTCACTCAGCATAATCTCTGCCAGTCCCGTCCATGTTGATACAAAAGTTGGGTATTCATCCATTCTGATGGAGGCATAATACTCCATAGTGTATAGGGACCACATCTTCCTTATCCATTCATCCGTTGAAGGGCATTTTGGTTCTTTCCACAGTTTGGCAACCGTGGCCATTGCTGCTATAAACATTGGGGTATAGATGGCCCTTCTTTTCACTACATCTGTATCTTTGGGGTAAATACCCAGTAGTGCAATTGCAGGGTCATAGGGTAGCCCTATTTTTAATTTCTTAAGGAAATTGTTCTCCCAAGTGGCTGCACCAACTTGCAATCCCACCAAGTGTAGGAGGGATCCCCTTTCTCCACAGCCTCTCCAACACACGTTGTTTCCGGTCTTGTTAATTTTGGCCATTCTAACTGGTGTAAGGTGGTATCTCAATGTGGTTTTCATTTGAATCTCCCTGATGGCTAGTGATGATGAACATTTTTTTTCATGTTTCTGATAGCCATTTGTGTCTTCATTAGAGAAGTGTCTGTTCATGTATTCTGCCCATTTTTTGACATGATTGTCTGTTTTGTGTGTGTTGAGTTTGAGGAGTTCTTTATAGATCCTGGATATCAGCCTTTTGTCTGTACTGTCATTTGCGAATATCTTCTCCCATTCCGTGGGTTGCCTGTTTGTTTTGTTGACTATTTCCTTTGCTGTGCAGAAGGTTTTGATCTTGATGAAGTCCCAAAAGTTCATTTTCGCTTTTGTTTCCTTTGCCTTTGGAGACATATCTTGAAAGAAGTTGCTGTGGCTGGTATCGAAGAGGTTACTGCATATATTCTCCTCTAGGATTCTGATGGATTCCTGGCTCACATTGAGGTCTTCTATCCATTTTGAGTTTATCTTTGTGTACAGTGTAAGAGAATGGTCAAGGTTCATTCTTCTACATATAGCTGTCAATTTTCCCAGCACCATTTATTGAAGAGACTGTCTTTTTCCACTGTATATTTTTTTCTGCTTTGTCGAAGATTATTTGACCATAGAGTTGAGGGTCCATATCTGGGCTCTCTACTCTGTTCCACTGGTCTATGTGTCTGTTTTTATGCCAGACACTGCATATTTTAATTTATGAGTCAATCTCATGGATTCCATCTGCTAATATTTGACCCCTCCTCATGCTTACTCTCAGCCCTCACCCCGATCACCAATTGTTGCTGCTTCAGTTACTGGTGGGTAAACATCAGGCTAGCTGCAACTTGGCTTATGCAATGTTCTGGAAGAAGTCATGCATGGGTCCAGTCTTAGGGGCAAGATGAATGTTGATCTGCACGGTGAATGGGGGCTAAAATCTGAATTTTCAAGTTGGAGAACATATGTCTATCTAATATACCTTATATCTTATGATGTCGTGATAGAACAGAAAGAGACTCAGATGGTTCTTAATGGGAGGTTTTAAAACAAAGATTTAAAGGGGTGACTTTGGTTAAATTTTATAAAAATCACAGAAGAGCAAGTTAGCCTGTGTTTCCGTGTTGTATTACTCCAGGGGTGCCGACCATCACTTACACTGTGATCAGTACTCCCTGGGCTCTGCAGTGTAGTAGCCATGGGGATGGCGGACATTTGTGTCACAAATCTCAGAATCCAAGAACTGTGAGGCAGCCACTGAAGCTGAGAAAATGCACATTTAAAATAAGTGAAATAATTTCTAACAAGGCTAATAAGAAAATTCTAAATTTCCATTTCTGAAAAAAATGCATGGACCGAAAATATAAACAGCACGATAGCCCGAAGAATAAAATAAACACCCATGAGTCTACAATGATAATAATAAATGATGGTCTAGATAAATAAATGGGAAAAAAGAGACAAATCTTCATTACAGAGGAATTCCCCTGTTGATAACTTCCCTCACGGGAAAGGGGGGCTTATTAATTCTCCTCCTTGGAAGTGTGGCATGGACTTAGTGACTTACTTCTAAAGAATAAAACACGAGGGATGAAAAAGAAAAACTACAGTGGAGAAAGCTGGCAGACACATCTTCAACTCCGTGATCGAGGTCAGCAGCACCAGGGATAAGTCATGTCCACATCATGTACCTCTAATATGATGTGAAGAGATGGGAACCTCCCCCTTTGGTATTCTTTCCAGAAACTCACAACTCTAGCCTAAACATGAGAAAAACATCAAAGAGACCCAAATTGAGGGTCATTCTATAAAGTGCCTGACCCATATTCTTCAAAACTGTCAAAAGTCATGGAAAACAGGCAAGTCTGAGAGACTCACAGCTCAGAGCAGAATAATGAATATATGACAACTTGGGACACCTGGGTGGCTCAGTCGGTTTAGTGTTTGCCTTCAGCTTGGGTCACGATCCCAGAGTTCTAGGATCGAGCCCCACATCGGGCTCCTTGCTCAGTGGAATCTCCTTCTCCCTCTGCCTGCTGCTGCCCCTGCTTGTGCACTCTCTCTCTGACAAATAAATAAATAAAATATATATTTTTTAAAGTGTATATGACAACTAAATGCAAAATGGTATCTCAAATGGCATCCTGGAACAGAAGATGGGCATTTGTAGGAAAAACGGTGTAATATCATTAAGGCTGGAGTTTAGATACTCATTCTTAGCAATGTTAATTTCCTAGTCTAGACAAATGTACTTTGATTATATAAGATGTCAAAATTAAAGGAAGCTGAGTGATGGTCGTATAGGCTATACTACCCTATCTTTACAACTATTGCATAAATCTAAAATTATTCTAAAATTAAAAGGATATTTGAAATATATATATAGACTCTGGAAGTATTTAGTAAGGTTACTAAGTGATAGTTCCACAAGGTGACATTACAGGAAGCCAGAGGTACTAGAGGCAAATCGTTTATCTTTAGAGTATATTTACCAAGGATTGAAACCAGCCCAATCCCCCACTTACTAGCATATGATCTAATACAATCTAACCTTCATTGGGAATGCATGAGCATTGGCTGACCATGCTTTCCTTCACAGAGAGCGCATGTTTTAAGTGTTTGGGGGTTTTGGGTTTTGTGAGGGTTTTTTGCTTTTCTTCGTGCGCTTTGTTTTTTTGGTTTTTTAATTTTTTTACCTCAAAGAGCGATTGAAGCAGAAATTTAGTCACCGTGATATAGCCAAAGGAAAAAGATTTGGTACAGGGACCAACTGTCTTTATGTGTGGCTTGGCTGAAGCCTGGATGGGAGAACGGAGAAGCAGAATGGCTCGTGACAGGCGAAGGCAGGGAGGGAGGAAGAGAACAGGGGCAGGAAGCGACTGGAAAGCTGTACAGTGAGTGAACGGAGCTCACCCAGAGAAGGCTTTCTCATCCGCAGCACTCTGGACGTTTCCAGCTGGGTATTTCTTCGCGACAGGGGCTGTCTTATGCCTTGCAGCGGCATCCGTAGCCTCTGCCCCCTACCCTCCAGCTTGTGACAACCAGAAATGCCTCCTGATATTGCCAAACGTCCCCTTGAGAACCACTGGGTTAGCCGGTCAGGCTGTCCTCACCGCGGGTGTTTGTCTCTTTGTCCTGCGGAGGATGTGGAGGTAATTTCTGACGAAACATCCTGCTCTGGCACGTGCGTCTCTTGCTCAGTGGCTTTACCCTATGCTTTGGTTGATAGCCTGCATTCTTGTTTTCCTAGGTAGGACCTGTCCAGAACGAGCTGCGGTCCCACAGCACCTCGCCTCTCCTTATTTTTCTCCTTGGAAGGGTTAGCTCCCCTCCTGGCTGCGCTGTGGGTGCGGGGGAGGACTGGGACACATCCTGGCGAAGCAGGTCTTCCCCTGGGGGTGGGGAGCTTCCTGGAAAGAGTTCTCCGCATCTTCAAGGACAAACTAACCCATTAGGTCCAGGAGGAAAACGCTCGTATCTGCATCTTGCAAGCAGATGGCGATTGGGCATCCAACACATTTTAGGGAAGTGCTTCTCCTTGGTTACTGCAATCGTGAGGCTCTCATAAATGTCCGTAGTGGACAGGATGGGACATCCAAATGGACCAAACTCCTCCACAGGCTTTCTCTGGGGAGTTATCATCTTGTCTTCCTTTACCTCCGTCGATGTCCAGGAGACCCCCCTGTGAAGTGGAGTATGAAAACGCAGATGACATTTGGAGATGTGGGGACAATTTTAAATTTATTCTAATTCTTAGCAGGTAACAACTATGGGACCACCTACCATCCCCATCTCCCACGGATCTCTGTCCACCTTTTATTCCTTTCTTCTTCCTGTTTCCAATCTCTTTTCTTTATTGTTGTCTTATCTTTTATTCCAGAGATAATGACTGTCTATTACATGCAGAGACTGTCAGACCAAGAAGGGCCCTTAGCTCCAGACTGTGGGCTTTCCTCAGGCCACCAGGCGGGACGGGCCACCTGGGCAGGTGGTGGCAGCAGGAGAGGGAGGAATCCAGGACAGGCAGGTGACATGTGCGGCGGAGGCTGGTACCTGGACATGGGCAGAAACACCATCCTCAGTTCTTCAGTCTGAATTGGGGTCAAGAATCCAGCCCTCTCTTGGGAAAAGAACCTAATAGGGACCTCTCCTAAAATTGCTGGGGCCCTAGGCAACTTAGCCATAAAAAGACTGAGAAGAACAAACCAGAGCCCAGTGACCAGGACTGGATGGAGCCAGTGCCCAGTTGGCTGAGACCGCAGCTCCTCACCCAGAGTAGGGGCACTCTGATAAGAGGTAAAAGCCTCTGCTACTGCTCACTAGCCATCGTGAAGGCTCATTCACCCTGAGCTACCTCAGCTCCTGACTACCTCAGCTCCTGACTACCTCAGCTCCTAAACTTTGCTCTCTTTTACAGGGTTCAGGAGCAGGACTGGCTTCAAGCCTTCAGGAACGCAGCATTTGAGTATATGTAGAAGAGGGGGGCGTCTGGGTGGCTCAGTCAGTTAAGCATCTACCTTTGGCTCAGATCATGATCCTGGGGTCCTGGGATTGAGCCCCACGTCTGGCTACCTGCTCAGCAGGGAGTCTGCTTCTCCCTCTCTCTGTCCATGCTCTGTCTCTCTCAAATAAATAAATAAAATCTTAAAAAAAAAGAAGAAGAAGAAGAAGAAGAAAATAGTGTTGAACAAAATGGGAAAGAGAAAGAACACTGATGGCTTGGGGTTCTCCAAACTCTGCTTTCTAGCTCACCTGTGTCTGTACATGATTACTGGATTATTCTATGTGTGTGTGCGTGTGTGTGTGTGTGTGTGTGAGAGAGAGAGAGAGAGAGAGAGAGAAGGAAGGGCTGGTGGAGGGTGTTTTTTTCCATTCTCTGGAGCAAGTGTCCTTGACTTGGGGTCTGTGTGGGCTTCAGTAGTCTGTGACTCTCTAAAATGAGAAGCATTAGTGATTTTTTTTTTTTTTTTTTTTCTCAGCAAGGAGGTCCTCGGCTTTCTTCAGATCCCCAGAGCAGTCTGTGAGCTCTGCGGCTGGAGAACAGCCGTGCTGAGAGAGACAGTACTCTGGGAAGCTGATGGGTGGCAGGGGGAGGCCTCTCTATTCACGCCACTCCCTTCTTCACTCCCCTCCCCCATTTCCTCCTGTGCCTGGAGATTCTCGCACGAATCCATTTTAGAACGTAGGGGAGTATACATCAGTAATAGTCTGATTCGATTCAGACAACACCGAGCCCCAGCACACCACACCAGGGATGTTCATCGGCGCTACATTCATTCTCACAACTCTCCTAAGAGCTGATGGCTATTCCTCCTTTTACTGACAAAGAAACTGAGACTCAGAGAGGTCAAGCGGCTCGCCCGAAGACACACAGCAAATCAGTACAGTGCAGAGACGCACACACTTCCCTCCGATGCTGGGAAGAGCAGGCTGTCTTTCCACTGCCCCATAATCCCGCCTGGCTAGAGCAAGACAAAAGTCACGGCGCCCAGAGGCTTACCGGGTCTTTTATACAGATGAGTAATGCCCCGTAACCACCAAAGCCCTGCCTCCTGCTATAGTTGCCTTTAACCAGAACAGAACCTGAGGCAAGAAAGCCACTGTCAGCAATGTCAGAAAGTGCAGCAGACTGAATTTCTCCATCTTTGTTTTTTTCTCCCGAGGCCTTTAAACAAATGACAATGATGGAGAACAGTTATTAAAAGTAAAAATCCAGTGTATAAAAAATCTTGATAATCTCAGAGTTGACCGTCTGGCATCTCTTTGGGTTTGCAGAGATCCAAACGGACAGCCTACCCAGCTGGGAATTGAGGCCATTAATCAGATTATTCAAGGTGAAAAAAAAAAAAAACACTATTGCTTCTATTACCTGCAGATTTCAGGCATTTTGTTTTCCTTAAGAGAAGGTTTCTTTGGTCTGGCTTATCGGTCTAATCCCCTATTTCTCGGCTTGGTTTTGCTTGGTGTCACTCTGATCATACAGGAGCTGATATTTTTGCTGCAAAACCATGTACGAATTTTGTGACGGGGCTGGGGGGAGGAACAGCGCTTAAAAAAAAAAAAAAAAAAATCTTCAACAGGGTGAGGACTTCTGTGAAATAGGCCTGACACGCACAATTAGGGATTCATTCGCTGCGTGCAAAGAGCACCTTTATTGTTATCTATCGACTTCTGGGGGTCCCTCACCTCACATAGGAGGGCTGCCTAGTGGAAACATAGGTCATGTTTATGATCAGCTCATTTTGCCCCTGTTTGGCGATCTCTCTCTCTCTCTCCCTCTCTCTTTTTTTCTCCCTCTCACGTTTCATCTCTTTCTGCTGCTCAGAGCTTTGGAAAGCCCCAACAAATATCTGAAGAGCGGCGATACGTATAGTATAAGTCTGCATTCTGGGATGAGCTCGCAAGACACACAATGCCAGCGCGGCTCAGTGATCTACTTGTCAAGCCTGCCTCTCCACCTTCCCATCCTCATTCTGGGAGCCTATTAAATTAATGAGATAGAAGTCCGTGCTACCGCGGTCGGCTCGTTATTGGTGTACCGCGCCGGTGCTGTTACACTGGGCTTGTTTTCTCTCCTGGGACATTTAATTTCCGCTTCTCAAATGAGCTGCGAAGCTGGGAGGCCTGGCAGTGTTCGTTCCCCGCACTCTGTGATGCAGATAATGAGGGTACTGATAGGGACCTAGGAGGCTGTGATGGCTCCGAGAGCAGCCGTGGTCTGATAACGCTTTATGCCAGCCGTGTCACCGCGGAGCGACTATCATCCCTCAAGGAACGG
Source organism: Mustela nivalis (assembly GCF_964662115.1). Lineage (NCBI taxonomy): Eukaryota > Metazoa > Chordata > Mammalia > Carnivora > Mustelidae > Mustela > Mustela nivalis. The sequence continues at coordinate 150,083,634 of NC_139024.1, read as the reverse complement.
TTCATCTTTATGTGTAATACAGCAGCTGTCACCTAAATGGCTAATGGGGAAGCAAAGTAGAACCTTAGTGCTAGTAATCTTTGTCACTTAATAATTTTAAAGGTATCCGACTTCAGCGTCTCCTGCAAGTTCTCATAAAAGTGCACTTGCCGATTTTATGTGATTCGTGGCGGATTAAATGTAAACGGAGGGATCCGTGGTGCTGCTCTGTGCAAATCTAATTTAGTATAATTTGAATCGCCAGGTAATTAAAATGTATTATAGGTAGAAGATGCTGGGATGGTGGAGTGCCTGCATTTAAGAGGAAGATTTATTGGACTCGCAGCATCTACTGTGAACCTTCTACAACCACATTAGCTAACATCTGTTGGAAAATGTCGAGATGCAGGGCTGAAGACATGCGCGCAGAATGTATGCTTTCACGAGTTGTAAGGACCCACCGGAAACGTGGGGGCAGCGCGTGCAAGCGAAATTAATTAGCAATGGGACCCGTGTCTGCATGGGCAGAGGCGAGCATGCACGCGGGCTATGTGGGTGTGTGAAGGGGCATGTGTGTGTACTCGTAGGTACATACACACACACATCCTTTCTAATTAACATCCAACCCCTGCAGAGTGGGAACTGAAGTTTGATTGGATTTAAGGAGCAAGGTAATAATAATGGGACAGTTAATACAAACAATGTCTGTGTTGACACTGCCCCATTAGTATTTCCTGGCAGATTATTTTGTTTGCCTTGCCTAAGTGCACAAGATTATAGGAGGTGATTTAGGAGGCCAGGGCACTGGATTCTGAAGGCAAGCCAAGCCAATTTCAATCACACCTACAACCAGACTGTTAATCTTTGGGGAGTTACCGTACCTGTGCTGGCAAAGGTTAAGAGGCAAGAGATTCTAGAAGGCACAGATAGAGGCAAGTGTCCAGGGGAAGGGGGAGAGGTAGAAAGGACCCATCATTCTCTTAGGGGAGACATCAAAGGACATTTCAAAATCTGAAAAATATGCTCGTAGGTAAGTGTTAGATATACCACCCAGACAAACGCGAAACACATTCCAGGAAAATATCGGTCAGGAGGCAGTCGGGGTGCTTGCTCACCAATGAACGATAGCCAAATGCCCATGAAATATGTTTAAGAAACGCTACATATTATTAGTCTTCTCTCTTCACCACTGAACCGCTTGGGCCTATTGTCAAATGTGAGTTTCGCTGGGAGAAAAATACTAGGTGGGATGGGGAGCTGAGGTTCCGAATGACAGTTGACACTCCCCACACCCCCACCACCGCCGTCTGCCAAATCACGGTGTTCTCCTCCTCCTAAATCGTTGGTCAAACACGAGCCACACTAATGAGGAACTTCACTGCTGTAATTCACTTCTCTCCAATGGCACATCTCCCCCTGCTGAGCTCACTTCCTGGCTGCCCTTTGGGCCCCGGGCATCGGGGGTCCACAGGTATAAATGTTCGTTTAGTTCAGGCCCCCGAAGTTTCCACCCCAATTCGCAGTGCATCTCCGAGGATGCAGTGGGAGCTGGCTGTTTTGAATAAATATGTAGATTTTAAATAAGGTTTTTAAAAGCACCCTCTGGCTTGTTGATGCCTGAGCCCCAAACAGGTATTGACACAAGTGTTTCCAAGTGTTGGAAACATTTGCTAACACGTGCAGTCAGGCTCCCCAGTCATGTGTCTCTGGGCAAGTAAGAGGAGAACGGCGAGCACAACAGACTCATCAAAAAATTAGACTGGCAATGCAAAAATGAAAACAGTTGCTCTTGCCTAATATAATAATAACGCAACAGTCAACGTATATTCAGATGGGTAATAATTTCTTTGGTCGTCATTAGAAGATGACTAATCGCCAAGAGCTCTTTGGGGATCCTACGGATATAATTAAAAAGCTCTACGCAAAACCCAACCAAATTTCGCATTCATTAAAGTCCACTTAATATCCAACGTCATAGTTGAGATCAGATCTCCCACTCGTTGCTATTTCCGTGAGAAGCCCTGTATTTGTGCTTTGAAAATTGTGGGGGGAAATGGCTTTTCTGAGATGGAAGTTGGAAAGTCAATATTGTCAGCATTAAAAAAAAAAAAAGAAAAAACAAAGCCAAGGAAGCTAACATATGAAATGTCTGACTCCTTCTTCCCTCATTTATTCAAACCAAAGGTTTTGCTTCACATGGAGCACAGAGGTAATGATTGTGCATCTGTTGCCATAATACAGTGAGCTAGGAAGAACTAAGTACGTGCAATTCAATAAAGTATATTTAGCATATTTTCATTGCACCAAATATCAGCTGATCCACCTCTTATTAGTATAAATGGCATAGATTAGTGTCAGGCATTTTCAACAGTGAAGAAATTACAGGAGTCTGCAAGGCTCATTAGGCTCTGGCTGCATGTTAACGAGGGGCCAGGCCTTATTAATAAGAAGAGGAAAAGATAAAAACTCAGCTTCGGGGAAAATAAAGGAGCAGAACACGCCTTTAAAAATTCTCCAGCATTTACGAGGGAGAAGGCTGCAACGGGTGATTCTTTTCCTCCCTGGTTTCCTAGACATCTGTGAAGATGGGTATTTCCCTTTATGAAGTTACTATTTCTTTTTTTTTTTGGCAATAGACAAATATATATATTTTTTTCAGTGAATGTCAAATACATACAGAAACTATATTATAGGTATTTCGTTTTATATTTTTTAGAAATGATGTTCTTTTAAAGAAATTCAGTTCTTTTCATATAAACATTTATATTTTTTAGAAAGGATGTTCTTAAAACTAAGCTGTTCTGGAGGCTGAGCTCTGGTTCTGCATTTCGTTCTGGTCTTCCTTCTCCCACACTGTCCGTTAATGAAGGTGGGAGAGAAGCTGTGCAACCTCCAGAACGAAAGGGATCCGTGTCTTCTCCCAGCTTCCCTACCTCCCTGCATTACAAAATCTGAGCGGCAATATTCAAAAAACAATCCTTCCTTGGAAAGGAGAGGGAAAAAGAGGCTTTGCATGGTGTTGACATCTACATGGGGGTAAAGAGGGCTTTCTGTTAACCCTAAGGTCATTGTGATGAATTCTGCTTGGGGAAAACCAGCTCCATGAATAGCATTTTGCTTCAATTTTGAGAAATTCATCAATAAAGGCCGACTCCAGAGAACCGGAGAAATAAGACAACACACAGAAGAGTAGAAATGAGGGTCTTGGCCAGAGGCTGTGTTGATTCAGAACTGTGTCAAAAGGCAAAAACAGAAAGCAAAGGAAAAAACCCTCCAGGCTTAGTACCCGAGGTGAGATGCTTTTGAGAAAGGGAGGAAAACAAAACAAAACAAAACAAAACAAAACAAAAAAAACGACAACAAGATATTTGTCACAGAGTCTTTACAATGTGTGTGTATTTTATACACACCACACAGATACACACACACCCTCACAATAGAGCGATTTTATGGCAAAGTTTTTTAAAAGCAACACCAGAATAAATGTAAATAATGAGTTTTTAATGCAAAAAAGGAAACTGCTCACACTTTGCCCTTCTGCAGACTCTTTCAGCCTCGAATATTTCAATGTTTCTTTTAGGCTAAGTTGTTATAAAAAGATAAGTTTTACATTCAAGGGAAGATAACTGTGCTAAAGTAATAGTCTATTGTTACCCAGTCAACAGTAACGAATTTAGAGTTTCCGAATGTTTCGAGTCACCCTGCATTACGTTTATGCTTAAAAATCACATTTCTTTTGTATTGATTCTTTTTCCCCCTCACTGTGTTCAAAATGGAAGTGAAATGATCCTAACTCTTGAGGTCAGTTTTGAACCAGCGTTACCACTAGCCCCTTTACAGTTCGAAAACACCGCAGTTTTCAGCGGATGACAATGGCAAGGCGAGAGGGACCCTTCTCGACACAGGCCAGTTCTGTGAATGTGGCATCTCGGCACCTTGCACAGCGATACGGAAATGCTGGGATTCTGGGGTGGAGCGTGATGGGTATTCGGGGCCCTGTAAATTCCACCCTCTGAAATCATTCAGGTGTTTGAAGCCTTCGTCATTGTCATCTTGGTCTGCATTCCTTTTTTTAAAGCTTCTTTTCTCTACTTCACCTAGCCTATTTTTCGCAGACCAAGAATCGACTGAAAATTATTACATAGATGCCATAATATGTTTAGAAATACTTCCCTTTAATAAAATTCTGTGCATATACAAAATTATATCCTCACATATTTGACTATAAGCTTCTGTAAACACTGGGTTTGAGGCACTGGATAAGAATTTTCTGAAATAGGAAAATCAAATTTCTGGGAAGACAACTTTTTTTTTAATAAGAATTACATGAAAGTGTCCATTTTAACTCTTTCAGCTTCATCAAGGCAACTTCTGTGAAATAATGCCACAAAGCTTGTCACAGAGTCAATGGGAAGAAAGCGATTGTTTCTCTTTTCTTTCTACTCTTTAATACGGAGACACAGAAATATTTTCTGACCGTCATCTTTCAAAGCAGGTTTCACCGGTAGAATGGGAACCCAGCCCATCGAAACTTTGAAAAGCTCAAACCTCCAACATCCCCATCATGAAAGATCGTGTGTATCACTTGATGTTCTAAAGTGACAAGACGTACATTAAAAAATATTTCTCTTATTGTTACATTTCAGGCACGTTTACTGTTCGCTGCTTGGCTTCATTATGTGTCATAGTCTGAATCTACAAATCAAGTATAATTAGACTTAGCGAACTGATTGGATTTCTAATTAAGCTACATTGGAAACAATGCACAATCAGTAAATACTCTGACTAGGTACATTTTAAAGAGCAACTCTTGGGCTTTTTGCTGATGACTAGACACCAGTGTCATTAAATTTGTTGGTGGCAAGCAAATTTTAAAGCTAAAATAGAGGCAATTAGTAAAGATCTTGAAATATTTAATCACGTTTGTCCAATTAGTGTGCAATTAGGCAGTGGTGTGGCGTGGGACAGGCATTCTGCTTCACGGCTTGGTGCAGAAGGATCCCTTTGAAATTTTGCTGTTTAGTTTATTGATATATAAAAAGGAAGTTATGGTTGTAATTTCCAATTTAAAAAAAATACTGTGCAGATGGTCTGACTATATATTTAACAATGTTAAACAAATCCAAACAAGGGAAGCATGTTACCTGAAATTACACAGCTGTGATCTGTGAATAAGCTCTGGATCATGGTAGATTACAGCTGTGCTTATCTCGATCATTGAGACAGCCAGACACGTTATACTGGAGACATCGGGAACCTGATGACTCATCCAACAGGTCTTAAAATGATTGGCAGCTCCTTCCTTGACCAAACGTGCTCTCCCTGGTGGTTCGCTCAGTTCCTCTGAGTTCCAGTGGTTTAAATTTTATGCAGAGGACGAGACAGGAAGAGCTCCTGCAAGAAACTGATTTGGTAAGTATTGATAAGCTGAACAGCGAGGTTACCTGGTATTCTAACTGCACACCGACTGTTCCTGTCTACTCAGTTATATGCTGGGGATGGGACAAGGTCAACAGGAGGTTTGGCATGCCCAGTGTGAAAGGAAACGCTTAATTTGCATCGCCCTACCACAGAATAGAGTACTCTTTAGCTTTGCTGGAAAGCACAGGCTGTGTTCCTAACTGTCCTGTCTGGACAATTGCCAGAAAACAATACTTGCATTTTAAGAGAAGGGCTGTGGAGAGGCCACAGGGCCCTGTGTGTCTCAGGCAGCAGTCAGACCCAGGGCTGAATGACCTCACAGATACCTGGAAAGTGTCATTCTTCAGAGCTGTCAGATGAGAAAATGAGGTCCCAGTAAGAGATTTTCTAGGTACTGAGGTACGTAAACATCGGTGGGGATGGAGGGGCAGGGGGGTTGGAGGAATGGGAAGATGCACTAGGAAGAACTTCTGAGGTACCCTGGTATTATGCGGAACTTGTTTGTGTCAGAGGAATGTCTCCCATTTTCTTCTAGGGTGTTGACGTCATGTTCAGATTTAACAATCCCAATATCATCTTAAACGGGAAAGGAAAAGATGCCCGTCAATAAATAAACTTGTTTTCCTGGACCCTGGCAACCCAATACGTTGAAATATGTTGACTTGGGGAATCTAGGAAGAGGTTTGGGGACAGAGATCCATTTTCTCCTAGGTGCACCGACTTTTCATGTTACCAGACGTAAGTACGTTCTATCTGGATAACTTGGAAACCGGTGAGAAGACAATCCCCTGGGTATCCCCAGATGTAAAAGGAAGAGTTCAAAAGAAAAGTGAAATTAAAAACGTCCTTGAGAAAATGAAAGGTGAATTCATGTGGAGGATAGGATTAGTGCACATAGGAATACAAGACCTTGTAATAGGCTTACTGGGAATTTAGTTTAGGGAGACTTTATCATATTTATTTACATATCTCTCCTCTTTCCCGAATTTTGAAGGCATCTTTGTCTGCCTCACTTTCTGGAAGCAGGTTACATAATGATCCTAAGTCAAAGCCAGCTATTTTGAAACCTTTGAGTATAATTAAATTTTATATTGAGATTTAATTAAATTCTTAATTAAATTCCATATTTAGAATTTTCATAAATTTGTAAATCTAAGTGTAGTGAATTTTAGATGAAAAAAAAAATTAATGAGTAAGTTCATTGTGGATTACACCTGTACCTTGCACTTGCCCTGGCAGGAACAGGATTCTAGAATGACGCGCTGTCAGCTGCCGTGGGTCGTGGCTGGTGGGTCTGGAAGGACAGTGTGTCTCCATCCAAGCTGCTAAGGGAGGGGAGAATCTCTTGATTTTTTTTTTTTTTTTTTTTTTTTTTTTTACAGGGATGAGGCAGTATGATACCTGAATGAGTTTGAGAAGTCAAATAATTTCCTGTTTGGCACAGCCCTTCTTTGTTTGGTGGTCTTTCTACAGTAGTCCGCTGATGCCCCTCAGGGTCCCTATGTCTCTGTGCTTTTTCTGCCTTCTGTGCACTCCCCCAGACTACCCCTCCCACCGCCCCCCACAGCCTGCTCTCAGAAAGCCTCCTGGGTAGGCTTAACCAAACTTAGCGAATAAAAATATAGGCTGCCCAGCTAAGTTTGACTCTTGGATAAGCAGTGAATAATGTTTTAGTATGACAAGATGTCTAACTACTACATGAATATACTTACACCAAAAAATACTTGTTGTTTATTGGAAATTCAAATGTAACCAGTGCCCTGTATTTAATCCAGCACCCTCTTTCTGGAGCACAGTCGCACTTAAGTATACATAATTGAGAAAAGCCCCATCTTTCACCCAAGGGCATGTGTATTTTTATGTCAGTCAGAAATTTAGGTGAGAAGTAGGGAGGCTAATGTTGAAATTTCAGGCACCCATTAAGGTACTGGTTCTCCATCTTGGCTGCATATTATAATCACCTGCAGAGCTTTGAAAATCACAATGGCCAGGCCAAAACCCAGACTAATTAAATCAAAATCTCTGAGGGTGGGACCTAGGCATCGGTATTGTTTAAAGCTCTCTAGAGATTCGAAAGTGCAGCCAAGTTTATAAACCACTGAGCTAAGAAAGGGTTCTCAACCGCGGCTGCACAGAAGAGCCACCTAGAGAATTGAAAAAAACAAAAAACAAAAAACGAAACAAAACCCAGAAAAACGTACTCATGTCTGGACCCCAACCCCAGAGGCTCTGACTTAATTGGCTCGGGTGGGAGTCTGGCATCCATAATTTTTAAACCTCCCTGGGTGACAGAGAACCACTGAGTTAGAAGATGTGCAGAAAAGTCTCTTGAGGGGCGCCTGGGTGGCTCAGTGGGTTAGGCCGCTGCCTTCGGCTCGGGTCATGATCTCAGGGTCCTGGGATCGAGTCCCGCGTCGGGCTCTCTGCTCAGCAGGGAGCCTGCTTCCTTCTCTCTCTCTCTGCCTGCCTCTCAGTGCCTGCCTCTAAGTGTACTTGTGATTTCTCTCTGTCAAATAAATAAATAAAATCTTAAAAAAAAAAAAAAAGAAAAAGAAAAGAAAAGAAAAGTCTCTTGAGCAATGGGTCATCTCCATACTGTGTAAACTTACTCCGCTGTCCTCCTGTGCCCACCTCGAGAGCTCTCCTTGATGCTTGGTTTCTGTGAGAAGAGTCCATCTTCTCCCAGTGGCATTGAATTTGTCTACTGCCCGATATAAATCAGGGTTTTATATTTCAGGCACACTTGGGATGCCCCTGACAGTTGCCTTGGGGGAAAAAAATCAGATGTGACTGTGTAGTACTGAAAGCATTTTTTTTTTTTTTAAAGGACTAAAGTAAATGATATCCTGCTGGGCCAGAAGGGTAGATTAGGGAGTTGCCATGAAATAAGTGGTTATCAGGAGATCCGGAAAACCAAAGAGAGAAAGAGGCTGGACCTAAAAATAATGGTGAAAGGAAAGAAAAATTCCAGAAAAATATCAAGTAGGTTGAGAATGAAAATATTAAGAAGGATCCAATGAACCAAATGATCCAATAATGAACCAAATTAAGCTTAGTTTGATAGAAGAGGGTTTTTGTTGTTGTTGTTTTGTTTTGCTTTTTTGCCACAAACCAAAACAGAACTTAGGAATTTGGTATGTCTGAGTGACAAGCAGCAACTGGGAGGGACCAGCTCCTCTGAGCAAAGTTGGCTGAAATCAAACTCACAAATGCTGTTTAGAAAACGGACGGTGGACATTGGTAGACATCAGCTCTGCATCATTCGTGACCCCCACTGTTACCCAACGTGGCCTTACAGCGAGACGTATTTGTTCCTTTGCCATAGCTTGTGTGGTTCGGAAAATGGGAACCCCTTAAAGCACTAGATCTGAGGAGACCGTAACTAAACTAAGAAGAGTTCTGGCTGCAGTCAGGTGCCGGAAAGAACACAGAGCAGGTGCCAAAGGTCCATGGGAAGAAGAGTAGGAGCAGAATGCAGCTGGGCTGAGGTCAGGGTCTGACGAACATGAGATGCTGAGTCCTCCCATGTGCGTGTGTATGTGTTGAGTACAAGCCCAGGTGAGGGGCAGCAGGAGTTGAGAAGTAGGTAGAACCAGAAAAACTTGGAAATACCGGCTAAAATTACAGAGGACATATCTAGATTGCTTTCTGCTGAGTCTGAGCCTCCCTTCCAGACCCTGTGACCCTCCTCCAAGAGCATGGCTCTGTGGCTTGATCCAGACTTGGGTTTGTAGGTCACCAGGTTGGTGGGATGCACGAGCCTTGTGCAGAGTCTCTCGGGACTGAGGTCGCCTTGCTCAGGGTCACTGCCACAGGAGCAACCCCCAGACTTGTGTTTTGTATGGTGTGACCCCACAAGGCCTGTCTCACAGCTGGTTGGGATAGGAGTGGGTATTTTACTATAAGACGGAGAGACCTTGGGCTGGCCCCTACCTAGAATTTTGTTCAGAGAAAGAGAAACAGAACCCATCAGATTTCTCTCCTGTAACAAATACATTCAGATGGTGGGAAGGGGGCTGCTCAGGGTAAAGCAGGGACAAGAGAGCCCATGGTGGGTCGTGTTTAAGGGGATTGGAAAACTTGATGACAGAAAGGCAGCTGATGATCGAAAATAAAGCGGCAGAGATGTGCTGAGAAACGAAGAGATAAGGAAAGAAAAGAGATAATGCTGCTTTGGAGAGGGAGAGTCGCTGATCCTCAGTCGCTGAGGGAGCTGTGTTAATGTCTAGAGTTTTGCAGTTTGCGGTCCAGTTCCAGTCCGTGAGGATCCTTACAACAGCACTCTGTCCCCTTTTCTTGTATTCTGAATGGATCTCTGTTGCCCTAACCACAAGCATCCAACGAAAACAGAAGGGCACAAAGCAGTTTGTGGTTCCCAGTGGGAAGGGCTCCTAGTAAATGGGCACTTGAGAAAAATCCCCCCTCTTCTCAACACCCTTAATGGGTCACCATAGTGACCGGTCTAGAGTGCTGTAGCAGTGCTCTGGGCATCTTCTTGGGGCTGTTTGTTCTCTGGTTCTTCGGAGCTCCCCCCCCCCACCCCCACCCCGCCAAGTCTCCTAGCTTGTGAATATTTTGCCAGCTGTCCCAGGCTTCCAACTATAGGTTGCTATAATTTATAATGTCACAATAATCTTTTAAGCCATTGTTAATTTCAGCCCCGGTCCCAAGTAGAACACCTATCCAGATGGTCTTGGGCAGTAACTCAAGTCGTAACACTTGGGTTTACAGCAGTAAAGAAGTTCACGTCACCTTGGGCTTACCCTTCCTGTGCCTTGCGCTCCTTATCTGTAAAATGGTGATCATGACTGCAACTATGAAGAATTAAATGAATTCATGCATGTGAAGCATTGAGAAGACTATCCAGGGAATATTAAATACTAACATAGGAGCGATTGTGTTGCATGCTCCCCTCTACTCTCAGGGACTCTGTTCTTTGTATAAACGCACCCACCCACCTCCCTAACTTGGATGCCTATTAGAGGTGACAGGGTCCCTTTATGGTAGGCCTGCTATCCTTGACTTGACACCCTCGTTATGCTGAGAACCTCCTCCTTCCATCGCCAGACTTACTTTGCGTATGTCTGGAAGGCACTCCATGGTTGTTTTTGTTTGTTTGTTTTTGCTGAGGAGCCCATCTTATCTTGGATTTTCTGGAAACCGTACCTCACCTTTGTTGACCAACCCATTTGGAATTCCAGTGAAAGGGAGTTCAGGCTTCTCAAAGTAGGATTATTTTAGGCAATTCTGTCTTCAAAATGATCATAGACCTTTCTTCCCCCATTTCACCCAATGGTCACTATAAAGCATGGCCACTGTGTCAGCATCCTAGCTCAGAATGAAGCAATGTCGATCCGTGTATCCTCTGGTCACTATCTGGGCTGCCGAAAAGATCAAAAATCCAAACATAAAATGACTAACCATGACTAACTAACATCAATGAAGTAATAATGACCATTTACTAGGTATAATCCCCCAAACCAAGGCATCATGCTGACTGCTTTATACAAATTATTTCCTTCAGTCCTTCCACAAATCTTGGAGATAAATGTTTTCAATTTTATTTTTATTGATGGGGAAACTAAAGCCTCAAGAGGTTCACTGACGTTTCCAAAGTGAAGAGCGAGAAAGTGACAAAGTCAGGATCGGAACCCAGGTCCATGCGCCTGGGAAGCCCAAGCTATTGGCTTTTGCACCACATGGGACAGGAGGACCCAAACCGTAACTACTTGGCCTTTGTGAGGAGTCTCCAGCTTCCATGGGTGTCAGCCCCATTCTGAGGCGCTTACAAACCACCACAAAGAGAAAAACAGACTTGAGGAATAAATGGGAGAATGCGGAGCTCATTCGCACCTTCTTTTTTATGTTCCATTTTTAAGGACGGCAATAAACAACTAGGCAGGGTCTCCTTTTTTGGACAATCTGATGCTAAGCTAAAACATTAGGTATATATTTGGAAGATCCAAAAGGTTGGTACAGAGATTTAAAAAACAAAGCAGGCCATTGATCATATATATATATATATATATATATATATATATATAAAGACACGTTGCAAATGAATTTTATTTGGTTTCAAGAATTCTCTGTGAATGTCCAGAGACCCCTTCAAGTCAATGATGGCCCTCTGGAGGGTCGTGAAAGCAGGCAGGGAATCTCTGTCTCCACTCCCCCTACCCATGCCCCTGTTGGTACACTTGCTCTTGCTACACGCTATCAAGAGGGAGGAGTGATCACATTTTGTTTACAAGAGTATAGAGGAGGGGAAGGGAGATAGCTTTTTCTTCTAAAAGAGTGATTCTTGACATAGCTCTGTGGCTTAGTCACCTTGTTTCCTTCATGAGATGTTTCCAGGGCACTGAACATGGTACCCATAAGGACTGCAGTTTTTGCTGGCGCAAAACTTTTTGGTGGGGAGATTGTATGTCAAACTCTGTCCCTCCTGCAGTCATAGCAGTTGCCTGCCAATCTGCCCAGCTGGCTCAGGGCCTGACTATTTTGATATTTTTAAAAAAAGGAGAGAAGAAGCCTTTCTCCCTTTGCTCTCCCCTGCCTCCCCCTTCCCCCCGATATTTCACAAAACCATGCGGATTTGCTGAACAGGTCTGTAAAATTAATTATACTGTGAGTGCTTGGTAACCAATGAATTGTAAATTGTGCATTATTAAAACAGCATCAGAGCTCTGACTGATCTATTATTCTTTGGGGAATGAACAAAGATAAGAGCTTTATGTGCTTTGGAGGTCTTTCTTGCCACCCTACAGCAGGCATGGAGAGGAAATATCAAGTAGTTTTGCATTTTGTTTTGTTTTTCTGCAAGTTGAATTAAATAAAAAGGGTATCTCCCCCCCCCCCATTAAATTGTTACATGCTCCCTCCCTGTTCTGCGTGTAGCATCTACTATGGTAGTGGGCACTGAGTAAATGCTATTATGCAGTGATCGCGATGATATGTTTCCATATATGCTCAGACACAAACACAGTGCCCGTCAACCTCATGTGAACAGGAAATACATGCGATGACATGGCATCGTAATCAAATACATTGTGTCGATGTAGTGCTTCTCTACAGCGGCTCAGGAAGAATTCTGAGTAAACAGTAGGACACATAAAAAAAATATCGGCTGAGTATGTGCCAGGGGCCTTGTGGCTTCAGCTGGATTAAAAAAAAAAAAAAAAAAAAAGATTCTGGAAGAAACGGTTTTTCTTGTCTCTTCCTTCTAGACACGATCACCCCTGGGATTTGCTTGTGAACCGCTCCTTCTACTGAACTATCTCCCCCGTGCAGAATTTCTCCGTGGCTTCCTATCTGCGGTGATGATTCCTTCCAGGCACTCTGCACGGCTCTCCATGGAAACTTTCTCTTTGCGTGACTGACCAAGCCTGCGGTCCCTGGGAATGGAAGTGCCGGTCAGTCACGCGGCGCTCGCCTTAGGAGCAGCCATTCTAGCTAAGAGAATCAGGACAGGCATGAGCACGCAAACACACACACACACACACACACACACACACACACACCGCCCCCCTCTAAACAGAAACATTTATAAACCCACCATTTCAGGAGGGAATAGGATGTCTCCGAACAGGGCTGCCCCAAATGCCATGCAGAACCACGTATGTAATTTGTGGGACGCAGTGCAAATAGACCATGTGAGCCCCTTGGTTCAACAATTGGGAAGCATTTCGAGACGGTAACTGCAAAGCATTGGCCTGAATGCAGGCCCCGTACAGCTGCTCAGGTTGCACACCCAGGAACCCGGTCCTGTGGTAGAGGAGGGGGTGGGGGGAACATTTGCTCAATGGGTTTTTTTTGGGGGGGGGGGAGGAAGTTCTGTATTTTTGATGCATTTTCATCTTCACGTGGCCAAATTGGTTGGGCCATAAGACACTTAACAGCATTTCTTCCACCCAGAGAAAGACAGTGAGAGCCACACAGTCTTTTTCCCAGGAGGAGACGCGGAGGGATCTCGTCTCGAGTCTGCCCCGACAGCAGCCGGGTTCTCAGTGTGGACTGCTCTGGTCCAGGGAGATTGTGTGGAACGGTAGACAGAAATCAACTCGCTCGCAGACCCCGATCTTAGACCCAGCCTCCGGGTTGTTCTGAGCACTGCTGCCTTCTTAATCGCCAAAGAACTCCTGTGATTTTGAAGGAAAGATAACAATAGTTGGTTCTGTGTTGTTTTTAACGAGCGCGTTCTCACCTACTCCTCCTATAGGAGTTCGGTACAGGAGGTGGGGAAGATGAGCAGAGGAAATGAGCATAGAGCCGGCACGATTTTATTGGGGGGGGGGGGGGGGAAGCATCGTACACGTGGTTTGGGGGAACGCAATCACAGCAGAGCGCAGCTGGTGGAGGCGGGCAGGGGGGTCGGAGGGCTGGGGTGCTAGCGAGCTGTACCCAGCACCGCCCCCCCCCCCCCCGCCCCGGGTCTAACTTCCTGCAAGGCCTTCCGATTTCTCTGTGACCCTGCCACCTCTGAGGACCTCCAGCCCTCCCTGTTGTCCTTAAAGGACAGATGTGTGCAGCTGGGCAAGCCTACGGAGTAAGTTGGCTTCCAGATCCCTTATCACCAGAATCACACACTTGCAATTTCAGGGGGAATGAATAGACCATCCCAGAAGGGGCAAAGGTCTGGGTGATAAATTTGGTTAAGACGGGAAAATTAGGACAAAAACAAAAACACAACAGCACATCTTGTAACTCATGTGTGGCTTTGTTGTTGTGGAAAATGGGTTTTGCTTTTGCCCCAGAAGACCACCAGCAGAGAGATTGTATTCCTGAGGGGTGGGGAGGTTGAAGTACTAGTCTAACAGTACTAGTACTTCAGCTAGTGGACTAGTCTTTGCTGGACATCAGAACAGAGGCCAGAAGATCCCACCTGCCCCCAGACAGGGAGAAGCGGCTCCTTCAGGCATCGGACCCTGTTTATGAGTGCAGTGTGCCCTAAAATTCAAAAGAGGGCAGCAGATAACTGACACAGCCCATCGCACCAGGAAGGCACGAAACCTGAGGAATGTCAGCAGGAAAATTTGCTGCTTTATCAAAACTCACGTCATGCAAGCGTTAGCCACGCCAGAAATGCGTGTTTCTACCACCCTGTGCTTAATGTAAAAGCAAATATTTGATTAATGGACTTTCATGAGCTTTGGTGGTGTTGAGGGCAAGCGTAGGCCTCAGCAGCCTCATGCTACCAGACTTGCCGATATAAAAATCTGTGATGGCAATGTTGGGAGGTCAGGGCCCCAGGACGAGAGAAATGGCCAAACCCTCTGATGGGAGAGACCGCCTGTGTGTTTGGTGCTTTGCTGTGAGGGCTTTTCCTGCTTCTCTGAAATGAGCAGGACCCCCCCCCCCCCCCCCGCCCCCAAGTGTGTGCTGTCGCTTCCTACCTGGTAAATTCCACAGAGTGTGAGGCTCGCAGGAAGTGGGAGAAGGCGATTCTCTGTGACATTTCCATGGCTTCCAGAAGACAGAAAGTTTGTGACAGGGAAGACAGACCCACTCTGGTTCCCAGTCAGGACATCGGGATTTTGAAGACGCTGGGGGCACATGGAATGAAAAAAGGAGGAAATTGTTGAAAGGAGAGAAAGCTGAAGTTCTCAAGTGAAATTGCAGCCTTCAACCTAATACCACGGAGTGAAAGTATTAGGATTTCATCCCTGGGATCACGCAGTGGACTGCTTTATGATCGTACTTCCTAAAAAGAGGGATAATCTGGAGTCAACCCCAAACACAGCTTCACAGAGAAGTTCTCCTGTTTCTCTTGTGTCTTCCAGTAGGGAGTAACAGTGAACAAAAAGGAAATCTTATTTTAAAAATAAACCCTGAAATGAGATTGCCAGACTTCCAAGATCTACAAGAGTCTTTTTTTATTTGACCTGGCTTTAAGTAATTATTTTTACCCTTCATTTTTCTTATAAAGCTTTTTAAAATCGTTTTGACTCTACCAAGAGGGCATGAAACTACATCAGGAATCTAGAAAATGTTGCCTCTGAAAAGTTGAATTCTGTTTAGTTTTAGCATGTTTGTGATTTCTAGAAAGAATTGAAGATTTTTTAAAAATTCCATCAACAAGTTAGACTGCTTAAACTGTGAAGAGTTTCCATTAAGACTTGAGAAAATGCACATTATCTTTTTTTTTTTTTCCACCTAAAAATTAACAGCTGCTTCGGTGTCTGGGTGCCCACCTGATGCCAAACAAAGGGTTTCTGAGAAACATGCCCTAAAACTTTGGGCTGATTTAATATTAAACAATTGCTATGGAGCTGAGAAAATCAGCCCCTTTATAGATGCTGGTGAACAGAGGATCCTCTTTATATGTATAATAATAAAAACCAGACTTGGCAAGAGCTCACAGGTCTGCAGTGACTGTGCATTTCTTTGTATTCCCTAAAATAAATGAGGCAGGAGGTGATTTTTTTTTTTTTTTTACTGGTGTTTCTCATGTCATGAAGTTAGAACTGCAAATTGACAAACAAATTAGAAAGGTCCCTAGTGTCCTGCAAGGTCACTAAGGAATAATGGGGTTTGGGTAGGTATCCTTGGAGTCTGCTTGTAGGATAGTCTAGAACAATCATGAGATCTTGCACTTGAAAATAACTCTCGACGAAAAGATGCAAGACTCTTTTCCAGAGGAGTCATCTCTGGAGCTTAAAAGAAAAAAAAAAAGTTTTGTTCTCTTAGGAACATAGCCCTCTTGGGGATGACCTCAGTCCTCAAATTACAAATGCAAAAAAACAAAAGGCCATGTTTACAGAATTTTTTTTTAAGAGGAAACTGATCTGCAAGAAAGAAAAAAAAAATACAAAATACGTGCATCAGGATAAATGGGAGCCTGATAATATAAATTAACTGTATTCTCTATTGAACTTAATAAAGTCAAGGAGATGACAATTTGGAAGACCTGAGTTTTGCTGACAGCTCTGCTGGACCTCATGTCTCCTTACAAAAGGCATATTTTTACATTTCTGAGCCTCAGTTTCCTTGTCAGAAAAATGAGGGCATTTGCTTTTACTTCAAAACTATTATTTTAGGATTCACTGAAGTGTTGCAGTGAACGCAACAAACTTCCAAACATTGGGCTCTGTACTTTGTTGAATTAATCTTGGCTTTACTGACGGCAGAGCATAGCTACCAGAAAGAA
Source organism: Mustela nivalis (assembly GCF_964662115.1). NCBI lineage: Eukaryota > Metazoa > Chordata > Mammalia > Carnivora > Mustelidae > Mustela > Mustela nivalis. The sequence goes on along the minus strand of NC_139024.1, from coordinate 150,067,091 downwards.
CATGACACGTATATTATAAAGGGCATCCTTTGCTAAGCCCTGCAGAAATGCACAAGTTTTATGCTCTTTTCAACTTAGTCTGTCTCTCACATACTACTCAGTATGCTGCATACTGAGCCTTGTGTAATGTCTTTGGTTTCAAAACTGTTTCTCTAGTCGGGGAGTGTTATGAGGACCCTGGCTTATTTAGCGCTGAGTCTGGGAATCTGTGGGTAGGGTTCTTCCCCTGACCCCTTCCTCAGCATCTGTCTCCATCCTGCAGCACTCAGCTATGCATAAGAACATCGACCGAAAAGCAAACAAGCATTGCACCTGACCGTGTGAGCAGCAAAGTCAACAGCTATTAAGGCCCCCTGTTTTAATTTCCCATAATCATCAATTTTCCTCTGCCTTCTGGCCCCTGCTGTTCCTCCTTGCCCCTCAGACTCCTATCTGCCCTCCAACCCTTCTTCCCTTAAGGTTTATTGTCATTTATGTCTTCGGTCCACAGAGTACCTCTGGTTTATTCTGGAGAGAAACATATGACACAGAGGGTTGAAAATCCCAGAAGTATTGGTGCATTTATAGAATTTTTTGTCCTCCACAATGAGGAGGACCCAGGTGCACGTACACCCCTTGCTCCTCTGTCTTTGTGAACCCCATTTTCATAACGTTAGAGGGCACCCATATATTTACGTCTCACAAGATGAATAGAAGAAAGGAACTAAATGATACCCAAGGACTCCCATGCTCGCTTAAAATCTTTGCACGCCTGATTCTCGTCTTTATGCGAGCCCTATTGCTAAGTATTGTGACCTCATTATAAAAGGAAGTTTAAAAAAGGCTCAGAGAGATAAAGTACCTTGCCCAAGGGCACACAGTAAGTGGCAGAGCTCAGAATCGAATTCCACAGACCTACAGATGTTTCCTTTCTCGAGTTCTTCTTCAATTTTTGAAAAACTGAAGCTATACTTTCCACTCCTTTTAAATTCATAAAAATCATATACAGTTTTATGAAGGAGAAATCGTTATAGGAAATTAAGGCACAATTGTACTCTATCCCAATTTTACAAGCATATGGTATTTTAACATTTGATAAGCATTAAGCAGGACAGCTCAAAAGCAGACAAACACAGCAGTTGGTACCAGACCTGACTGCTTTTCTATACTACACTATGGGTCATCTTTAGGATGATAGCATATACTGGGGAAAATGAAGTATTTTTTTCTAAATTTGTTTATCCAGAAGACTCTCCTGACCGTTAAAATAATATTGCTCAAGGTGGCTCAGTCGGTTGAGCATCTGCCTTCCGCTAAGGTCGTGATCCCGGGGTCCTGGGATTGAACCCTGCGTCGGGCTCCCTGCTCGGTGGGGAGTCTGTATCTCCCTCACATCTGCCCACCGTTCCCCCTGTTTGTGGGCTTTATCAAATAAATAAGCACAATCTTTAAAAAAATAAGTAATATTGCTAATTGCTGCCTATCCAGGCAGACCTTCTCCAGACATTCTCTAGGGCATCACATAGATGTAATGAGAGGACATAATGATTTAGAGGGACACAGAAGAAGATAGAAAACGTCCTCTTTCTTTTGTGCCTTTTTTTTTAGAAAATTGAAGGTTTAGTGTGGTAGGTAAAGCCAAGGTTATGATGCATGTTTTGACTCAAAGAGATTACTGAGTATGGAGGACTCAACATCTCGATGGCATGTGTGTCTCAGGGACCACGCCACAGTCCCGCCCGTTTCAAGCAGCTCTCTCCTAGGCATCCCCTACCAGCACCGAATTCCTTTCTCCCACTGGCTATTTTTGCCGTGACCTTTTGTTGATATTTTATTAACCTCTCCTCTTCACTTGATCAGAGCTTCTGCAACACTGGAAAGCGATGTCAAATAGCAGGAGAAATAACACCACGCGTGGCCCAACAACAGCAACTTAAGCCTCTGTAACATGGGATATCTTATAACACTGTTTCTCAAAGTGGGGTTCCTGGGAGACTCGCCTCTGATTTGCCAGGGAAACGCTAAAATGCAGATGCTTGTCTCCTGCCCTCCACCTGATCAGTCAGAATCTCAATGGTAAGAGGGAGGGAGGGAGGGGTGAAAGTCAGGAATCGAACATTTTTAGTCGTCGGGGCACCTGGGTGGCTCAGTGGGTTAAAGCCTCTGCCTTCGACTCAGGTCATGATCCCAGGATCCTGGGATCGAGCCCCGCATCAGGTTCTCTGCTCCGCAGGGAGCCTGCTTCCTCCTCTCTCTCTGTCTGCCTCTCTGCCTACTTGTGATCTCTGTCTGTCAAATAAACAAATAAAATCTTTAAAAAAATGTTTTTTAAATCTCTAGAGATCTCCAAATTATAACCAGTGTTATAAAATATTTTCATCTATGTTACTCTCTCGTCTTTCGGGAGCCCTCTTGCTTGGTAATTATTAATGCACAGCCATTTACGGATGAGGCCATTGGAACTTGGAGAAGTGACTTGCCTGAGGGGACACACGCAGCAGGCTGTGGCACTCTGAGCCCCTCCCCCCTCCCTAGACCGTGGGGGGTCTGCACGCACAGATGGGGGGTGCTGATAACACAGGGCTGAAATTCTTTCATGCTTTTGGTGCCGTGGCTAAAAATTCATCACCAGACCCAAAGTCACATAGATTTTCTCTTGTTTTCCTCTAGAAGTTTTACACTTTTGGACTTACACTGGAGTCTAAGATCCATTCTGAATCAATCTCTTTGAAAGGTCCAACGTCTTGCTCAAAGTTCAGTTTTTGAGCTGGACTTTTGAAGATTCCTTCAGACTTTTGAGCTGGATGTCTAATCAGTCCAGCATCTTCTATAGAAAAGTCTATCCTTTCTCCAGGGAATGAATGGTCTGTGCTCTTTTGTCAACAAACTTTGAAACACTTGATACATTGTTGTAAAAGCACATTACCAGGGTGCCTGGGTGTGTGTGGTTCAGTCCCTTAAGCTTCTGTTTTAGGCTCAGGTCATGATCTCTGGGTCCTGAGATAGAGCCCCCAAATCGGGCTCCCTGCTCAGCGGGGAGTCTGCTTCTCCCTTTGCCCCCCCCCCCCCCCCCGCCAGCTTGTACACACGCACTCTCTCTCTCTCTCAAGTAAATAAATAAAATCTAAAAAATAAAATGTATGTTACCTCTGTTTTTTTTTTTTTTTTATTTTAAAAACACAGCCAGCTGGGTGCTGTGTTTAATGGTTATTTGCTTCAGATTCGAACCCCAGCTTCTTACAATGTGAGGCAAGTTGTAGATTAGAATATAGACCGAATATTAAGAGTAGACCACCTAAGTAAGAGTAAACTGGAATAGAATCCAGCCATACTGAGTCTGTGGCTAGGGACTGTGGATTAGAGAGAGAGAGAGAGAAACCAGGCTCTACGCCTGACTGCAGCCCTCTACCTTTCAGGCTTCTGTCTTCTTCACTGGAAAATTAGAGACCCGTTAACCAGACATACCCCAGGTTACTAACCTTCTGATTCTACTTCTAGGACCCCAGATCATAAGAGTGGAAATGAAATTTTTTGTCCCTAGAATATTTTCCTTCTCATGGCAAGCCTCGCCCTTTTAGAACGGGCTAGTGAGAATTCTTTGCATTTACTGGGGCTGATCTATCCATGCCTCTCGCCTGGGCTATGAGAACAGAGACCTAAGGCACATCTGCAGAGACCTGATCCTACTGTCTTCTTGAGTGCCCCCTACCTGCTGCTTGCTCTGCAGACCCGTCCCAGCCTATACCCATGCAGTCTTCCCTCCTTGCCCCACATTTTCATCTCTGGGGCTGAGGTGTCTTTGTTGACTCATGAACTTGGGTCAGTCATATTTCTTTCTTCGAGATGCACAATTGCTCTGCCTCTCTCTTCTCTTTCTCAGTCTCCCCTTCCAACTCTCTTGGCCCAAGGCTGACCACACTCCCCTCATTCTCAAGAACACACAGCTTATCTATTTTTCATGTTTAAGGCAGCCAAAGGCTTTTAAAAGATATTGAAAACCCCTCAACCACAATTTTGAGTTGCAAAGAATTTGCTAGATTTGCTGGCACAGAGAATTACAGGAATGTTCTTCTGGTACTTTGTGGTCTGGAATCCCTGGAGGGTCAGGGATCTACAGGGAACACAGACATGTGAAAAAAATTACACTACAGTGTGGGGGGGGGCTGTTTTGGGGGTGAGGAAGAGAAACATCATATAATTTTTGCAGAAATGGTCAAAGGATGGTGAGGAGTTTAAGCAGCCCAGAGTGAGAGGAGGAGTCAAGGAATCCAGGCAGAGGTAACACCATTTGTAAAGGAAGGGAAGCAGGAAACAGTAGGTCCTTTTGGCAGTGGACACATTAACCCTTACCCACAGATGGGTAAGTTAGCCAGTTTGGCTGGCTGGGCGGGTGTCTCTCCCCCAGACCCACGTTCCATGTTCCATGTATATGCTCCCTGAGTCTGCTCTCTTCCTAACTCCCAGGACATCAGTCTTACACTGTCAAGGTTAGGGAGATAAGCATACTTTGCTGTGTAGCATGTACAGGAGAAAACCTTAGTTACGGTGGCAGCGTAGAATGTGTGCTTGAGGGCAGCCAGAAGTGGAGGAGAGAAAGGACAGCTGGGACATGACGCTCCACGCATCCCTACACCCAGGTCCTGGGGCAGGAAGAGGACCATGCTTAGCCCCAGGTTCTTTTTGAATCTTACCGAGCAGCTCCAAGGAGGAGGCCAGGTGTGACTGTGGGGATCTGAAGGAAGCATGGGGCTTGCCGTGCCCCCCTGGCAATGACAGTGTCTTCTGGGAATTTAACTGGTTGGCACCTTGATCTTGGACTGTGAGTCTCAGAACTGCGAGAAATAAATATTTGTTGTTTGAGCCCCTGGGCTTATGGCTGACTGAGACAATAAGGAATAATCTAGAAAGAATGGCAGGTTTTAGGGGGAGACCACAAAATCTTGTTTCAAATCTACTGTGCTTCAGAGGTAGAGAGGCCCAGAAGGCACTTAGATACAGTGGTCGGAAGCCCAGCTGAGACACAGTGTGCATAAAAGGCCAACAAAGAACAACCGAGGGCACTACCAAGAGGCTCCCTAAGGGGGACATTCTTCATTCTGGTCCACAAATATTTTACAAGACCCTTTTTAGGCCCTGAAAGACAGGCAAATAAGAACCTCAAAGAGCCTTCTACTTCAAGGAGCCTACCTAGTTTTAACGACAGCCACGGACTCAGGTTCGGCAGGTATGAAAAGTATTTCTAGGAACCCTTGATGAAATAAGGTGTCAAACTCACGTCTACAAGTTTAGGTCAGTTTCCTGGACTGTCTGTGAGTTTGACATGTAGGTACGTCCCTCTTTTTTTATTTTTCTTTTATTCTTCAGATTACTTAATGAATTTCAACCAAATTCTAAGATATGATAAACATGACATTTGATTTCCTTGTTCTTTATTTTCCGTCCTGGTTTATGCTTAAACATGACATGATTGGCTTACAGCCATCTAAAAATGAGGAATGCATTTTTATGCACTAAGATCTTCAATGGTAAGAATTAAAGTAGAGAGGAAAAAAGAAGGTTAACATGGTTTACTTGTTTTTTTTAAAGGGTAACTCCTTTTTGAAAAATATTTTTCTGTATGTTCATTAATTATTTTTAGGTAAACACACATAGGCATACACACAATTATAGCCTCTCAATTGACTGCCACAGTTTACAGAAGAAATAGTAAATATTTAAGAAAATACTTAAAACATTTAAGCAAATAAATAAATTTTAAGAAATAAAATTTAAGAAATGTTCTAAAATGTGAATTTGCAGAAATGTATGTAGACTCCAATAATTCCATTGGAAATTAAACTTTGCAATTAGAGAAAATTTCAAAATGTGAACTTAATACACGTGCTTGAAGTGCTAATACACACTTTATATCATAAGAAATTGAGAAACCTTAATTTAAAGCAAATAAAGGTGTCTAGTTTCGCCAGGAATTTGCATATGTCACCAGTGCTTGTGGAATTAATCTCTTAGAAAATTCTTTTCTAATGTGTGAGATTTCTCATTGGGAACAAATTCAGAATCAAGTGGATTGGCATAGAAAATAGGTTCTTGCGTCTCTCTATTTAAACATTTTACGTTTAATTCTCCTTCAGTTACATTTTAGCTACTCGAATATAAGTGACATGTTTTGTTCTTCTTTCCACAGAAACTGGTGTGTTTACTTTTATGGACTCAGAGGAGCTTTTCAAATTAACTTCAATTTTTAACAGCCCTTTTTTCATATCCCATGTGTGAATTTACTGTGGAGACTTATGAACCATGGAACTGCCTTCAGCCGCCTACTGGTGAGTTGCTTTGCTTAGGTGAGTGTAGAAAACTTTTGGCAATGTGGCTCAGGCCCGAGTTTTAGCACCTAGGCAAAAGTTTTTAGAGCAAGCCAGGATATGAATCAGTATGAAGGAGGCACTTGAACACGACCCACACTTTTTTAAAAAATTCACTGAAACTTTGAGAGCATTTTCAATGAAGTAGATACGACTGCTGCTTGTCTCCCTTGAACAAATTAATTCTCTTTTAAAGTATCGATTGGATCAATGCTCCAAGTGTTACAATCCTAACATCTTTTGGGCAATGGTTCTAATTAATATAATTAATATTTTAGCAAGACTCATGGGTCATAACTGAAAGAAATCACCTGGGTCTGAAGAATGCCTACTGAGGACAGCCCTGTTAAGATGAACTCTGAGATGCGTGGAGTAATTTCCTGGACTTGCAAAGCAGGAAAGGGAAGGTTTTCCTTCCTTATACGCCTGGAGGTTTTGGTGTTTGGCCCTGTAGAGACCCAAGGGCTATCTGGGCTAATTAACATGTATGTAATTAAAGTGCATCAGCTAGAAAGGCAGAACCAGTTTTATTTGGCTCTGTACAACTGTGAATAATTTCTTTCTCTCTACATTATTTACCTTCTGTGTAAGTGTGTGTGGGGGAGGGGGTCTAGTTTACTCGACATCCTCCTGCTGCCTGTTCCGGCAGACAGCAAAGGGCAGACGAGCTCTGCCTAGCATTCACACTAGATTTTCCTTGCGTTCGTATCACCATTTTTAAGCCACATTTTTCATCCCAGGGTAAGAAACACTGTCAATAATTGAGGTGGTCCATTAAGAGACCCTTCTTGATAATGGAAAATCGCATAACTCAGTAGAAGTCGATTAAAAACTGGAAACTTTAGACCCCTTTGCTCAGTGAAAATTTATCTTTATAGGAGGCCTTTAATATGATAGATCAAAATCGTTTGAAGTTCCAAAAATTCAGTTAGACCTTGACAGTGAACATAAAATTTTATATAGTATCAAAGTATATTAGTTCTTTGAAACGAAAAGGGGTTTTTGTTTGTTTTTTCATTCCTTTAACATGGAATGGTTTGAGATGTTCAGGATTTTATAACTGAATTAGAAATGACATCCCACTGTGGGATACTTTATTCCTTTGAAGTTTTTGAATGTGTGACGTACTCTTTGCTTGTCCCTATACAATGGAAGTAGGTAGAGTAGGAGAGAAGCAGGGCATTTCATCTGTTAAACCTAAGATCTGAATAATTAGGACTAGATAAATGACTCAAAATGTTTTTGTTGTCTGGTCACTTTGTTAGGTCACAACCAGTACAATAGAATGTAGTATCTTATACAACTCTATATAATTAAAAAATAATAATAATAATGGCAGTGTCTTTAGAGATATCCAAACTCTGCAAGTGTCCAAGGGAAAAATGCCAAGTCTCTAAAATGCAATGTCCATAACACTTTTCTTCCTTATTAGTGGTTTTTCGTGCCCCAAATCTGACATAAACTAAAGAGTGACATCGGTCTTCAAAAACAAAAATATTTGGCCATTTGTTTTAAGGTTCGGCACCTTCTACTATAAATTTAAACTGTACCTAACCGCTTAGGTAGGATTTGGCAGTCAGGCCTGGTGGATGCCTAACTCCAACCAACAGTACACATGTGACTTGCTTCCTACTGAAATTAAACTGCCAAGGAAAAAGAAGAAATTGTCCCCTTTATTTAATAACAAAGAAAGCTATCGTTCGAATTCTTCAGATTTGGAATTCCAGCAGTGTTTTCCTGTTTTCTTCTTGATGTGTGACGAGAATGAATAATACCAAAAATAAAAATAAACCTCATCTAAACAAGCAGTCCTTTGACTTTATAAGGCTCAACATCAAATATATCAAATTCTAAAAATACCAAAGACCAATGAAATGTCAAAGCTGGGGGTGGGGGGACAACATGCTGGGGATAGGACAGATTTTTAAGCCTTTCGATTTAATTGAACCTTCTAGCATTAACTTTGTTATGTTCATAGCTGCCACTTAAAGGGACTACTAAGGACCACGAGATTTCATATTCATATAAATATTTGACTTTGACCTCATAAAATGTCCCTTGGGTCTATAATACTTTCATTCTTGTATAATCTGAAACAAATCCTTTTCTTTTAAAAATCAAACAGACCACGTTACACACACAGTTGACTAACTATTTACAAAGCACCCAATTAAATCCTACTTAATTCTCTCTAACTCTAAAAATTCCATCTAACTGGTGTGCAAAGTACTGACCACATTCAATGTGTGATGTTCACAGGCCCTGATGGTCCTATCCAACCTGGAAAATATTAACTTCGTTAAAGAGAAAAGAAAAGCTTAAAAAATAAGTAAAGGGTTTTGAAGAAACGAGACCAGAAATCACAGTACAAGACAGATTAATCTACTTTAATATTCACATGTAAAAGTTACACATCACAAGAGATTGGACAGTAGGTTTAGCAGTAACTAACATAGCTATAGTGAAAATCATTTTTATAAAAAAATAATCTAGATGCGGTCATCAGAATTTTTGGTCTACTTAAGTTAATGTTTGAAGATCGACTTTTATCCCTGCTTGAAGGATTTGCCATTATGCCTTGTTTTTTTTTTTTTTTTTTCTCCCACTGTTGCCTATTAATATTCTTTGGAGGAAAGAAAGCAGAAAGTGTTCATTTCCAAGAGTTTGTCCTTTGGTAGCAAGCAGAGAACATTTTTCATTTCTATGATTTAAATAATCTGTACAGACATGAAACGTAGTGACATTAAGCCTCAGTGTAAAATGAAGAATGATAAGCATTTTTTTTTCACTTTGATAAAACAGTAGATTTCATAAACTCCTTAAGGATCCAAGCATTTCCCCATCCCATATGCAAAACCATTCAGAATCCATTTAGACCTCAGTTAAAAAACAAAAAGGCAGACACTTAACTCTTTATATATTACACTATCAAACCCTGTACTTAAAAACTGATAAAGGATATTTCCAACATGTATGCTTCAAATACAAAGATTTCAATCTAGGTTAAAGAAAACACATTTGAATGGACTCAGAACAAGTTTATTTTGTAATTAAGCATCTCATGCAGTCATGCAGGACCACTAGCTATAACGATTACTTCCGAGTCTACACAACACTGGATAAAACGAAAACAAATTAAAAGCTAGGCCAAACAGAAAAGACATTCAAGATATCGAGAGCTCTGTAATGGAGCTGAAAAATAATTTTCCAAAAGAAATATTCCCATAGATTAAAAAAAAACACACGCATAATATTTACAAAAAATATTTAATTAAAAATATCTTATAATTACAGTATTCTATTAAAGCATATACTTTCTCACACTTATAGAACATCTCTATATATACATGGTATGAAATGTCACTCATCTATACAATATGTAACATTCTTGCAGGGAAAAGAAAGTTCCCTGCCCCGTTATAATCATCTATTTTAAACAATAGATGTAAAAAAAAATTATCTACAATGCTCTTTTATATTAGTAAAGCTTCAAAACAAAAATTGAGCTCCTTGGTCACAAAGTAGGCATCTAAAGTTGATTTACTCTTGATCTATTTATCAGTCCTGTCACACTTAAGCTTAAAAGTTTAACTGCATCTCCAAAAACACAGAAATGTACATCTCACAGCGGTTATAAATGAAGAGACAAAAGAGAATACATATGCAGAATGTTTATGAACGTGCAAAAAAAAAAAAAAAAAGATGGAAGTTCTATTTTTCTTCCTCCCCCTCTCTCTCTCTTGGAATGACGAATGAAACGTTTCTAGGATTTGCTGATTTTTTTTTTTTTCCTCCTTTCCTCGGCTGGCTTTTTCTCTAACTTCTGCTCTTTCCCCCTCCCTTTCTAGTGCTCCTGGCTCGGGCTCAGGCGGCCGCACACCTGTGGAAGAGGAATGAATAGAGGGGGTGTGTGAACCTTCCCGCTGTAGACTAGCTGGCGCCACCGACCAAACTCAAGACATGCTTGATCAACAACCCAAAACAAACCACCAGGTCAGACAACACCCGCAGCCCGAGGCTGGCCAGGCGACCTGCAGGCAGCTGCTGGCCCCCGGGAAGCCCGGACTGGGGATCCACTCTCAGGCCCTACCCGCACTCCACTTTGTGGGTGTCAGACGGGGGGGGGGGTGGGTTGCAGGTTGGCACATCGGGTTGCAGTTTCCACGCCCACGACGTGCCCTCCCTCGGCGGGGAGAAAGGCTGTTAGAGCCGACTGGTCATGGACGAGGCACGAGGGTGGCGTGGCGGGGACGACGGGGACAGGAGCTGGTGACACGTCTCCATTTAGAGTAAACCCCCAATTACTAAAAGCGAAGTACGGTGGCACGGAGAGGGGGTGTCCACCTCATTGGGGTCTGCCCTCAGAAATGCTTAGGGGCACAGAATACTGCGGTGCCTGGCACCGGAAGCCCCTGGGGACGGGCGTCTCCGGTGACCCGCCGCGGGCAGAAGGGAAACGCGCGCTCACCTGGACAGCGCGGCTCAGCGGCACAGAATGCTGTCGCCCTGCTTGTTCACCGCGCCGGCCTGGAACAGCAACGAAACACCAAGGCAAAGGTTAGCAGGCACCAGCGTCGCGCTCGGCACGGTCCTGGATTCGTTCTTGAAAACCAGGCAGGCGCGCCGGCACCCCCACCCCAGCCTGCAGCCCTGGGGGACTCCCCCAACCCCACCCCAGGCGCAGGCTAGACTTGACAGCGCAGGATGCGCAGAGCCCCAGTCCCGCTCCGCGCGGTCCCCCGACCTGCGCTCGCCGCGAGGAGCCCGCCGCCGGTGGCCCCGGGCGCCCGGAGGAGGAGGGGGGTGCTGTCATTTCTCCGCCGCCCCTCCCGTTGGAAGGGGAGCGCCCGCGCCCGCCCCCCAGCCCGGCCGCCGCCCTCCCGATCCCCCGTCGCGTCCGCCCGGGGCCGGCGTCCGGCCTCTCACCGGGTCGGTGTTGAGCGCCGTGAGCGGGGTCCGCGGCGGCGCTGCGGGACAGGTCCCGGCTGGGTGGTGCGGTGGCGCCGGCGGTGGCGGCTGCCTCAGCAGAGCCGGGTGCGTCTCCAGCGCCAGCTGCAGGTCCAGGATGTAGTCGATAACGTGCTGCAGGATCTCCACTTTGCTGACTTTCTTGTTGGGCGGGATGGTGGGCACCAGCCTCCGCAGGCGGCTGTAGCAGTCGTTCATATCGCACTGCAGGCACAGCGCCGGCTCGTCGGCCGCCGCCTCCGCCGCCTTGCAGCGCGCTGCCGCCGCCGCCGCCGCCGCGGCCGCCGAGCCACCCAGGCTGTGGCCGTGCTCGGCCAGGCAGCGCAGAGCCAGCTCCCCACCGCCGCAGCCCGACGGCGCCTTGCGGCCCGAGGGGCGCACCGGGCTCACCGCCTTCATCGCGCGCGCCCTGCGCCCTGCGCGAGCGGACCCGCTGGGGCGAGCGAGGGAGGCAGGCAAGCTCCGGGCCCCCCGCCCGCGGCCGGCTCCGCGCCCCTTGCCTTCGCGCCCGGCGCGCTCGGTCCGCGCTCGGGGCACCGCGAAGCTCCCGGCGATCCCGCGCCCACGAACTGCCGGCAGGGTCGCTCCGGGTTTGGCGAGGGGAATCTCTGTTCCGCGGGCGACACTCGGCCGGGACCAAAAGGCAAGAATAATCAAGAGCGGCGGAAGGAAAGCAGCCCACCGGGTTCCCTCGTCACTCCCTTCGGAGCTCCGACTACAGCCCGGCCGCTCCCGCCGCCGCCGCCACCGCTGCGCTCCCGGACCCGGAGGCTCCCCCACCGCCAGCCCGACTCCCAAGCGCGCCTGCTCTACGCTCTCGCCCCGCCAGCCGCGCAGCTGTATTTATGGAGCCGCGCGCCCCGGGGGCGGGGCCAGCACGCCGGCAGGGTCGCCGCGCGAGCCGAGCGGAGCCGGGCTGGGCGCGCGGGCGGGTGCGCGGAGGGAGACGGCGCGGGCGGAGGCTCCGGGCGGCGCTGGGGGGCGGGGAGCCGGGCAACCCGAGCGGCCGGGTGGGCGGGGGGGTCGGGAGTGGCCAGCCAATCGGGCGGCCGGTGCCACCTCAGGGAAGGACGCTCGGGCCAATGGGAAGGACACTCCATTCCGTCAACGCTGTGGGTCGGGGTTCTGCGAAACGAGAGCCGAGTGGGAGTCGGGCCGGGCTGCTGTGTGCCCTGGGGAGGGGGAGAGAGAGGGAGAAGTTCCTGCGAAGAACTGCGGGAATGTGCGGCTGGCATTCACTCTCCCCGGGCTGAGGCGGCGGAGGGAGCGCTGGGCCCTGCTGGAGGACCCCCGCGCGGCGACCGGGGACCCTCCGCCACCCACCGCTCCAGCCCGGGGATCCCAGCGCCTTAAGAAGGACGCTGTTCGGGAAGGCACGTTCCTTCCTTCTGCCTTTTCCCTCTCCGTTTCGTTATTCGCCTTTTCACAATCACCGAAACCGTAATGATGAATGGAATGTGCAGCCGTTCCGTTTTCTCTTTTAAAAAGGTTAAAGCTTAGCCAAAAAAAAAAAAAAAAAAAAAAAAAAAAAAAAAAGAAAAAGAAAAACAAACAAAAAAACCCAAAACAAACAAGCAAAAAAGAGTGCTGAACGCAGATATCTGGTGAAGAGCCAAACGTCGTGGGGTTTTTCTTTTCACCCATCTAGATGCACAAGTGGACTCCAGAAAAAGGCAGTTGCCTCAAAGCATTAAATGAGGGCACGTAAATATTAAAAATGCATGGGCACGGACTATTTAAAATTCCGCCATGACATATAATATTAATCCGTTTTATGTTAAATTCATACCTGTATCTTAATGTAGGCCGTTAACGCACCGCCTCACGTGTTAGTCAGCCGTACCCCGCTTTAAATAAGATGCTAAGAACGTCCAGAGTCTCCTTTTCCAGCAAAGCATTAAAATTCACACTTCCAGTTCCTGGAGTCCTGCTTGGGCCACACCCTGCGGAAAAGTCTGTTAATTAAGGACGTTTCTGGGGTTTCTAATAGAAAAGCTGTCCTAGAAGGGTTCAAACTAAATTGCCCAAAGAACTTTGATAGGACCCTGTGTATACTCATCAAGGAAAATTGAGTCCTTTGGTGGAGAAATGAGCATAAAGACTCTCTGGTCTCAAATTTTCATTTGTGTACGTGACATAGATTGGTGCCTTCATTTTTGTAGATCATTAAGAGAAAGAGATACGAATCTCACCTCTGCCCAGTCTACTCTCTGCAAGGAAGCTCTCTCCCTCCCTGCCCAGCACTGACATACCTGCACGAGGCCGGTAGGTACTCTGTGTAACCACGTGGGTATTTTATAACTATTGCATTGCTAGTTCCCCAGAGCACATCCCTTTTTCCTGATGAAATGAGGAGTAACTATTTAATGCTAGTTTCCCAGGAAGATGCAACAATGCTCCTCTCCGCTAATCCTTGCACATTACTGCCTCTAATGATTGTTTGGAAACAAGGGACAGTCTCACTTACCTACGTGGGTACTTTGATGGTCTATGTGGACACTTACCAAGAAAAGGGGAACTATAAAACGTCAAAGAAGACTTTCTTCTAAATATAGACATAATTTTATATATTCTTAAATTAGTATAGATAAACAGAACATTTTCATTTTAGAGAGAAAGGTGGGTCAAGGAGCACTGGAGAACATGAATCTACTCTGGTGGAGTTGTCATTTCATCACAGAGGATAATCATAAGCAGAGATATGTACAGATGTTTCTGTTCCATTGATTTTTTTTTTTCTTTGCTAGAGTTTAAAAGCTGCTCCAACATTTAAAACCTTAGATTTTTCTCTGGCGAAATTGAACTATGCTAATATAGCTGGGAGACGCTTATTTTAAAACGTTGCAGATCCCGAGTTGATTTACTTTAAAAATGTAAGTTTTAAATATGTGACACCAAGAAACAAACCTATCCACCTCGTTGGACTTTGCTAAATCTCAGAGAGCCGTACCCTGGGCGTGACAAGTGCCAAATACCAGTGTTTCAGGTTTTGTTGCAGTGGCTCTGTGTGACTGGCTTCAAGTCAGAAGAGCAGGGTTACTGTGGAGCCTACGTTCAAAGGAATGTACCCTGGTCACATGATCAAGAACGCCCAGGAAAAATGTGATCCCCCAAATCCCACCAGCAGAATGGGCAGAGGCAGATATTATATTCCTCGTTTTGAAAGTTGAAAGATATTAATTGGTTAAAGGCTAGGAAAACATTGTACGGTGGAAATAAAGTATGGAATCCTGCGCTTTTTGGCCTCCGAAACCTGGGAGCTTAGGGGCTAAGCCATGGATGTTTTGATTCTTAGACAACAGTCACTTGCATGACGTCAAAGCTGAAGTCACAGACTCCCAGCACTGATCGTTCAAATTGGAGTTTACTCAGCAATGACTAGCTCTTGGGAAAACCTTGCAAACTACAGAATTTCTACCGGGACAGGGAAGGAATCCTAGTTTCCCACAATTCTTCCTTTTACATCAAAATGCTTCGCTGGCACTTGTAAAAATAAGATGGGCTAGCTAGCCAAAAGCCCTTTGCCATGAAAGTGCTAGAGGCTCCCAAAATGTTCCTCAGAGGGACCCTGGGATGAAATAGTCATAGGAAAATTGCTAGGGAGTCCTGGTGACCAGAGTCATGTGTACACCCTTCCTCCAGACAAAGAGTTCTGCAGCTCTTTCTTGGGATGCATTCTAGACGCTAATCAGAGCCTTGCTGAACTGAAACACCCAGGCTCTTAGAATTCACAATCACCCTGTGTTTACATGAAGCAAGGGTATCCAAGCATATTGTGCTATTCAGTCCAAATGCCTTTTTAGGACTTGATACTTCTTTCCCCACAGCTTGCAGGGAAGCAGTGGGTGGGCTCAGACACACAGATAAACAGGAGCGTTCCCATGCCTTGGTGCCTCTCTAGATGTAAATGGTCACTGGAAGGAGGCACAGGCATTCTTTCCAGGCTCAAGGAACCAGCATGTACCCTGCTGCAGGAGCGTCCCTTGCTCTGAAAGAGTGCATTGGGCAATGTGGCAGTTCATACTCAAGGCTGCTCTATCTGGCACACAGAGTTACAGAATTACTTGTGCTACCCTTGGCTTGCTGATTCCAGTCCCGGAAGCACTGATAACCTTTTGATTTGCTTAGTCTTGGGAAAAGCCTTATAAGAAGGGGACATTATATATTGAACATAGCCAAGCAGACGTGGCCAGCAAAAATGCCTACTTCAGGAGTTTTGCAAGGTAGTCTGTTGAAATAAGAAGGAGCTGATGTGGAGAAGAAAGAGGTATCATTTCTTTTTTATCTTAGGAGACATAAAGAGTATAGGCCTTTTTTTTTTTTTAAGATTCGATTTATTTATTTGAGAGAGAGAATGAAAGAGACAGAGAGAGAGAGTGAGAGTGAGTGCACAGGAGCAGGGTGAGGGGCAGCAGAAGAAGGGGAACCAGACTCCCTGCTGCGCAGGGACACCCCCTCCCCCCCACTGACCCAACACCGGGCTCAATCCTAGGATCCTGGGATCATGACCTGCGCTGAAGGCAGATGCCCAACTGACTGAGCCACCCATGTGCCCCAAGAATGTGGGCTTGAAAGTCAGAACGCCTCTGTGGCTCAGTTGGTTAGGTGTCCAGTTTTGGCTCAGGTCATGATCCCAGAATCCTGGGATCAAGCCCCATGTTGGCCTCCCAGCTCAGTGGGGAGTCTGCTGCTGCTTTTCCTGCTGCCCCTCCCCCGCTCATGCGCGCTCTCTCTCTCTTCCTCACTCTCTCTAATAAATAAATAAAAATTTTTTTTTTAAAAAGTCAGAATGTCTGGGCTCCAGTTTTGGCTCCTTGGTTTAGTAGTTTTATATCATTAAACTAGATGTTTAACTTCCTGTGCCTTTCTTATATGAAATGAGGATAAAAATTGTATCTGCTTTATAATGTGTTTGTACATATAAAATTCTTAGAACAGTATCTGGCACTTAATGCATGTTAAAATTTATTATTATTTTTGGCAAATATTATTTCTCAGTGTGTGGATTGTCTTCTCGTTCACTTAACCATCTATGAGAGCACCCGTTTTTAATTTTGATGATGTTCATTTTATCAATTTGTTCTTTAACGGAGCATGCTTTTGGGATTATATCTAAGAAATCTTTGCATAAGCCAAGAAAACAAAGGTTTTCCTCCTATGTTTTCTTCTAGATGTTTTATAATTTTTAGACCGGGTTGGTTTTATGGGGACCCAACTTATGCAGCCACATAAGGTCCCAAGCTTAGAAGGATCTCATTGGTTTCATGCTCTGATGTTACCATCTTGAAAATCTCAGTAATTTTTGAACAAGGGGCCCCACTTGCACTGGGGGCACAAATTATGTAGCCAATGCTGGCTTTAGGTTTTAGGTTTAAGTCTGTGATCCATTTTGTGGTGATTTTTGTATGTGGTTGAAGTTATGAACTGCAGTTTCTATTTTTGCTTATGTGTGTCCCATAGTTCCATCACCCTCTGTTGAAACGTCTGTCCTTTTCCTGGCTTTGCACCTTTGTCAAAAATTGGCGGTATGTGTATCTGTGGTTCTATGTCTGGCCTCTGAATTTTGTTTCATGGGTTCTACTTGTCTGTTTTTATACCATACTGTCTTGATTACTGTAGCTTTATAGTAAGTCTTGACATGAGGGAGTGTTGATGGATCTGTCTGCTTTGTTGTTCTTCATTTCAAAGTTGTTTGGCTATTCTGGATATATGTTGCATTTCCATATGGATATTAAAAGCAGTTTGTGAATGTCTTTGAAAAGGGCTTGTATCCAAAATCTATCAAGAGCATCTACCAAGAACGTATAATGATCTCTCAAACTCAATAATAAGAGAACAAACAATCCAATTCAAATGTGGACAAAAAAGCTGACCAGACAGTCTGCTAAGTAAGGTATACAAGTGACAAAGGAGCACAGGAAAAAATGCTCAGTATCACTCGTCATTTGAGGTCCATTTCAAAGCTATAATGAGATAATACTACACAACTGTCAGAACAACTAAAATTAAAAAGATTAACCACACTAACTATTGGTGAGGGTGTATAACACCTGGAGTTTTCCAGGTGTTTTACAGGGATATAAAATGAGAAAAACCACTTTGGAAAACTGTTTGGCAGTTTCTTAAACGGTTGAACATATGCACACCACATAGTGTACCATATTTCTACTGCGAGGTGTCTATCCAAGAGAAGTAAAATAATATATCCAAGGGCTAGGATGGGACACAAGAATGATGGGTACATTTACTATGTGCATTGTGGTAATGGTAACATCAAAATGTATCAGGTTGTGCAACATATATGTCTACATATAGATGTATTGATATTGTGTATCATTTTATGCGCTATGGCAATTGTATCTCCATAAAGCTTTTAAAAAGTATTAATTTTTAAAATTAATATTTGGATCTCAGAAGAGCTTCTTCCACGAATCCATCAGTTTGTCCTTTAACTTCTGTAGATGGGTATTTTATCATTTCTCTCTCTCTCTCTCTTTCTCTCTCTCTCTTAAACTCTGTATCATAGTGCTGTCAATCAGGGATTATAGCATTAGCTGAATGCTGGTGAGATGCCCTCCAAAGCAGGCATCAGACATGTATGCTTGAATATTTCAGCTGTCATGGGGATCCATTAACATAGTCAATCACCTGCTGGAAATGGGCTTTGCTAAAAGCACATCCACTCCTCCTTGCTTTGTGTTGTTCTCATGGGGCATGGATTTGAGGATCTGAGGAGGACTCCACCTGATTATTACTTATGCCTTGTGTGGAATGAAAGCTATGCTCTGGACCCTCATCTCTGTGCTTCATCCCAGCTGTAGCCTCTGCTGCGTCAGGTACCCCGTATTAGCAGCTGCCTGGGGGTACCCACACATGCTGGATGGGGAGACAAGAAGTTCCATCACTCTGTGTTGAGGACGGCTTGCCATTTCTCCACTTTACCCTTTCTGTCTCAAGAAAATAAACACTCTAACAGAACGAAAGGCATTCACTTCCAGAACAGGGAGTAAAAAAGTCCCAGCTAGTATCCTAGTTTTGCCTCTAAAATCCTATGGCTCAGTCTGTAGCCTCAACCTCTTCATCTGGCAAGAGGAGACATTTGTAAGGATGGAGTGAGGGGTAGCTGCATTGCGCACCCCAGAAGCAGAGCAGTAAGTGAACAATAGGAGGCAGTAGACTTGTGTGTCAAAGATACTCAGTGTCCCCCAAAGTCTGTGCCATTATTGAAAGGGGCTTGCAATAGGTTGAATGGTTAAAAAGATGCCAAGGAAAACAAGTTCTTGCTTGAGCTCATCATTATCCTTTAGGGGAGAGATTCAAGGCAAGAATGTATGCATGTATGTGTGTATTATTTAAAATTCATCCTAATGGGGGTGCCTGGGTGGCTCAGTCGGTGAAGCATCTTGGTTTCTGCTCAGGTCATGATCTCCAGGATCAGAGCTAGCCCCGCCTCCCACTGCACACTCAACAGAGAGTGCTTGAGATGCCCCCTCTGTTTCTGCCCCCTTCCTGCTCCTGCTCTCTCTCTCTCTCCAAAATAGATACAACCTATGAAAACTTTTGTCCAAAAAATACTGGCTTGTATCCATCCACTACCTGTTTCCAGCAATACCACAAGGGAAGTGGCTGCTCAGATCTCTTCTACTCACAGCACAAGCTGGAGCCAGCCTTCCACCCATGAAGGCTTTCAGCTACATTTCCCTTTCTTTTACCATGAATGCCAAATAACACCCCCCAGTCTAGAAAAAGCACCATGAGATGTACTTTAACTCCTCCAAGGAAAGATGCTAATTAAAGCATAACTTGCTTCACATCTTGGATCTGAATGCTGAAGGTGAACTGGTCACACAGTAAATCTGCCTTTGCTGAAGAGAACTTCCCCCTCTTATTGATATCTAGGTCATGGTTCCTAAGAATGGATACAGTGTTCAAGGAACAGTTGCAGTTTTTTTCCCTGAAGAGGAATTTTTGAGACATTTTTTGCAGATCTCACACAGTTGTCATTGTCTTTGGGTGGCTCACGATGTCCATGAACTGTGTACCTGCAGGGCAAGATGGCTCTGGAAAGTAGATGAAGAGATGAAAACCTGCTTCTATGTGAAATAATCAAACCCGTACATTTTTCTATTAGCAAAACACATGCAACACGACAATAAAGGAATTCAAGATGCAGAATTAAAGGAAAAAGGGACTGGGTTAACTCCGAACTTTATCAGCATTGGTGATAGTATGTGAAAATCGTCCAGTTTAAACAAAGCCATCCCTTTGGGAAGGATTATAGTTAGAACTACTTTCCCTTGAACAGAATTAAAGGATATTTATAATCTTTAAAGACTAAGAGCTGGAATGAAATATTTTTTCTTGAAAGTCTATGACAGAATAATCTAAACATTTGATAAAACATTAGATAATACTACTTGATCTGAGGAACCCCACTTACCATGGTCAAAACATTAGGTCAATATCAATGTATGTTTCTCTTTGTTTGCATTAGGTTCTAAAAAATGGGCAAGACACATGTTATCAGGAAAATTAAGGCAATTCCTGTGACACTGTCAGATGCTACATATATTGTCTTTGAGGCTTTGGGGAATAATTAGGTTGGAGTTCTAGGATATCCAAGTAACTTGTTAAAAATGCTTTAACATTGGTCATCAACCCGCTGTGCTGTCTTTATCAGGAATCTACAACTTGTACTACATAAAATGAGTTTGCCCTTTAGCAGAGTATTAAGTGGGCAAGTTTGGCACCTTCCCACATTGTCCATCAACAGTCTTTCCAGAGCTGCTGACTCTTGATCTCTGGTGAATACAGTTGGAAGACTCGTAATGCTTTCTTTTTATCCTTCTTCTAGGAAAAGCATCCTATTATCTGAAAGAGATACTTACTTAAACTTTCTATATTATCAGTTATATAAAACCAAACTCTTCAACCTTTACTTTTTTTTAAAAAAAGATTTTATTTATTTATTTGACAGACAGAGATCACAAGTAGGCAGAGAGGCAGGCAAAGAAAGAGGAAGGGAAGCAGGCTCCCTGCTGAGGGATCACGACCTGAGCCGAAGGCAGAGGCTTAACCCACTGAGCCACCCAGGTGCCCCTTCAACCTTACTTTTGAGGCTCTTTGTCAATGGGTCCTTCTCCAAAACAGTTTTGATTCAAGTCATCTTGAGTCAAGCCTACAAAACAAGTATTGTACATTTGTTAATGATAAGACTTTGTTCAAGAAATGTAAGTCTCTTGCCCTCATGGAGCTTGCTGTTGAGATGATGGCTCACACAGATTAAAAATTCGTTAATGAAATACAACATGTTCTGCGCCATCATACAGGCATGGATGGGCCGCCATGGAGGCAAAAACCCAAGCCTGAGTCAACAGAAGCTTGAAAGAGGCAGAGGCATGAGCTCGATCCTGAAAGATGACTTCTTCAGTGGTGAAGGCGTTCCAGGTAGTAGCAGTGGCAGGAGCCGAAGCCTGGAGCAGTGAAAACCAGGGGTCTCCCTTGTCATTCTTCCTGCCTCAGTCCAAACACTCAACATCCATTGCTTTACAGTTGACTAGTACTTTTCTTCCACACTCATAATACTCTTCCCTTTGAAGCCATTTTTCATTATCTTTTCTCCCTCTCTGTGACCTCTGATTCCTCCAGTCGCGTGGCTTCTGCATCCACAAAGCTGTCGGTCATGAATTTCTTCACTCTAACTATTTACAAGTCACTTTCCATTTTATAATGAAGGATATGAAAATTGCAAGGTAATTGAGAAACCACAGAAAGGCAAAGAGGAAAATAACCCACACCTAGAAATAAACACTTAATATTTTGTTATGCCTATTTCCCCATGAATATAGATACTATTTCTTGAGGAAAGTTTTTTTTTTAAGATTTTATTTATTTATCTGACAGACAGAGATCACAAGTAGGCAGAGAGGGAGGCAGAGAGAGAGGAGGAAGCAGGCTCCCTGCTGAGCAGAGAGAGCCTGATGTGGGGCTTGATCCCAGGACCCTGAGATCATGACCTGAGCCGAAGGCAGAGGCTTTAACCCACTGAACCCCCCAGGGGCCCCTTGAGCAAAGATTTTTGATGTGCAGTGCATACTTCTTGGAAACCTAATTTTCACTTTCTATGGCATGGATACATTTTCCTATCAATAGTTATTTGTCTTTGTCATCAAATTTAGGGATGCATGGGTCGATTATGTGGACATGCCATAACTTCTTTAACAAACTATTTTACTTTTTTTTAATTGTTTTCAGCTATTGGCTGTGTATTTTCAATCACATCCAATGCACTTCTTTTAACTCAGTATCACATGGTGGTTTGCATCTGTTGAAGGGCTACTGTGCAGGTAGTTCAGGATGGATCTTCAACTACCAAAAGCATCATTAAGGCAAGGCCAGTTCTTCCTTTTACTACTTTTTATGGATCAATACGGAGATTTATTCCTATGGGAACTGCTCAGGTGGCTACTCAGGTGGGCTGGCGTCATCTTCCAGGATGACATCCTGATGAGGAACTATTCAGAGGTGACCTGCTGAGTTTCCACATATTCAGAGAGTGGCTGGCTTATTGACTTGAGAAGAGGTAGCATTGGAGCCAAGTCATGGTGGATCCATTGGGTCAGCTGATACCTCAAAAAGGTTCTGGTCTACTTAACAAAAAAAGAAAAAAAAAAAAAAGCACCAGGAAAGCTGCTAAGACTTTGAATTATGAAGTTGCTGGAGATTTCTCAAGGGAGGGAAATGGTGAGAAGGAGATGTCATGGGATAGAAAGCAGAGCATATGGGCCGCATGAGTAAGCGCCGGAACTGTTGTGTGTACCATGGGTTGGATCATGTCAGTACTTCTGCTACTGTTGGTTCTCTCTCTGCTCAGGGTTCATGTCTAGGCTGTGCCTCTCATTCCTTTTTTCCAATTCTTTATTTTCTTGCTCAATCATTTTCTACAATCTGAATTTAAATGCAGTTGCAAGCAATTTAGACAATAGAGTTTATGTCCCCTCTGCATACCAACTAATCGTTATGTTCACCCACATTGACCCCAAAACCCTTTTATTCCTGGAGGTCAAACCAGTTTTCTTTTGAAGTCTCTAGTCACCCTGCTCCCACTGTAATCCAAGAGCAAACGATAAACTGCCTGTCCTATTGGCTAAAATGTAAATGAGGAAGAAGTAAGTAAAGAAGACAATTTTTATCAAGTTTCTTTTTTGGAGATTCAGGAATTCATTCATTTATTGAACAGCCAAGCCCAGAACTATTTAAGTCAAGTAAGTATAAAGGTTCCCTTCAATGGTTTAAGTTTAGCAATGCTTATTATAATAATGTCACTAATATAATTGTTTATTTTGGCAAAATTTGTCTTGGAATAGAAACATCTTTAGTATAAGGATGATTCTTTATTGTCTCGATGGTAATATGATTAATGTTCAACATGTTGATGAAATAGCAGTTTTATAATCTGGGTGGTCAGAAATCCGTTATTTAATTTTTGAAAGGACAGGAAATCACAAAAACCAAATTCATCCTGCCATGGTATATTTGCTGAGCTACCGGGTTCCTAATGCATCTTTATATCTGTCCTGCTGAACTGAGGAAGAGTGGTTATCATTTTACTAAAATGATGGGGCTAAGGTTTTTACAGCAGGCATAACAAGGGATCTCTTCCTTCCTTCTGCCTTGGGTAACCTAAAAAAATAGAGTGTTACTTGTTTTAGGTCTTGATCAAACCTAGACTCTTTTTTAAAACTGTGAAGAAGTGTTGGCCACAGCTTTGCCTCTTCAGTTCTTGTCACTGAATTTTCGGACAATTCCAGATTTTAGAGGTGAGTAGGCAGCTGGGGCAGGTAGGACAGCCCACTCCAAAGACCATTTCTCAATAGAGCATCAACTTCCTGGTGGGATCATATATGGCAGAGGAGGGAAACGCTGAAGTTTAGTTTTCATTCCCTTGTCATGAATAGAAATCACACCTCTAAATCAATACGGATTTTCCTCTTGGACATTTAATTTTTGTATTTCTACCAGTGATTGCAACATGTGAATTAAAGGCTACTTTATAGTCAGCAGAAGAATTTAGACTGGTGATGGGGAAGTAGTTAGACACTAACAGAGGAAATAAATACCTCAGGTCAAACTTTTCAGAGATCACATAGAAAAGAAAATATGAAGGGTGGGTATCCAGGTCTGACATTTAGGAAAGTAAATACAAAGAGGCAAAAAAAATATTAGAGACGGTATTTTGAATGAATGAGCTGTTTTAATGAGAGTTGCTAGAATGTGATACAGATATTTATTAGATAAACACAGAGAATTTTCCCTGTATTCACATATTTATTTATTTATTTTAAAGGTTTTATTTATTTGACAGACAGAGATCACAAGTAGGCAGAGAGGGAGGCAGAGAGAGAGAGGAAAGCCAGCTCCCAGCAGAGCAGAGAGCCCAAGGTGGGGCTTGATCCCAGGACCCTGAGATCATGACCTGAGCTGAAGGCAGAGGCTTTAACACACTGAGCCACCCAGGTGCCCCTGTATTCACATATTTAATGCAGAATATAATGATCTTGGTGGAAGATTGGAGTGGAGATTATCTAGGTCCCTTCCAAATGTAAATATCTGTGATTTCATGACATTCTTCTATCGCTGGACGTGCCATTTCTTCTTAATTTGCAGTCTCCAATTAGCTTTGCAATTATAGTTTTAGTAAAATGCTTTCACTAGTCTTCACTTCCAAATGCCTAACGCCACGTTAGTACAGGCAGCAAAGAGATAAACAGGGATCTTGGCGATGAAGGTACTTGGCCTATGTCAGTAATAGAAATATTTCATCTTGCAAGAGATTCAGCACTTATTTTAATGCATCCTGTTTGCTTTGTGCATGCCTCCTACATTACTATCTAGCACAAGAGTCTCATCTATAACTTGGAAGACATTTATATTCATGTAGTGGCTGTATTTTTGAAATACAAAGTCTGAGTCTTTATTATCAGTTCTGATTTCCATAAGTCATCCAAGAAAACTAGTCTCATTACTCCATGGTCCTATTGCACAGATAAATCCTGGTTATCTTCCACATGTTTATTGACTTTTTTTTTTTTTTTTTTCAGGAAGCAGAGTGTCTATGTAGTTGGAAAGGATTTGCAACAACTCACCTCATATACAACAGCACATCATTGGACTCATCTTCTAATTAAAACAGGGAAATAAATAGCCAGTTTCCCTATAAACCACGTCACATGGAGTTCACAATTTAGGGCAGTGTATGCATTCACTCTTTCATCTCTTCAAATACCAAAGGTGCTTAAAACTGAGGAGGCTTTAATCCATTGTATTGTCATTCATTCAATATCTACCAATTTGTATTAGGTCCTTCTACTTCTTCTGGAGACTTAAATCTTTACAGTCATGATATGTGTTGTATTCTGATCAGTAAGTTCTAGAGAATTATACTCTACAAATACAGGTTACTCTAAGGGTGTGGTAAGATCAATCTCTCTTTCACTATCTTAAAAACCCCTGGCAAAAGTGATGGCATTGATTTGGCTCTGGTCATGATCCCAGAGTCCTGGGATGGTGACCCCCACTGGGCTCCCTGCTGAGCAGGGAGCCTGCTTCTCCCTCTACCTCTGCCTGCTCTTCCCTCTGCTTGTGCTTTCTGTCTCTGTCAAATAAATAAAATCTTAAAAAAAAAAAAAGTGATGGCATCGATGAAGCAGTAGGGATTGAAAGAGTAACACTGGATCCCAAATGTTGGTATGCAGAGATCTGAGAACCATACCCCCCAACCCGTTCTGCTTCAGGTGATTCAAATGTGGTGATTCAAGGATCACATTTTGAAAAATAACTGGTCTAGTCAACAGTGAGTAGAACAATACATTAAAAACAAACAAACAAACAAACAAAAAAACCAGACGCTGTACATATGAGATGTCCTCAAGCCTGTAGAGTAAATGTAGATAATTGAAGACAGAATTTTTCAAGAGTTAGATGTGCAGAAATGAATGGAAATGAATTGGGGAAGGAACAAGGTGATGACAGGGGTCAATGATAATGTGACAGCACCTGGGAGCTCCCATCTATTCAACTGTGACCACACACGAGGCACTCAGAGACATATAGATATGTAATTCACATAGAGATATGTAATTCACATATAGATAATAATTCACATATAGATATGTAATTCTCACCATCCTCAGGGACATCCCAACATGAAGGACGGAGTGACATTAGTTGGCTGATTAGTTACCCCATGGATTGCAACAGAGTAAGTGTAGATGAAGAACTTTAAAAGAGCAAAAGAAAAAAATGAATCGGGAGCAAAGAGATTAATAATTTATATCTGTAACTATGTCAATATCCTACTTACTCATTTTCAGAAGTCTGAACATGAACCTTGTCAATACCCGTATTCATGTGCCTGCTGCATTTTCAGATTTAGAACTAAGCCAGGCATTAACCACAGGGGAGAAATTGTCAAAAAATAAATACAAAAACCATGACGAGCAGGGTAAACTCGTTCTCCAAATATAGACTCTTAGGAGTGAAAGGAGGAGTAGCCTTTCCCCAGCCAAGTTTCGCTTCAGAGGAGAACTCCCAGTCCAGAGGAAGCACCATCACAGCTCTGGCATGACTGTTGATTATGCCAGCAAAGGGGAGGGTAGAGCCCTTTTCCTGACAATGAAAACGCTTCACAGAGTTTGGTGAGAACAACATGAGCTCACTCCCTAAAAGACCTAGGAGTCATGAAAACCATATTACTAACTCTCATGTTTCTTTTAAAACCGAAGTTACCTATAACAACATCCTTTTATAAAGAAGAACCATGGGACTTCTGTAATTAAAAAGCTAACTGAAGATATAATCAAAGGGCACAAAGTTTCATTTTATGCAAGATGAATAAATTCTAGAGATTTAGAGATAGTAGTAAAGCAGAGTGCCTATAGTTAACAGTGTATTGTGTACTTAAAAATTTACTGAGGGGCGCCTGGGTGGCTCAGTGGGTTAAAGCCTCTGCCTTCAGCTCAGGTCATGATCCCAGAGTCCTGGGATCGAGCCCCGCATCGGGCTCTCTGCTCTGAGGAGAGCCTGCTTCCTCCTCTTTCTCTGCCTTCCTCTCTGCCTACTTGTGATCTCTGTCTGTCAAATAAATAAATAAAATCTTAAAAAAAAAAATTTACTGAGATGGGGCGCCTGGGTGGCTCAGTGGGTTGGGCCTCTGCCTTTGACTCAGGTCATGGTCTCACGGTCCTGGAATTGGCCCCCACATCGGGCTCTCTACTCAGCGGGGAGCCTGTTTCCTCCTCTCGCTCTCTCTCTCTGCCTACTTGTGATCTCTGTCTGTCAAGTAAATAAATAGAATCTTTAAAAAAAAAAATTTACTGGCTCAGGTCATGATCCTGGGGTCCTGGGATCGAGTCCCCCATCAGGCTCACTGCTCAGACGGGAGCCTGCTTCCTCCCCTCCCACTCTCCTCTCGTGGTCTCGCTGTCAGTCTCTCTCTCTCTCAAATAAATAAGTAAAATCTTTAAAAAAATTTACTAAGAGGGTAAATGTTACATCAAGTATTCTTATCACACACACATAGCAATAATAATAATAATGAGGAGGAGGAGGGCAGGAGGAAACTGTCCTTATTTTCCAACTGGAAAAAGGCACTGTAGAAGGATTATTTTTTTTAATCTCTAAGAAAAAAAATTTCCCTCCTGTTCTTATTCATCATTACAACGGTTTCCTTGTAAATAGACCACATGAAGTGAGTGAACAAGCTCAAGAGAGTGACTCTCCATTAAAGGATTCATGCTAGGCATGGCCACAGCTCTCTGGATGCCCTGCAACACTTTTCATCTGTCTCCCTCCTTTCAACTCTGACTAGCCCCCTTGGGTGTCTTCCAGGTGGTCCATGAGGTCACTTGCGTTTTTACACGTCGCCCACTACAGGCAGGAAACGGGCCTGACCACCGCTCAGAAGCTCTGGGTTATGGGTCTGGTCTCACTTGTCCATCTGTTTTGTAGGGGTCCAATGAGATTCTTCCCATTTAAGCCATTTCCTCTCATCCCTCCACTATTTGATCCATTTTGCCTGTGGATTTCAGAATCACATTATGAGCATGATATTTTCTCATATTCTTGGAGAGAAGGCTTCTTCCTGGTGGCTTTGGGGAGAAGAGAACTCTTTACCAGCCCGTGATCTTTGGAAGAAGGAATAATTTACTACCTTTATCATGAGACTGAGCTTCTCTACACGGTAGATTGTGCAGCTGGATCTCAGTTGTCAAGTCACTGGGTGTTTAAAATTTTGGGTCCTCAGTTAAGTAGATGATATTTGCATAGGGAGTGACCTGGTTAAAAGGCACGTCCTGGCACATTCAGGACATGACCTAGACACCTCTGCTTATCATAACGTAATTTAGCATTTCCTTCTTTTTCCACAGTCACCTTAAATGCCATATAATGACCATTTCCTTTTCCTCTTAGTTATCAAATTAAGAATTCATTTATAACAATAAAAACAAAATAATCTTTGTCTTTACTTCCTGAATTTCTCACAACGTGAAACATGAATTAATGGTACGAAAGAAAGAAAGAAAGAAGGAGAGAATATCTACTAAGAATATCTACAAAGAATATCTACTATAAACATTTTTATTTTTTGCTATTCTTTATTTAGTGTTATTATTAAAAGAGTACGGATTACTGCCCAGTGACATTTCTAGCTTAATGAGGGTTGCTGGGAATATCAGTTCTAGTTGAAGACAATAGGCACAAAAAATAAGATGCATGTGAATTTTCCTGGAATCAGCCTACAGTAGGTGATGTGAACTAAGGAGTACCGGTGTGATGAGGGGCGGTGCTGTATGGAAGTGTTGAATCACTAAAGGGTACACCTGAAACTAATATCACGCTATATATAAACTAAGTGAAATTTAAGTAAAAACCACAAACAAACCAACAAAACAGAAAAAAAAAAAAACCAAATACAAATCTAAAGGCCCATCAGTCTGGAAGGCAAAGAGAGGCACAGAAGGATGTTTATAAGCGAAGCCATCAATACCCTGCATTATTCAGGTGCCACAGACTGATCAGGTTGTAGGATTCTATCAGGGGTCAATCTTCGAATGAATTTGATTTCTCTGTGTGCCCTGAACATACTTCTTGTCACAGCAACTTAAAACAAACATACAAACAAACAAACTTTTTACTTGGAATCGTTTTAGGTGTACGGAAAAGTTTCAAGGATAAGAGCAGAAGGGCCCTGTGCA
Organism: Mustela nivalis; assembly: GCF_964662115.1. NCBI lineage: Eukaryota > Metazoa > Chordata > Mammalia > Carnivora > Mustelidae > Mustela > Mustela nivalis. The sequence goes on along the minus strand of NC_139024.1, from coordinate 150,038,527 downwards.
CCCTTTACTCAGTTTCCCCAGGGGATAAAATCTTATAAAACGATGGTACATTTTTGATGATTAAGAACTTAACCTTGCTGTTTTACTATTAATTGCAGGCTTCATGTGGAGTTCACCACAGTTTTTGGTAATGTTCTTTTCCATTTCCAAGATCCAACCCAAGATACCAAATGTGTCTAAAACTCCAACTGTTGGGGCACCTGGGTGGCTCAGTGGGTTAAAGCCTCTGCCTTCGGCTCAGGTCATGATCTCCAGGTCCTGGGATCGAGCCCCACATCAGGCTCTCTGCTCAGCAGGGAGCCTGCTCCCCCCCCCCCACCTCTCTGCTTGCCTCTCTGCCTACTTCATCAAATAAATAAATAAAATCTTAAAAAAAAAAACACTCCAACTGTTGAGGAAAATTAGGACCAGAGTTAGTGCTATAAAGACCTTAGAACTAAGGGATAGTGACTGAGATTTGGAATGAGGAAGAATAAATAGAAATAGCACAGATGTAAGCCTTGGACAAACCTTGAGTTCAAGGATGTAACTATCATTAAGTTTTATTTCAGTCATCTGGTGTTTTCCTTTATTATCAGAATATATTCTTTTAAGTCAAAATATTAAAAAATCTGTTTACCATGAAACACTATGGACTTAAAGTTAATGACAGTATCTTAGAGATGTAGTAGTAGCATCTAAAGGAGTAGTATGTAGTATTCTGGGATGTATTTATCTTCATACATAAGTAGTATCTGGTGTATTTCGTCTCCTTCCAATTTATCCATTCTCCCTTGACCTGTAGCTACAGGAAACATCACAATGTATCTTTGATTCATTCATTCACCCCCAAGAGATATTAGGAACCTCTCTGTGCTAAGCACTTGGCTGAGCTATATGGACCTCTGAGTCTTTTAAATGAACCCAGGTAAGATAATCAGGCTTTACTGCACAGTGGGCAGTTGCTAATAGAGATATTTCTAGAACACGGTGGAAGGAAGCATGGAAGCCATGATGAGACAGAGGAAACTCATGGAGTTTGATGAGACAGAGAAAACCATGCTACCTCATGCTTCCATAAGGTAGCATGGTCTTTGGGTGTTCATAGCCCTCCTAGAAGACATGGCGTGAGCTGGGACTAGATGTATGGGAGAGGGATTAAAAAGACAAAGGCCTTGGATGTCGGCTGAGGGATCTGAATTAATCATGAAGAGGATGGGAAACCAATGTTCCGATTTTGCTTTGGAAAGGTCAGTCTAGTGAACAGATTGCTAGAGGAAAGAATTTAAGGCAGGGACACCAGAGGGAGCTTTAGGGGAGGATGGTTTACACAAAAAGCCATAAAGACCTCCTTCCTCGTCTCCACCTGACTAACACCTAAATCATCATTTTGAGGGCAGGTTGAAATGATCCTTCCTCTGAGAAGCCTTATTTTTTTTCCCCCTACACTGCAGACGTGCCTAGCCACTCCCATAGCTCTTTGCTCATAAATCCATTATCATAGTCGCTCTGGAGTGTTCCAAAGACTATTTTCTGCATCTGTCTTCCCACTACAGTATGCTTCTCTGGTTCAGAGCCTATGTCTATTAATCTTGGCACCTTCAGCATTTAGCACAGTGCCTGGCACAGGGCGTCTGCTCAAATGTATTTGACGGACCCGAAACAGAATGAATATTTGCTAATCATGGATAGAATGCATGAGAAAGTTGGCCTTTTGCCCCAAACCAAACATTCACTATCACCCAAATTAATTTTTGCACAATTCTGTACACAAATATTTAATTAGTTCAGTTGAGGAAACAAGGAAAGGAGACTCAATTAAAGAAGAAACTCTAAGTCTTTAAGCAATTGATATGGATTAGAATTGCTTGGTCATGATTGAGATAATCAAAATTTGTGAGTTAGCAAGTAAGAGAGATCTTTATGGATATAAACTTGTTGCAGAATACATTATAAAAATGATGTTGTGTGATTTACCTCAACCATAGTCTGCAGACAGAAATTTCTCTAATTCTGAGGGTTATCAATGGGGGTAAGCAAAATATCTGTTGTTACTGGGTGCTAATTTTCTGGGGGAAAGAACTTGATTTAGTCTTTTGGATCCCTGATGTGAATTTATAAATAGTTGCTGGAACCAGGGGTCACAAAAGCAAGTGTCATTAGGGGCCAGGCAAGGAGCAGAAATGAACAACGGTGACTGGTGTAATAAACCAGGATGTTGGAAAGCTTTGTGACAGAATCATGCCTAATCCATCTCAAAGTCACAACCTCTACTCCAATCAACAGATTCCTAACATGCAGGAAACTGGGTTCAGTTTGTTATAACTTTTATTTTTTTATGAGGAGCCATATATCTTGATCTTTAATGGAAACTGATTTTTATATTGAGAATAAATAATAAAAGAAAAATCCTCACAATCGATACTGTATTTAAAACCACTTCCAGAAATGTCAGGCCAGGTTGTTTTGGTGGACCTACTTTCCCACCAAGAGCAGCTAGAGAAGCTGGACTAAGTAATATTAAAAATAAAAAATCTAAAATCATTGTAGAACCAGCAAGGCATGAAGTATTGTGAGGTCAAGATCTGACAAAGGATGAAAGTCCACAGCGGTGAACCTGATATTTGGTTCTACTTTTCCCTAAAAGTGATTGCTGATTCCGGAATCTGTGGCTGGGTGGTTGCAATCTGAGAAAGCTTTAGACAGATTCATGGAGGTGGGAGACCAAAAATTGGAGGTCATTGTTTGCCAAGAAGAAGTAATCTTGGTAAGTACCTCAGACAGTCAATTTGGACCCAGAAAGGCTATCCTCAGAAACAACAGTGAGCTGGAAATAGATCAATTCTCAGAGAAACTGAAGTCCAACATCAGATGACCTCCATTTCTAACTGGACTAAGGTGTGTAGGGGTTCCTAGTGCCCCTAGCCTAGCTGCTTGGTAAAAACATATGCACATTCTCTTTGGAGGAATATAGCAGCATACAGAGTCTCTCAACAAATTTCACATACAGTGCTTTGTAACCAGGCAAACAAGAAGACAAGATGTCACCAAAATCCAGATGAAAAATAGACTAGAGAAACAGACCCACGGGTGATCCACATAACAAAGTTTTCATACACAGACATTAAAACAACCACTACTCATATTTTGAGAAGTTATAAGACAAGGTGAAAAATATCTACAGAGGACCAGAAACAATAATAATGAACCACAAGAGATTTACAGAACAAAACTATCTGAGCCATAACAACATATACAGGAAATCAGATTTTGAGTAACGCTCTGAACATTCTGGGTGTAGCCCCGGCATAATGGTACCAGATTGCCCTGGCCTATGGCATATAGCAGGAAGCACTTGGCAAAAGTAATGAAATCTTTCTTTATGGACCAGAAAGGATAGCAAAGGCTTTAGATCAAAAAAGATGAGGGAATAGATATGGTTCAATTAGCTTCAATAATGAGTTTATCCTTTCAGTAGTTCTAACAGATAGAATTGACTTACCAAAATCTCCAGTCTTAAGTCATACCTGAAACATTGTGACAGGGAAATGGCGAAGGATGGTATAGTAGGTCCCATAATCTGTAGGATAAAATGGATCTAGGTTTGACGCCTGGGTCTATTTCTTCCTGGGGAGGGGTGACCTTGCACCACTTACTAAACTCTCTGAATGCCACAGTCCTCATTTCTAAAATATGGGTAATCGTTAATTTGTTGAAGTTGTTAAGAACATTAGAAAATGTATAAAAAGTTTCCAAGCGTAACAGGCCCATAGAGTCGTCAGGCTCGTTCACTCATAGAGGTGTTGGTTCACCCACTCTTCTTTCTTCTCTATCCTTTTTCTGCTCTGTACGACCCAGAGCTCTTTCCACTCTGTTGCCTCTGATCACATGCATTTCTTCATTCTCTCCTTTTACTAATTCCTCTTAATCATTTTAAGGGAGAAATGGAGAATTCATCTCATGTAATTAATTAGCACATCTATCTCAGGTAATTAATTATCATCTTCCGGGATTAATACAGTTTAATACACTATCTGGGATATATTTTAATCTATACCTGGAAGGAAGTATATTTTGAAACATCATTGATTTACATTTATTCTGAGAGTACCAAAAAATGACCTTTTACTTTTCTTACATATATCAAAAATATCAGGATGGGTTGTCCGTTCAAACTAAAAATCTATTACTTTGGTTTTTGTTTGTTTGTTTTTTTACTTCCTAGCCAAGTAGAGAGGGTTACAGCTTTATATTTGTGTGGTTGATAGCCTCTGTTGTGATAAGACAGCTTACAGAGTCCTGAGTCATCAGCAAGACCCCAACTGTTTCAGTCAATGCACAGAACGCTGGCAGAGGAAACATTTTGAATCAAAATTCAAAATTTTATTTTTTGGTCATCTTTCCTTTCTTCCACACCTTCTTTTTTGAAGTGTATATGTCTACCATATTGCCATATTGAAAGACAAATATGAGATATGCAAAATTTAAAAATACAATGTCTATATTCCAAATTATTTTGAAATATCCCTCATAGAAGAAATTTAATTTGTGATAAGTATCATTTGCCAAGAGATTTTTCACTAAACTAAAAAACATACAAGAGAACAATTTCTGTATCCAAAATATATGAGCACTTTCTATTTTCACTCTCTGTACCTCAAATATTAGTACTTAGGAGAATTTTAATATGTTTGCTTCCTTTTATATGAAAAAGAAATTGAAACTTCATTCTTTACTTAGAACTATTTAGACATTTTATACCTGATCTCTGTGTACTTTCTACCTCAATTTTAACATCTCTTTATTATAAGGATGGTTTTCCTCCAAGTGAACATCAGAAAAATGGTAACATTTTTAAAGAAAAGAGTTTGATTTTTTTTTTTCCCTGCACTAAGGTAATAGTTTGTCTTATAACATTCTTTCTAAATGTCAGGGCAAACTCTGTTGAACTGGGTAGCCCTACAATTTTTTTTTTTACCAACTTATGCAAACAAAATATATTTTATAGTTTTATGTGTCAGCAGAAGAAAAACATTTTCTTTGCTACCCCTTGCTACTTCCTTATTGGAAAGATATTTTAACTCAACAACCGTGCATTGACTAAATATCACAACCAAGCACTGGGGTGGGCAGGGGGTAGGGGGTGTCTGGGTGGCTCAGTTGGTTAATTATCTAATTCTTAATCTCGGCTCAGGTCACGATCTCAGGGTTCTGGGATGGAGCCCGAGGCTGGCTCCCTGCTCAGTGGGGAGTCTGCTTGTCCCTCTCCCCTCCCCTTGCTCATGTTCTCGCTGTCTCTCTCAAATAAATAAAAATCTTAGAAAGCAAGCAAGCAAGCAAACAAACAAACCAGGCACTGGCGATATCAGCACGAACTGGTCCTATATGCATGGAATTCATGGCTGCAGGTGTTTGGGGTACCTCTAGTGTCCTGAGAATTTTGAAGGAGACATTTTCAGCCATTCGTTTTTATTTTTGTTTTTGTTTGTTTGTTTTCTTTTTCCTTTCCTTTTTCTCTTCCTCGCCTTTCTCCTCCTTGTTTCTTCTTCAGAAACTTCCTTTTTTAGAACACATTTAGATTTACAGAGACATTGGATAAGGTGATACAGAGAGATTCCATATACACCCCCCCAAACAGTTTCCCTTGTTCTTAACATCTTATTTTAGTACAATATCTAAACAATTATGGTTAATGAACCAATCCTGATCATTAGTCTTAACAAAAGTCTACACTTTATTCACACTTCCTTGTGCTTGGGAAAAAAAAAAAAAGACAAGACCTAATCTTAGGCTAGGGACACACCCCATGTTTATTTGTCTAGTAGAGGCAAGACTCCCATTCAACTAGATGGTCCTCTCGTGGGGACTTGGCAGAGGCAATTCATTGCGGCTCCTGCGGGCACATCCGCCGGGCCCCTCCTGGGACTCTTCCCCCCCAGCCCACTCACTGGGCACCTCCTGGCAGCGGCTGTGCTTTCAGACCACTCTCCTGACTCTGGGCAGTAATGTTTGGCCTCTCAAAGCCTTTTCTGGTCTACCTCAGTCTCTCCACATTCCAAATATTCCTTTATGACTAAAACCCTAGTCATTTCACTGGCGACGATGTCCGGATTTTTATCAGCAGAAATCTTGTCCCTCCTTCGTGAAGGGCAGAGAGAGCAGAGAATTCAAAAACCACAGTTGCTGGAATCTGCCTCCTGGACAGGAGAGGGGGGACTTCTAGAAGTCTGAACTGTGTCTACTGCAGTAAAGAAATGACAAAACAGTTGAGAATGAGTGTTGTTACTCTGCCAGACGTAACCCCAGTAGCAGAGTTAGCACTGTGAACGGAGGTGTGTACGAGATGCTAGAGAGACCCAGAGGAGGGAGACACTAAATCCATAGGCTTCTGAAGAGGAAGGCGAAGAAAGGGATCAGTAGAGACTATAAGGCTTCTCGCAGGTGATATCTGAACCAAGTCTTCAAAAGCATGTGGTGGGCAGTGCCAGCATCCCAGATAGAAGCAATAGCCTGAACAAAGACACAGGGGCATGGAATAACATGCTGTATTTAAGGAACTGCCAGTGATTATAAAGGACACAGTGTAGAGGGAATATCAGGGAGCGGTAGGAGATGAGACTGGAAAGGTAAGCAGAAGTCGGTCAGATTGGAAAGGGCGTCTTATGGCACTCTAACGTCCAAGCATGCTGGCGAATGCTGTGACATTAACTCAGTTTGGTGGCAGAGCCGCGGGGTTTAAGACCTAGATTGGAAATGGTTAGGATAAGAAGGTCAGCAGTGAGTGCACTCAGGCAAGAGATCTGTCCATTTTGTTAAAAGTAAAAGAGCCTATTTTCAAGTCTCGACTTCAAAAGTTGTTCGCTTGCTGAGACCAAGGTTGACTAGAAGCTGGCAATGGCAGATTTAAAACTAGATTTGTGAGATGTTCAAACTTTGGCTGCCTGCAGAGATGTTCCTTGGTCAAAGAGAAGTCCAGGAGGCTATTTGCCCTCTAGTGGCAACCACAAAGCATTTTCTACTTTGCTTAGCAGTGGGACTAGAATACACAGATCCAGATCCACTCGGGAAGCTAGCACTTGTTCTACTTCATGAAGCTATTTGAATTAGTTCCTAGACTTGAATATCTAGCTTAATGCATAAACCTAATAAAAGTTAGTTGAAAGCAAAAAAAAAAAAAAAAGATGATGTTTAATAATAAAAATCTATCCTACATATTGCTGGGTTGTATTGCTGGGTCATTGAAAGCGATTTTCAATATCATATTTAATAGGTAAGATTGTAGTATTGTATCCCAAATTATATCTTTACCTCAAATTTTTAAGTGTAATTTATTTTAAATGTACAGCACAAGATGCTTGGAGGGAGAGAGAGAAATTTCCCTGCATATCCAAGAATCTATTTTAGTCTGATCTGTTCTCTTCGATTTTATACTTGCAGCTAGAGAACTTGGTCCACCCAGTTTAGTATTATAGGATTTCCAGTTTATTTTGTCTCCTTTTTTCCCCCCATATAAATTGTTTATATCTTGTGGAGAAATCTGTGGTATTAGTTTTTTTAATATCAGTTTTTAATCTTTAAAATGTTCAGTCTGAGAAGTGTTGTTTTCCCCTGCCTTTGCTAAAGGCACTTCACAGAAACATCTCATTATTTATTTATAAGGGTAAGTCTCCAGAATAAGGTAACATTATCACTGGCCTACTATTGCCTCCACACACACGAATACATTCATAATTAATAGGATGGTCTCTACTAGTATTGCAGCTAGAATAAACCTCAGGTCAGATCTCTGGGAGAGTAACACATGCCATTATTTTTGTTAAGAAATATGTAAGTGGCATATGTTTAAAATAATCTAAAAGGAGATGTGTGTGTTGACTAGTAGGGGAAATGATGTGGGAAAGCAAAAGGAGGCACACAAGTCTAGAAGCATATTTTGAACCATGCCTTGCAAAGGAAGTATTTTCTGTTTTCTTTCTCAGTTGTCTCTCTTTTTGGGTGGGTTAATGATTGACTGCTGTGTTAACCTTTTCTTCTTTTCTCTTCTCTTTTTTTCTTTCCTCTTCCTTTCCTTTCCTTTCCACTGGCAATTAGGCCCTCAAAGAAACTGAAAGTCTTTGAGAAACAATAGGTTGCAACCACTGTGGGAAATTCTGGCCAGATGAACGTTCAATAGACAGGTGAGGTTTTCCCAGGAATGCTTCTGCCCAGGCTTGGTGCTGAAATTATCTCACTAGGGAGTTCTCCATCATACAATGGATTACTAGTAATAAGGAGAGTCACTGACATAGAAAGATATTCATCTGTGTGGTTAGCAGGACTGGGGGTGGGGAAGCAGGCAAAAAGTATATGCATGGTATAATGCCATTTTTTTTGTGGAGAAAAAAAAAAAGAAAACCCTATGTGTATGTGTGTGTATATTTATGTATAGAAAACCAACTAGATTTGCTCTAAATGCTAATAGGGATTGACTCAGTTTGATGGGACAGTGGATAATCGTAGTCCCCCTACTACCTTTTCTAGTTATCTGTACTTCTACAAAAAATTTTTTTAAAAAGGATACAAAAGTTTTCTTAAAACAGAAAAGATAGTTACACTGTAAGCATAAAGCATTTATAAGTACTCATATTTATGGTTCATTTGAGTTTTAAACATTACTTAAAATCCTTAGGAACTAGAAAAAGATAAAGGTGAATACTATTCTGATTTTAGAGTGGCATAGGCTTTATTATGTGTTAAAGCAAACAATCAAAAACCATAAAAGATCGATTGATTTTATCACATAATTTTTAAAGCTTCTTTAGGTTCTTAAATGGAGATAGTTTAAATAAGGATTAAAGAGACACATCAAACTCAGATAAAATATTTACAATATAAAAAACCAATTAAAAATGCTTAGCACAGCACCTAAATAAGGTAAGGGGGTAATGAATATAAGCTATTATTTATATTAAGAAATATAAGCTATTTATTGCAAATCAACAAGAAAAATAAAAATTCTTCAAAATTGGACAAAGGAAATGAAAGAACAAGTCCCTGATCATGCAATGGCTAATAAACTTATGGAATCAAGGTCAAACTAATAGCTATAGAAATGCATATTAATATACATATATATAGTTAAATGGTATACCATATATATATTTAAATTTATATTTACCTATCAAATGAACAAAGATTTGTTTTTTTAAAAAAAAGATGAAAGGTAGTTTCTAGTGCAGGCAAGTTTTCAGGGTGAGAAAATAAATAGTATAAGATGACTTGTTGGTAAGTATCAAAAACCTTAAAAATATTTACAACTTTCAACCTAGCAATCTCATGCCTATGAATTAATCTTAAGGAAACATTCAGGAATATTAACTTAGACTCTTTAAAAACCTAGTGATTTCACTTGTAGGAATTTACCCTACAAATAAACTCACACAGAGGCTCCTGGGTGGCCCAGCCAGTTAAGCACTTGATTATTGATTGCAGCTCAGGACATGGTTGGGGGTTGTGAAATCAAGCCCCAGTTTGGGCTCTACGCTGGACCTGGAGCCTCCTTGGGATTCTCTCTCTCTCCCACTAACAACAACAACAACAACAACAAAAAAAAAAAAAAAAAAAAAAGCTCACACATGTGTAAAATGGCACAGATACAGAGTTATTTATGTAGCTTTGTAATAAAAGATTGGAAATAACCTAGATCACTGTCAGCAGCAGTAAAATAAATTATGGTACTTCTAGACACAGAATATTATGGAGGAAGAATAAGAAGGAAAAGAATATGGTTGATATAAAAAGAACTCCCCCCACCAGTACTTTAAATTTAAAAAGATAGAGAACAGTGTGAAAAAAGAGAAAAATATGAATATATTTGCATTGGCTTGGATATTCATAAAAATACTCTGGAAGCATATCTCAAAAATTAATAATAGCGACTTTTGTGGGGGTGTGTTTGGGAAATTAGGCAAATGTAGGAAAAGAATGAGAGGGAGACTATTCTCTATAATTTGGTTTTTGAAAAAAATTTTGTGAGGTACTCATAAAATGGAATTGTAAGATCCTATAGAAAGCCAACTACCTGTGTCCAAACTGAATAAAAAGAATATCTGAAATTAACTATGCTTATCTGTTCCTCTTTTAGAGCAGAGGAAATGTTTTTCCTTCTTAGCATCTTCAGTCCTGAAAAAGTACCTGACGCATAGTAGGTACTCAATTAATTTTAGAAGAATAAATGAATCAGTGATGGTTTAAAAATTAAGTTAGTCACCAAGGAAAAAACTACAAGAATGTCTCATTTCACAATATTTTTTTCCAGCAAAAACTAAAATCATTTTTTGAAGGAAGATGCAAAAGTTCCAAGAGTCCAATATCAATTTTAAGTACTTACCTCTTTCAACAGCTCTAATCCGGAAGAGCTCGTTAATATAGATTATTAAAGCAAAGGTAAAATCAAATAAAATGGCTGCAAGGCAATGCGCTGCCACACTATGGTACCGTATAGGTTCATAAACCAGATCTATAATTTCCATCCAATAATATGCCAAATCGCTTTTCCTTTTCTTGCCAATGAGAGGTATCAGGATATGCTCACGACTAAGTCATGACAGTTAATGAGGGGTAGAAGACATTGAGCTTAGAGAATGTGCTATAAAACATCAAAACCCACCACAAAAACACACCAAGTATTAAAAATGATCGAGTGCCAGTGTAATAGTTAACACTTGGGGAAATGTTCAGGGACAGAAATGAAGTCTATGAAATGAGCTGGTGACTATATATCTGATTAGTGATTCTCAACACTGGCTGCACATTATAATCATCTGGGGAACTTTTAAAAATACTGATGCCAGGGCTCCACTCCCAGAGATTCTGATTAAATTCATGTGGGGTGGAACCCAAGCGTTCCTTTTCTTTTTTCTATTTTTTTTAAAGCTCCTAGGGGTGATGTTGATGTTGAGTCAGGGTTGAAACACATTGTGTTAGAATGGAAAGGGATGGAGGGAATTCTCTTACAGGACAAGATGACTTAATCAGCTCCTTCCAGCCATTTAATTTAAGGAGTTTTTCAGATTAAACTTTTCCCTTTATTTCTTCATCTCCCTAAACCAGAACTTACCCCCAAACCCATGCTTGGACTATTAAATTATTTCCTATAGATCTCTCTTGCTTTCATTTTTCCTTCATGTTTCCACCTTGTGCTGCAATACAAATGGTTCTCCTTCTGTCAAGGACTTGGCTGTCTACAGAATGTATGTGATCTAAATTCCTCGGCTTGGCTTCCATCTCAAACTCTACCATCACCTCATGAAATCATTTTGTTGCTCAGTTTCCTCTATACCAAATTGTTGGGACTGACAAGTCTGATGTTCTTTTCAGCTCTGAAATTTTAAGTTCCCTGGTTCATTGTCATACTACGCATCCCACCAGTGAATAACCAATCTTATCTTCTGTAGCTCCCTAAAATATTTCCTAATGAAAGTCAAACAAATCCTCTCTACTGCCTTACTTAATTCATGCTCTTTTTCCCTCCAATGATTTTTTATTTTGTTTTGTTTTCTTTAATGCTGTTTGTTCTCCTGGAAGTGTTTTATTCCCCTCTCCTACCATATCCTCAGTCACCAGGCTCAAGTTCACCATTGGGAAATGTTAGCAGTTTCTCTGTATCATATCCTTACTTTAGGATTTCCTTGGTACTCTGTAGTTTAGATCCTCTTTATTCAAAGTATGGTCCATGGGCCAGCATCACTTGGATGCTTGTTACATACATCCAGAATCCCAGGCCTCACCAGAGTCTGCATTTCAACCAGATGCCAGGTGATTCAATGCATGTCTAACTTTGAGATGCACTGGTCTATAACAATTTATTGGCATCTTCTTCTATTCCTTCTTTTTCTTTCTTTTTAAAGATTTACTTATTTGAGAGAGTGTATGTGTGTATGTAGGGGGGAGGGGCAGAGAGAGAGGGAGAGAAAAACTCAAGCAGATTTACCACTGGGTTTAGAGTGATCACGGGATCCTGAGGTCATAACCTGAGCTGAAACCAATAATTGGAGCCTTCACTGACTGAGCCACCAAGGTGCCCCCCACCCCTTGTTTTCTAGTTTGTTTCTTACTTGCATAAGGAATGTTTTCAGTTCTGGGATCCTACCTTCTAACTTTAAAAATATTTAACTAAACTTCTAGTACTTTCTATTCACATAGCAGTTCACCCTGAATATTGAATGAAAGAGTAATCATTGTGTTTACAAAATGCAATTAGAGGAATAGTGAGCTACAAATTTAGTTTTAAAGTAAGTACAATGATGGGCTTACAGAACTTTAAAATTCTTAAAAGAACATCTCACAGGTTTCAACTTCCTTTACAGACGAAGAAACTGGAGACTCAGAAAGAGAAATGACTACAGCAGGGAGGGCAGATTCAACATCTTCTGTAATACTCAGGCACACTCTCCAGTTTTCCAGTTTCACTAACAATGCATCATCCATCTTGGACACCGCCAAAAACCAGTAAGTAAGCACCGAAAATAGATGGTTAGGAATTCGAGGGTATTCATTTTACCCGAGCCTTTACTCAGAGATCATTCCATCTTGCACCATAAATGATCCATCACATTTAGAGTCCTTACGGTGCATCTGAGAGCGCTAACTTTTGGAGGTACAAAAATGACCATGACGTAGTACTTGGCCTTTTGGAGGTCACTCTCTGTAACAGCCAGCAGGACCTAGGGAAAACAAAACACAGAAGCACTGAAATACTGGAGCCCCTTTGGAAGCAGGCACTTGTCTTCTAGACCCTCAAAAACACTGTACAGTATAGCACAATGGAATAATGGAAGAAAAGGCAATCGGCTCAAAGCCCGAATCGTGAAGTCGTTACATTTCTTTCTTCTCTGTGCAATTTTGAGCTTTTCTCAAAGCTCTGATTCCTTTCTAGTGATATCAGGGCAAGGCAGAGCACAGAGGTAAGGCTACAGAATTTCCTCAACACTTTCAAAGCCCAGTTTATCGACAAGGACAAGTTTGTTTGGTTTTCCCTTTTTCTTGAGTGCGTGGCCCAGTCTCGATGAAATGAGTGGAAAGCCTTTGCTCCCTACCCCGGCCCGGGCCCAGCCCGCGGGAGGCCCGGCAGGGCGCGCGCCGGTGGGCGGAGAGCAGGGAATCCAGCCGCCGAGCCACAACCCCGGCGCGAGGCACTCGGAGCGCGGGTTGGGCGAGCCCGGGACGCTCCGGCCGCCCAGGGAGGGGCGGGGCGGGGCGGGGCACAGGCGCAGGCACCTCCCTCCCGCCCCGGCCGCTAGGCTCGCGGCGCATTCCTGCACCTCCTCCCGCGCGCCGCGCCGCCTCCCCCCGACAGCTGATTCATTGGCTCCGCCGCCCAGACTGCCTGGCGCCGGCCGCGTGACGTCACCCATTCACGGAGCCCGCCTCCCCCCTCCGCTGGCGCCGGCCGGGCGGTCGTCCTGACAACGAAGACGCCAGCCGGCACAATGACTTCCAGCTGGAGCAGCCCAGCCAGCCCGCGCGCTTGCTGCTTGCTCTGGGCTTAAGAGCGCGGGGGTGGGTTTCTTTCTTTCCTTCTCTCTCTCTCTCTCTTTTTTCAGGCTCTACGGGTTCGCCCTGCCGGGAAATGCACTCGCTCTAGTTTTCTAGGGCTCTGGTCCCAGTCCCCTCCGAAGCGCGCTTGCGGGCGCCCTTCCTCAGTCGCGGTCTCCCTGGGCTCTGTGTTTGGCTGGGCCACATCCCACCCCAGGCTCCGCAGACCTACTGGCGGTTGGGTTCAGCCCTTGCAGCGCTAACACCTGCAGAGTCGAGGCTCCTGCCAAAAGGCATAAAGCAAAGGAGGAGAAATTCATTGCCATAATAACGAAAATGATAAACCTCAGCTGTCTTAGAAAAGAATGTCTGAGTAGGTGTTGATTACCTCCCACAATCACAAAACAACTTTCTTTAAAAGAATTCACACGACCCCTTATTAAAACGTGGTGGTTCTTATGATGCGTTTAAATCGGGCTTCACGACTGTTAGAAACTTAAAATTGGGAACGAAGTCTCCCAAACAGATAAATCTTTCCAGAACAAGGGGAAAAAAAAATCTGGGACATTGTAGTGCTGTAAATTAGAATGGAGAGTATGTGAGATTCCTATTTGGAGGGAGCTAGGGAGAAAGAACAAGGAGGAGGGAAAAGAAGAGTTGGAAGAGATTGTTGGTTTGGGAGTAAGGCAAATAGTTCCGTAAATAACCCACTTCCACCGTCACTCCCTATCTCCATCCAAAAATCTTTAAACCCTGAAGGTGGGGGGGGGGGGGGAGAGAAAACATAACTGTTGACTAGAGTTGGGTGGGAGGTGATTCCTTATGCTTCATTTCACTTTTTTGGCCAAACCTCTTGCTTCAAACAGCTGCATTTTTGGAACTAATTCCACAAGTGAGAACTAAGGGCAACCCTCCCATGGATAGGAAAAATCTGCATTGTTGAAGCTGCTTATCTGCAGGATAAATGAGCCCAGAAGATGCAAACTCCCTTCCCACCTCTTATAAAAATACCTACAGTGAAAACAAGCACTTGGGTCCTTTTCTACTTTCCGTTAGTCCTGATTTCTGCATATCCTTCTTTGCTTTATTATTTAAGTTTATATATTTTGTCTAGACCTCAAAACAGATTTTAAATTCTTTGAAGGCAGAGGACTCCTTCCTAAAAACTTTAAATCTGGCCTGGCTGAAGAGAGGCACAGTGAATATCTTCTGATGATGTTGTAAGGGTACAAGGCATTTTAGTTGGTCAGGTTGTCATTTACTGGCCTCTAATAACCCTTGGATACTATATCTTCAACACTCTTCCAAAATAGTTCATTACAAAGAGCCACCAGGCAATGGTCAACGATCATTAATAAAAATAAATAATACATTAGATTCATGGTCAAGATAGGAAATGCTTACTTGTCATATGTTTCCCAGAGTTACAGTTGGTAGTCCTCAGCAGTTTGTTAAAAAAAATTTTTTTTAAACTCTCAAACTCATTTTGTTACCCATCAAAAATGAGGACTCTGTGAAACATTAATTTTCTAAAATTGCTGCATATTTAAATGTGATTGTAATTGCTCCTTAGCATTTTAAAATTATAACACTGGTACCAAGTGCTTTAGAATCCAAAAAACAATCTATCGGGTTTGGCATTTTTGTATAAAATAGTCTATATCATAATGGATAACTGATTATCCCATCCACATTATTTGGATTCAACTAAATGCCAGGTGTTATCATTAGGGCAGGGAAAAAAAAAACCCTCAAGAGACTTAAAATAGATCGCAGAGTTAGTTGTCCCCTTCATTTCTGCCACTAGACTTATAGGTATGCAGCTCACCTGAGGTTTCAATAATGGCACTAGATGCCAGTGGTTCCCAATCCTCACCACACTTTAGAATTAACCCATGAACTTTGAAAAAATACTGTTGACTAGGTAGGTTCCTTCCCTAGAAATTCTTATTTACTTGATCTGGGGTATGGTCTCAGCATGTACTTTTTTTTTTTTTTTTTTGGTAAGATTTTATTTATTTATATGACAGAAAGAGCAAGCACAAGCAGGGGGAGCTGCAGAGGGAGAGGGAGAAGCAGATTCCCTGCTGAGCAGGGAGCCCAATGCAAAGCTTGATCCCAGGACCCAGAGATCATGACCTGAGCTGAAGGCAGATGCTTAACCGACTGAGCCACCCAGGTGCCTCAGCATCTACTTAAAAAAAAAGTTTTCTTTTGAATTGTAGATTCACAGGAAGTTGGGAAGATAGTGCAGATAGGTTCTAATTTACCCTCCACCATTGGTTACATTTTATCTATCTACAGTACAATAACAAAAATCAGGAAATTGACTTTGTTATAAAGTGTTTCTATCATTCTATGTCAGCTCATCACCTGTAGGTTTCTGTAGCTGCTACCACAATCAAGACAGAACTCTTCCAACACCACAAGGTGCTTCCTCATGTCATTCCTTTATAGTCCTGTCCCTCCCCACACCATCTCTAGTCCTTGGCAACCACTAAATTCTTCTCCACCTCTATTATTTTGTCATTGAGACTGTTATATAAATCATTCTTACAAGCTTATGACCTGAGGGTTTTTTTTTTCCCCCTACTTAGCACAATGCCCTTGAAGTCCGGACAAGTTGCTGCATGTATTAACAGTTTATTCCTTTTTTTTTTTAATATAATTTTTTATTTTTTATAAACATATATTTTTATCCCCAGGGGTACAGGTCTGTGAATCACCAGGTTTACACACTTCACAGCACTCACCAAAGCACATACCCTCCCCTTTTTATTACCAAGATGTCTTCTGTTGTATGGATGTACCACAGTTTGTTTATCCGCCTATTGTAGGACACTGTGGTTGTTTCCTTTTTGGGCACTATTACAAACAAAACTGCTATGAGCATTTGTGTACATACAGGTTTTTGTGTGGACACAAGTTCTCATTTCTCTGGGATAAATGCCCAGGAGTGGGATTACTGGCTCATATGGTAAGTATATGTTTAGTTTTTTAAGTAACTGCCAAACTATTTTCCAGGAATGCTGTACTATTTTACATTCCCAAAAGCAATTTGTGAGAAAGCCAGTTTCTCCCATCCTTGTCAGTATTTTTTAGTTTATTCTGATAGGTGTGTAGTGATACCTCACTGTGGAATTACTAATTTGCCTTTCCCCAATTATTAGTGATGTTGAGCACCTTTTCGTGTCCTTACTTGCCATTCACATATCCTCCTCAATGAAGTGTCTCCTCATGTCTTTTGCCCATGTTCTTATTGGATTGTTTGCTTTGTTACTGTTGTTTTGAGAGTTCAGAAATTCTGGATGTGAGTCCTTTATCAGAAGTTTGGTTTGCAAGTAGTTTTTGTCTTTTCATCCTCTTAAAAAGATCTTTGGAGAGCAAAGTTTTTAATTTCAATGAGATCTGATCTTTTGATTTTTTTTCCTTTTCTAGATCATGCTTTTGGTGTCCAGCCTAAGAATTTTCCACCAAGTCCTAAGTCCTGAAGATTTTCTCCTATTTTTTTTTTCTAAAAGTTCAAGATTTATTTATTTATTTATTTGATAGAGAGAGCCCACAAGTAGGCAGAGCAGCAGGCAGGGGCAGAGGGAGAAGCAGGCTCTCTGCTGAGCAGAGAACCCAGTAGGGAACTTGGTCCCTGGACCCCTAGAATCATGACCAGAGCCGAAGGCAGCCACTTAACCAACTGAGTCACCCAGGCGCTCTTTCTTCTGAAAGTTTTAAAGTTTTTCATTTTACATGTGAGTCCATGATCCATTTTAATTTTCATATAAGGTGTGAAGTTTAGATGAAGCTTCATTTTTTGCTTATGAATATCCAGTTTGCTGGAAGAAACTATCTTTCCCTCATTGAACTGCTTTTGTACCTTTGCAAAAATCAGTTGGTAGTATTTATAGGAAGTCTATTTCTGGTTTCTCTGTTTTGTTCCATAGATCAGTATATCCATCTCTCCATTATTACCACACTATCTTCACAACTGTGGCTATGTAATAATCCTTAAAATTAGGTAGACTGATTCCTTTGAGATTATTCCCTTTGTGTGTGTGTGTGTGTGTGTGTGTACACAAGTAGAGGGAATACCTATCTCTATGTTCTAGTTCCATTCCTTTCTACACAAATTTTGGAATAATCTTATGTATATCTACAGTAAACCCTGCCTGGATTTTGATAGGTATTGTGTTTAAACTATTTATCAATTTGGGAAGAATCTTTACTAGGTGAGGTCTCCCAGCTTATGAATACAGTATGGGTCCCCACTCATTTAGACCTTGTTTGATTTGTTTCATTAGTATTTTGCAGTTTTCAGCATACAAATTCCGAAGATGTTGATTAGATTTGTTGGGCAATTGCAAACATTATTATATTTTTACTTTCCATTTACATGTGCTGGCTACCGGTATGTAGAGATTTACTTGATTTTTTAATATTTGATCTTGAGTTCTGTGACCTTGCTATACTTACTTATTTGTTCTGTGAGGCTTTTTGTTGGTTTATTTTGGATTCCTTGGGTTTTTTTTTTTTTTTTTTTTTTTACATAGAGAATCATGTCATCTGCAAATAGGGGATTTTAGTTCTTTGGTTTATTTCCTTTTCTTGCCTCCTTGTGCTCACTAGAACTTACAGTACCATGAGTAGCAATGGTGAAATGGAACACCCTTGCTTCATTCCTGATGTTAGAGGGAAGGCATTCAGTTCCCCATCTTTTAAGTACAGTGTTAGTTATAGGTTTACTTTTTAATTTTTTAAAACCAATTTGAGGAAGTTCCCCTTATTTCTGGTTTTCTGAGAGTTTTTATCATGAACTGATATTGAATTTTGTCAAGAACTTCTTCTGAGGGGCACCTGGGTGACTCAGGGGGTTAAGCCTCTTCTTTCGGCTCAGATCATGATCTCAGGGTCCTGGGATCAAGCCCCACATCGGGCTCTTTGCTCAGCAGGGAGCCTGGTTCCCCCTCTGTCTCTCTGCCTGCCCCTCTCAGCCTACTTGTGATCTCTGTCAAACAAATAAACTCTTTAAAAAAAAAAAAAGAACTTCTTCCGCATCAGTTGATAAGATTATGTGACTTTTCTTCTTTAGCCTATAAACATAGTAGATTATACTGATTGATTTGCAAATCTTGAACCATCCTTGTATCTCAGGAATAAATACCACTAGGTCACGGTATGTAATTCTGAGCTGACATAGTGCTAAAATCCCTTTGCTAATATTTTGTCAAGGATTGCTCATTTTTTCAGCCATTATTTTTCTAAAACACATTTTCCACTGCATCTTCTTTCTCTTCTCCTTCCTGGTCTCTAAGGATGTGAATGTTGGATGTCCTGTTATTGTATTATCGGTCTCTGAGGCTCAGCTCATCTTCAAAAGGCCTATTATCTCCCTATCTTTCAGATTGGGTAATTTGTATTATTATGTTCAAAATCATTGATTCTTTTGTCTCTTCATTCTGCTGTTGAGGTCATCCATTGGGTTTTTTTTTTTTTTTATGTTGTTTTGTTTAGGGTTTTTTTTTTTTTACTGTATTTTCATCTTTTTTTAATTTTTTTTATTTCATTTTTACAATTTTTTGGGTTCTTTTTTATATTTTTGTTTTCTTTGCTGAGCTTTCCTAATTTGTTTGTTTCAAGCATGTTCATAATGCTCACTAACCCATTTTGATGCTGGCTGCTTAAAAACCTATGGTCAGTAACTTCAACAGCTTTGTCATTGCCGTGTTGGTGACTATCAAACTTCTTTTCTCATTCAAGTTGTGATTTTTCTGATTCTTGTCATGAAAAATGATTTTCTATTGAAACTTGGTGGTTTGGCGTATTCTGGTGAGACTCTGGATTTTAGAACTCTAGTGTTGGAAGGTCTCTAACCCAGATCTGGCAGAGGATGTAGGGTGGGGGAGAGGGAGAAAGGTGCTGCCTTTTTACTGTCTGGCAGGCATGGAAATCCACGCGTGTGTTGATACCTGAAAGGAATGGGCTTTTCACGGGGAGTTCTGGCTCCCCACCAGGCCTCTGTTGGCATGAGCGCTTCATTACTGTTTTCCACATGGCTTCCACTGACATTGTGGAATTGGGGTAGTCTTGTTACTGCTGAGTGACAATGAAAACCCTGACCCTCCAGTGAGCCTTCTGTGACACCACTCCAGTGGGGAAGAAAAGAACACTTCATTACTTCTGAGTGGTGTTCGGGTCCTGCGTGGCTCCTCACACAGTCTCAATGGACACCATTGGAGGGTCCCCCTATTGCTTTGTGAGGATGACAGCCTTGGCTCTCTACCTTCTTTTTCTGACATCACTCAGGTAAGAGTGCTGGGGTACCTGGCGAGGGGAAAAGTCTAGGCTTCTACTCAGTTTTTGCTAGTGGGGGTGGGCATAGAGCCACAGTTTTCTCTATGGTATTTGGAGTAAAGCCATAACTGTCTAAGCATTGTCTGTCTGGCTATAATGTCCCCTTGTCCTCTGTCTAGAGAGGGCAGGCTTTTGTTGGGGCTTTTTTTTGTTTTTTTTTTTTTAAATCTGTGCTTTCTGACATTTCGGGATTACCAGTTTTCTAGTACCTCATCTGGGATATTTGAGGCAAAAAGAAAGCCCAGGGCATGTACTGCATATTGTTCCTTGGGTGCCAACTGCCCAGGCTGGTTTGCCTATTTCTCTTTGCCTTGTCTTCAGTCTTCTTATGTTTATTTTATTTTATTTTATTTTTTTATGTAATGCCTAGAGATTTTAGTTGTACTTAGTGAGAGGAATACAGAGAAGTGCTTCTAGTCCATCTTTCTGGAAATAGAAGACCCAATGTTTTCTAAAAGCAGCATAGGTGATTCTAAAAAAGTCCAGTCAGAGTTGAGAACCGCTGAGCTATGCCTATCTGTTTAACATTGTGGGTTATGAAGGAGGGTCTCAGTTTCTATTTCTGTTAAGTTTGGGACTATTTTAAATAATTCTAACATAAGTGGATTTTCTCTTGGCCCGAATTGAAAATACTTTGAAGGAGGGAACAACGCCTTCTTATTCTTTGGAAGGCAGCTGAGCCTCGTGGCATGGCTAAGATTTTTGGAAGCAGAGTAGCTAATTATAAAGAGATTTTTGGCAAGTTTCTTAGATTTTTAAAAGTCAATAAAAATTAATTCACCTTACTTTCTAGATTAAAATATGCTATATGTAAAAGATATATCGCAGAGCAAGACCAACATATATGTTTAAATATTAGTTCTTTCTTCCCTTGGTCATGTGTGGCCCGCCAACGCTCGCCCGCGAGGAAGGAAGACCACCGACACAGGATTCTTCTCTATCACGCTTTATTGAAGTGCACTTGGTTGAGGTTTGTAGGGTGATGGAAGCAGGAAGCGCCTGGGTAGAGCCAGGGCTGCACATATATACAGGCTAGCTGGGGCGTGTCTCATTCTGGGGTACGTGGCTCACTATGGTAGGTCAGCCTTGTTGCTGGGCAGAATAAGCTTAAGGCCATGCGTCCAACCACTTGTTTACGAGGCTCTCCGGCGCCATCTTGTAATGGCGGCAACGGGTTGCCACATCTCCCCCTTTTTCTTTTATTTTGCAGTCATGGCTAAAATCAGAGGAGTGTCCCCTAGTAAACATGTCCTCCTTTGCCTAGGGACGGGAGAGAAACGGAGGTACCCGTATGCAGACACTCATGACTTTCAGGGTGGCTCACCCTGTGCACTCCTAGGTGCAAACCACCCGCGGAAAATGCAAGGTTGTCTCTATTCGGGTGCAATGGGCTACTCAAAGCCCTCCGAGTGCAAGAGCACAACCTATGTTTCATTTAACATGCTGAGCCAAGCTTGGGGAGATGTTCCAGCCTCTATAGCGGCAAAGGCACGCGCTATGGCCACCTTCTCTCTTCTGCGAGCCCTCATTACCCTCAGAATTAAGAACAAAGCCACCAGTAGTCCTGCAAACATTAGCATGCCCATGACTCCTACTCCGAGAGTGGTAAAGCACAAGGTGCCTTGAAGGTT
Source organism: Mustela nivalis (assembly GCF_964662115.1). Taxonomy (NCBI): domain Eukaryota; kingdom Metazoa; phylum Chordata; class Mammalia; order Carnivora; family Mustelidae; genus Mustela; species Mustela nivalis. The sequence continues at coordinate 150,017,057 of NC_139024.1, read as the reverse complement.
GAAATTTGTAGCGTTATAACGCTGTACCTTATTATTGATTTGTTTACAGGGTAAATCAAAAACACATTCTGGAACATACAGATGGGGTAATATTTTTGTCGCGTTTGTGACTGGCATGGGGATGGGCCATGTTCTTGAAACGGCCCAAAAGGTAGCTCCCTCAACTCTGGTCAGGCAGATCATCAGCACTATCAGCATCTCCAGGGTTGGAGTCCATGTCTGCTTCTTTGGTGTTGTCATCGGTTCTTTCATCCAACTTTCGCGTCAGTCGTGATGGCACCCACACCGGATCCGAGCGGTCCTGTGGAAAAACACAAACAGCTCCCCTGGATCTCCTAATCACGGGATCCGGTCCATACCATTTGTTATCCAGGATATCTTTCCACATTACACGTTCCTTTATGGCCTCAGCCTCTTCTGCGTGTCTATCTGCCGCACTTTTGCCATTGGCATCCAGAATTAAAAATTGATAGTAAAGATTGCTAGGGATAGGCGATCTCGAGGGGTCATAACCGCCTCTATTCCCCCTTTTTGTTTTTGTATTAGTTCTTTAAGCGTGCGGTTAGCGCGCTCAAACCCAATCCCTTTCTATCATTTTTCAAGCTAGGACTAACTAGCTCTGATTCTCCCTGCAAGTATTTACCTAGGCCTTTGCCTGGCATATAGCCTTGTTTCATCATCAAATCTTTGCTCTGTTTGGAATACGTTCCCTCATTAGTCAGAATTAGATTTAATTGACTCTGGACATCTCTTCCCCAGAGATTGATGGGAAGGTCCAGTACGAACGGCTGAAAAGTCCCTTTGTTCCCTTCCATCCTCCAATGTAGAGTTTTTGCACTAATCTCAGGTGTGTTTTGATAGCCTAGCCCCTGTAATGTTTGAGAGGCCTTTTGCAGCGGCCAATTCCTTGGCCAGAATCGTTGGCTCATGACGCTTCGGTCGGCCCCCGTATCTATTAGACCGGTGAAGGCCTTTCCTTCTATCTCCAAACTACACATGGGGCGACCTGTTAGCTCCAAAGATAAGTAGGCCATATCGACTCCAGAGGATCCAAAGCCCTTATCTCCTCTGACCTTATTTTGGGCGGGGAAACGGTCATGCAAGGATGAGAGAACTACCAGCTGGGCTATTCTGTCCCCAGGGGCAATGGAGACAATGCCAAAAGGTGAGTGACACATAACCCTAATTGTACCCTGATAGTCTGGGTCAATGATCCCGGGGAGGACCAATAAGCCCCTCATGGTGCTGGATGATCGGCCTAAAACCAGCCCAGCCGAGCCTACAGGAAGAGGTCCTGACATGTCAGTAGGAACCGCTTGTATACCCATACGAGGGGTTAAAACCAGTCCGGCGGTGGCACAGAGGTCCAGCCCCGCGGAGCCTGTCGTGGCTCGTCGGGTGCTCTCGGCGGCTGAAGGATCCCCTCCTGAAACGCCCCATATATTTTCGGGCCCTGAGGGCGTGGGCCCCTCTGCATGTTTTTTGACTCCGGGACATATGGGTTATTTATAGGTTGTCCATTAATGTCTTTTGTGGATCTACACTCATTGGCCCAATGTTTCCCCTTCTTGCATCTTGGGCATGTCCCTGGCTGCTTGGTATTTGGTCCCTTTGCCCTAAAGCCTTCCTTGTTAGGACAGTTTCTCTTTACGTGTCCCGGCTGTCCGCAAATGAAGCAGCCATCACGTCTCCCGTGCTTAGTAGCCGCTATCATAGCTCTGGCCAGTCCTTCATTGGTGAGTGGTCCTCCTATCTCTCTGCAGGCCTTTAGCCACGCATCTAAACCTTTTCCTTTCCATGGTGTGATTGCTCGCTGGCAATCCTTAGTGCATTGCTCATAAACAAGCTGTTGCACTAGAGGCATGGCCTCCTGAGCGTCTCCAAAAATTTTTCCAGCTACCTCTATCATTCTAGCCACAAAATCTGAAAAAGGCTCATTCGGTCCTTGGATTATCTTAGTCAGGTTTCCTGATACCTCTCCCCGTTTAGGTATCATCCTCCATGCTCTTTTAAATATTTCTACGATCTGCTGATAAACAGGCACCGGGAAGGCCGTCTGGTTATCAGCCCACTGTCCCTGCCCCAGTAGCATATCAGCAGTCCAGGGTGCTGTGTTTGGTGTACGAGCATTCACTCGCGCCTGATTATGCGCGGCTTCTGTAACCACTGCTCTATAGTCTAGATACTGTCCTGTGTTTAGGCACGCTCGAGCTATCTCCCACCAATCATTTGGTGTCAGGGCTGCGGTGGTGATCCTATCCAGTAAAATTAACGTATACTGTGCATTGGGCCCCCAAGTACGGGCGGCCTCTACTAAGTCCTTCAACTGTTTGTAGGGTATGGGCTCATGATATCTTTGCTGGTTTTGGTTTTCAAAGACAGGGAACGCAACAGCGTCCAGTGGGGTGAACTCGGCAAGGCATCTGAGCGTTTTTCGAGAGAGCCTATGGGCCCCTCCGTTCTGCTTGCCTGGATAAGGCGGAGGCGGAGCTCTTGCCGGAGGCGGCAGTCCGTATCGCTCCTCCTCATATCTAGCCGCCTCTTCCTCTAACTCCTCCTCCTCGTCCTCCGTTAGTGAGTCATCTCCCGAGTCCCTCTCTTGCTTTACACTGAGAGCGGCGAATTCCTCATAGAACTCATCTGAACTCGGGTAGATGGGTGCACTGGGAGCGGTTGCCTGATGTTTTTTGTGCTTACTTTTATCATCTGTTTCCTTTTGTTTTTCACTTCCTCTTTTATATCCCTTTTCTGACTTCTTCATTTGTTTTTTGTTTCCCCCTTCCTTTATACTACTTGATTCCGAAAGGCTGTCCTGATGTTCCGCTAAAGCACGCCTGCCCTTTTTCAGATGCTCTACGTGTTTTCCGTCCCGTAAGCACGCATGTGCCTGTATGGGGCTCACGAAGTCTGGATATTTGCACTCACGTATCCAAAAGCAAAAAAGCAAGGCTACAACTGCAAGGACAATTATAGCTATAGCAGCTACCCAAGGCTCAAGTGTCCAAAATAACATACCGGGGAATACTTACCGGCGCCGACCACTTCGCATGTAGAGTTCTGAATCCTTTCTAGGCTCCCCGCGGTGTCCGCCGAACTATCCCGGGTCTCGGCACCAGCTGTGGCCCGCCAACGCTCGCCCGCGAGGAAGGAAGACCACCGACACAGGATTCTTCTCTATCACGCTTTATTGAAGTGCACTTGGTTGAGGTTTGTAGGGTGATGGAAGCAGGAAGCGCCTGGGTAGAGCCAGGGCTGCACATATATACAGGCTAGCTGGGGCGTGTCTCATTCTGGGGTACGTGGCTCACTATGGTAGGTCAGCCTTGTTGCTGGGCAGAATAAGCTTAAGGCCATGCGTCCAACCACTTGTTTACGAGGCTCTCCGGCGCCATCTTGTAATGGCGGCAACGGGTTGCCACAGTCATGCTCAGTATAGCACTTGTATATAGAGATTATAGAGGCTAAATACTGGGAGTGGGTTCTTGAATCAGAGGACTTACCCTGGAAACCTTTTAACGTCACACTCAGTAATAGCCAGAAAAATAGTTCTGGGGAAAATAGCATTGTAAAAATAGAAATGTGGTTTTATTTTTTATTTTTTTATCGATCCAAGGCAGAAGATATGTAGGGTCGTGGTGAAAGTCAATAAGAAAGACCGTTGACATTGCAGAAAAGAGGTAAAAGTGACTGTCGTCTAATTGAGTAAGTAAGGAAGGAAAACGGTAGCAGGAATTAAAGGACTAGGAGAATAGAGGTGAAGGTCAGAAGTTTCATTAACTAAAATTCTTCCTACTTCATTTTACTTTGGAGAGTCCCTTTCCTTTACCTGTTCCTTAAATGTTGGTGTAATTTGAGGTTTTGCCCTCCTCTTCCCTGTGTACTGACCCTGGATAATCTTGTCCCAAAGTAGTCTGAAAAGGCTAAAAGATCCTAATTAATGTCTTCAGCTCAAATCTCTCCCTTAAGCTCGAGACTCACGTAGTGGATCTCTGATTACCCCGGGATGTCTCTCTTTGGATGTCACTGGCATTTCACTCTCAGCATGTCCAGATTCCGCCAGTCCTCTGTGTTCTCAGCCTCATTAAACAGCACCTCCATTCATTCAGATACTCGGGCCGGAAACTCAGGTATCATCTTTTTAGGCAACAAGCAACTCCTATTGATTTTTCCTTCGGGAATCCCTCAAAACTTGTAGAGCACTAAGGGAAGGAATGTTGGAAGGATACCCAAGTATGGCAGCAAGGAGCTAAAATAACCTCCCCAGTTTCAAAACTCATATGCCCTTACCATCTGTCTACATTAAGGGGTACCTTATAGAATTGTTAGTATTGTTCTAGCATCTAGACCAATTAGTTGCTGCTAGTATTTGAGTTCTTAGTTTCATATTCTTTGTAGAACTCCATATCCTCATACATCATCTCCGGTTTTTTTGTTTTGTTTCGTTTTTCCTTTCAACGTTATGGTAATCACTGCTATAGGTGGAACTCTTATTTCTTTCTCATCATTCACTGTATTAGTTAGGGTGTAGGTCATGTTAAAGGAAAATCGTAGTTGCTCAGAGAAACAAAGGTTTATTTCTTGCTTCTGCTGCGTGTCCATCCTGTGTTGGCTAAAGACAGTGCTCTGTGTGTTTTTCTTCCAAGTCTTTTCCTTCCAAATGTGAATAAGGCTGATGGAGCCTCTACCATAGGGAGGGTCGTCTGTTGCTGTGCCATGAAGAACTGGGGAAGCAGGTGTATCCTACATCACTCTGGAAGGTTTCTGCTTGGCTGTGTATGCATCCATTGGGCTCACCTTCTAATGACCAAAGCATGTCATGTTACCATGTCCAACTTCAAGTAGGTTGGGAAGTGGAGTTTTACTCCCTGCCACGAAGGTGGAAAACTGGAATAGCTGGTGAACATCTTTAATGACTCACTCAAGGCTCTTTGGATGGCAACTCTCCTCTCTTTCTTACTCCTTCATTTCCCCTCTCTCTCCTTCCCTCCTACGGTCTCATACTCTCTCCCCCACCTCATTCTTTCCTTCCTCCCTCCCTTCCTTCCTTTGACCTTTTGCAAATGACTAGAAAAACGTTCCTGGGAAAATTCTACAAAATTGGGAAGCTAAGCATTCAGTACTCCAGGACGGTTTTAAGTGTGGAAGAAAATTTGATTTGCAAATATGTTGCATTGTAGCTGCCTTTCTAGTGGTTCTAAAGACAGTTTGAGATGCACAGTGATCCAAAGTAGCACAGATAATAGAATCAGGGCCAGAAGAGACTGCAGGCAAATTCGAGTTTTAGCAAAGACCCAAAGTGCATCTCTTTGCCCTATCCTATAGCTCTAGGCACCAAGGTCGCTGTTAGTTGCATGAATCACCATGGCAATTGATGAATATAAAAATTCAGTGTCTATTTTTCCCTTGAGTGTTTTAAAATGTTTGGTTCTAAAGAATACCTTTTCCCCTCTGTGTTTCATTCTGTATCTGTCTCTCTCTCTCTTTCTGCTTTCTGTTTTTCTATTAAATCTAGGCAATAAGAAAGCATTTTCTCTTTTCTGTAATTTAAAAGCTTTTTAGCAGGTTCAATATATGTGAAAGCATCTGAAAATTGACTCCTGACAAAACAGAACTCCATAGTTACACTCATTACACAGGCATTTACGTCAAACTGATTTCTTCCATCTTTCCTTATTGGTATGCTCACATTCACTGCTAGGACTATGTCTCCAGCAGCGAGACTGTATCACAGCTGATGGCCAGTTTTATACTGTAATGAGGAAGACCTGTTAGATATGACCTGGGGTACCAACCTCATCATAGACCACTTGTTAACATTAATGCTAAGAGTTAAGCAGAATGATAGAAAGGAAATCCAATCTATTATATACATCAATGGTGTGTGAGTATGTATGTGTGTGTATATATATATGTATATATGTATATATATATATATATCCACATACATCTATGTATGTGTATGAGTGTATTTTTTTTTTTTCTCACCTTGCCCCATGTCCCCACATCCACATAGCTTCATGGAGTGTTACAATTATTTGCTGTCAGCAGAAGTCACATTCATGTCCCTTAGACTCCGGGCAGGGAGGCCTCCCAACCCACTGTGCTTGGGCTCAGTAGAAAGTTATCCTACAACCATTTATTCAAAAAAAGAAATAACCTTACAATCATTTGAAACAAATGCCAATTATTACTTTTAAAAAGCTACCTGCTTTCAATTAAGCAGGAAATTATCTAAGAAGCCACTTAATTTGCTTTGGTCTGTAGTCCCACAACTGCTTTATGCTGAGTGGAGCATGAAATTAAATATGTAACAACTCTCCTAATGGTTGTGTTTCAGAATGCCAGCATTTGAGGATCTTTGGTATTCTGAGGGGGTAACAAATACAAAATCAAAGAATATGAGAATTGAATTTGAGAAAAAATAGAAAGTATTAATGTCCTCTATATATTTGCATATAGATGATATGTGTTTTAAAACTGTAAGGTTTTAAAGAATGTATTTTCTACTAATTTTTGCGTATAGGAAGGGTAGCTGTTCCTGTATGGGAAAAAAAAAATCTCTCTGACTTACAATAAAATGCCATTGCCCCCCTCCATGGAAATTCTTACACTATTTTCTTGGATCCAAGTATAAAGTAGATTATGTAGGGATAGATTGAAAGAGAAGGTCATAATGAATTTTTACCATTTGCTGAAGAAATGCTAATACTAATCCCCTGTTCGAGGTATTCATCTTTGTTAAGAGCCAAGAATACATACTGTTTGCAATGGAGAAACTGTTTATATAGACATATAAAGGCACTAGTTTATGCAAGAAATTTTAGAAGCATTACTAAAATGACACTTCAATCAGTACTAACAATGTTGTAAATGCTAGATGGTTCTCAGAGCCTCTTATTTATTTAAAACATTTTTTTACAACTTTAAAACTATTTTTATACTAGATAAATCTTTTCAAACACTAATCATATTACGAGTAAACATTTTAAAAATCTCTGTATAAATGTGGATAAAAGCGTACTTGTTCTTTTGCAGTTGTATTCCAAACCCACTCCTTTCTTCTTTTTCCTTTTTTTTTTTTTTTTAACTAGGATAGACATTCTGCCACTTTACCAGGAAATTTTGACAACCATATAGAAGAATTTGACTGCTATCTCTTCACCCACTGGGTGAAGCAAGGCAAGTTTGAGTTGAGATAGCGCATGTGGTCCTAAAAAGTTGCTCTGATAATGAAAATTCATTATTTCATTCTCAAGATGCTTAATATTCTAGTTTCAGCCTCCCCAATGTATCTATACTTGGTGATAGTGTTAAAAATGGTGTCCAGTTTTAGAAAGCTATTATCTATCTATAAGAATTCTCCAGAAGCTACGAAAAAGAGATCATGGTGATTTATGGGGTTTGGGTTGTGGGGTTGTTGTTCTAGAACCAAAGTTCTCCTGCCGATGTTCTTGAGGTGTTTTTGTTTTTTATTTTAAGGTTTTGTTTATTTAAGAGAGAGAGAGACTGAGTGAGAGAACATGATCAGGGGAGGGGTAGAGGGAGAAGCAGGCTCCCCACTGAGCAGGGAGCCCAACATGGGGCTTGATCCCGAGATGCTGCTGCGATCCTAACCTGAGCTGAGGACAGTCGCTGAACCAACTGAGCCACCCAGGTGCCCCTTGAGTTTTTCTGACCAGAGGAGGAACATAGACCTTGGTCACGGAATCCTGGGACCAAAGTCTGTGTGGCCTGAAGAGAGCTGCTTAACCTCTCTGGGCCCGAGGGTTATAAACTATAATGTTGTTTTACGTATGCAGTGGGAAGAAGGATCATTATCTGTCAGGATCCTGAGGATTGCTTGGGATACATGAGGAAAGCACCGGTTAGAGTGGCTGACACACAGTAGGACTCGTTCTCATGACTCGAGCGCCTTCAGTTGATTGGTGGAACATCTCAGCTTCCTTTCCTGGTAGCTGCCCAGCTGTGCCAGGTCATGGCAGGCACTTTGTGTCATTATTTCTTTTATCTTCCCAACAGCCTGGTGAGGTAGGTGCTGTTATTATCCCATTTACCATGAGGATATCAAGACAGCGAGACAGGTGGTAACTTATCATTTTAGCCAGAAACACACAGATGAGGGCAGCGTTTTGAGTTCAAAAGCCTCCCCCCCTCCCTGGCCCCAGCCCCCAAAAGTCAACCAAAAGTTTTCCCTACCAATAGACCTGCATGCATTATATCAGCCTGTAGAACATTTGTCCCCTTTAACTGTATGTCTTTTGGCAGGGACATTAATGATCTAATAATAGTGCTAAGACTATAGGCAGAGCTTGTTTGATTGCCTTTGCTGTATGGTGCTTTGCAGATGTTGTGAGTTTTTTTTTGTTTGTTTGTTTTATTTTGTTTTGTTTTTTTCTGTAGGGGTGTATGGCCATCCTGTGTCAGGCAAGTCTATCAGTGCCATATTTCCAACAGGATTTGCTTACTTTGTGTCTCTGTGTCATATTTCAGGAATTCTCACGGTATTTCAAACTTTGCATTATTCTTATATGTGTTAGGATCCTCTGTGATCAGTGAGCTTTGATTTTACTATTGTAATTGTTTTGGGGAACCCATGAACTGGGCCAGTATAAGATGGCGAACTTACCTGATAAATGTTATGTGTGTTTTGACTGTTCCGCTAACTAGCAGTTTCTCTACGTCCCTCCCGTTCCTCGAGCCTCCCTTTTCCCTGAGTCACAATAATACTGAAATTAGCCCAGTTAATAACCCTATAACGATCTCTAGTGCTTGAGTGAAAGGGATAGTCATATATCTCTCAATTTAAATCAAAAGCCAGAAATGGTTAAGCTTAGTGCGAAAGGCATGTTGAAAGCCGAGATAGGCTGAGAGCCAGGCCTCTTACGCCAAACAGTTAGCCAAGTTGTGAATGCAAAAGAAAAGTTCTTGAAGGAAATGGAAAGTGCCACTTCAGTGAACACATGAATGATAAGAAAGTGAAACAGCCTTATTGCGGATGTGGAGATAGTTGGAGCCGTCTGGACAGAAGATCAAACCAGCCACAACATTCCTTTAAGTCAAAGCCTCATCCAGAGCCAGGCCCTGATGCTTTTCAGTTCCTTGAAGGCTGAGAGAGGTGAAAGGCTGCAGTAGGAAGATATGAAGCCGGCAGAGGTGGGTGCATGAGGTTTAAGGAAAGAAACCATCTCTGTAACACCAAGTGCAAGGTGAAGCCCGGGTGCTAACGTAGAGGCCGCAGCAAGTTCTCCAGAAGATCAAGCTGAGATCATTCATGAAGTTGGCTCCACTAAACAAGAGATTTCTAATGCTGATGACATAGCCTTCTCTTGGAAGAAGATGCCATGTAGGACTTCCGGAGCAAGAGAGAAGTCAATGCCTGCCTTCAAAGGACAGGCTGGCTCTCTTGTTAGGGGACGGCGCAGCTGGTGACTTGATGTTGAAGCCAATGTCCATTCACCATTCTGAAATCCTAGGTTCTTTAAGAATGATTGCAGATCTTCTCTGCCTGTGTTCTCTAAATGGAACAACAAAGCCTGATGACAGCACATCTGTTTACAACATGGTTTCCTGAATATTTTAAACCCACTGTTGAGACTTACTGTCGGGGGGGGGGGGGACCTTTCAAAATACTATTGCTCTTTGACAACGCACCTGGTCACCCAAGAGCTCTGATGGAGATGAACACTGAGACGAATGTTGTTTTCATGCCTGCTGACACAACTTCCATTCTGCAACCCATGGACCAAGGAATAATTTTGACTTTCAAGACTTATGATTTAAGAAATATATTTTGTAAGGCTAAAGCTTTCATAGAGAGTGATTCCTCTGATGGATCTGGGCACTCTGAAGTATCACAAACCACAAAAAGAGTATCTGATTCAAAATGCCCCACGAGTAAATTGAAAACCTTCTGAAAAGCATTCACCATTCTAGATGCCATTCAGAACATTTGTGGTTTATGGAAGAGGTCGAAATATCAACATGAACAGGACTTTGGAAGAAGTTGATTCCCACCCTCAAGGATGACTTGGAGGGGTTCACGACCCCAGGGGAGGAAGTCACTGCAGATGTGGTGGAAAGAGCAAAAGAACTAGAAGGGGAGCCTGAACAAGGGACTGCATGGCTGCCATCTCGTGATCAAACTTGAATGGTTGAAGAAGTGCTTCTTATGGATGAAAAAAAAAATAGTTTCTTGAGTTGGAATCATTTCCTGGTAAAGATACTGGGATGATTGTTGCAATGACCACAAAGGATTTAGAATATCACATAAACTTAGTTGACAAACTAATGGCAGGGTTTGAGAGGATTGGTTCCAATTCTGAAAGATGTTCTTCTGTGGGTAAAAGGCTATCAAATAGCATGACATGCTGCAGAGAAGTCGTTCATCAAAGGAAAAGTCAACGAATGCAGCAAACTTCATTGTTATCTTATTCCAAGAAATGGTCACAACCACCCCCGCCTTTAGCAACCACCATCTTGACCAGTTGGGCAGCCATCAACATCAAGACAAGACCCTCCCCCAGCAAAAAGATTAGGACTTGCTAAAAACTCAGATAATAGCATTTTTTAGTAATAAAGTATTTTTTAATTAAGGAACGTACATTGCTTTTTTTAGACATCATGATATTGCAAACTTAATTGACTATAGTATAGTATAGCTGTAACTTCTGTGCACACTGGGAAATTAAAAAAAAAAATTGACTCACATTATGGCAATATTTGCCTGATTGCAATGGTCGAGAACAGAACCAGCAGTATCTTTGAGGTGGGCCTGCTCTGGGGTTTGAAATGGACAGGTTTGGGACATGGAACTTGTTCCCAGAATAGCTAAATCTTTGCTACAATAAAAGATGTAGAATAATCCAGATGCATTTATTAGACAAGCGCTAAGGTACGAATTTAAAGATAAAAATAAGTGCTGTCTGTAGCTGGGGGTGTGACTTATTTATACACGAGGGGGTTTAATTTTCTAATTAATGAGTGGGGCTTTATGCACATGATGTCCATTAGTGTTAATGAATAATGTGTGTGTGGTATGATAGATTGCAGTACTAAACACATGGTGCTCCCCGCTAGGAAGCAGATCTGTATGTTATAATTTGTACGTGTGATATCACACCTATGAAATCGGGGAAAATGAATTAATTACATCAACAAATGTTTGGTAGAGCAGTCACTTCAAGAGTTAACCAAATCCTTAAGAAACACGTAGGGGATCATGTCTTTCAGGAAACGACGGGGTATTTTCAACACCTCCACTTGGAGAAAAAGATATTTAATTCGAAAGGAGTGAATCTGAAGACAGGGCCCAGAAAAACATCCCAAACTCTGAAATACTGACATTCACAAGTCAAAATTGGCCAAATGTAGATGAGAGCAGGGATGCCATTTGATCTAAGGAGTGTGGGGCCGGACTAATGCATCCAAATATTCACTCCAGGGAGCCCAACTTGGCCCTGGGAAATATCATTTCTTGTTATTTCTTTCAATGGGAAGTTGCATGGGAAATAGTACAAGAAAATGAAAATAAATTTGGCTTCAGGGAGCAGTAACCAACTCTCAGCTGGTAAAGTATACCAGGTTTTCAAAATAAACTACCCACATCATAGCGTTTACTCTACCCAGCATGCCTTCCAACGAGGCTGGCTGTTCTCAGTGCCCTGCGGCCACCCTCCCCGGCAAAGGAAAGAGAGCAGCTTTGAAGGAAATAACACAATGTTTAAAAGACAATGGTGGATTTTTTTGTGTGTTTTGTTTTGTTTTAGCAAAAGGAGGCACTGTGAAGTATCACTGATCAACACTGTTAAAGTAATTGTACAAACCACAAAAAGAATATCCGATTCAAAATGCCCCACGAGTAAATGTTCTTAGAGCACTTAGCTAGTTCTCTCATCTTGGCTATTAGGGGATGCGGTGCAGTCAGGGCTCAGTAAGTGTATCTTGAATAAGTGGAAGAACTAATGAATAAAGGGATGACTATTTCAATTTTCACATTGGGATTAAATAATTAAAGGCCATGGCAAAGGAATAGCAAGTAATGTGGCCTGCATACCCATTACCTATCCTCCCTTACTCACTGATGATAGCTTAGTGTCCTGCCGAGACTAAAGGTAACCCCCGTATCTTTCTCAGCACAGGACCCCAAAATATCCCCATCAGTCAACTGGGGTTCATTTGAAAGAAAGTGTATTTGCAGTCCTGAAATATTTAGAGAGATGAACAATCTAAAAGGCAGGGTTCATGACGGGTATGACACAGACGTGGGGTCCGCCTAACCCTGGAGAATTAACACAGCAGGACCCGCAGGATGCCAAAGATGCAGGGTTTCCCAAAAGAGATCTCATTTTTGTTTTGTAACATTACGATGTGTCATCTAGTGTGTGATAAAAGGAAAAATCGATCAGAAGAGGATTAAACATAGAAATTATAATTTACGTAGCAGTATTAATGTTATCATTGCTATCAGTGTGGGTAGAAAGGGTGGGGATGAAGAAGGAAGGAAAAGAAAAGAAATATCTTCTTACTTTGTTAGGCCATAGAAGAGTTCGAAGCTGGGCTGGGCTTAAAAGGAAGATCTCTTGATTTCCAGTAATTCAGTTGGTTTTATTTATCCATCAAAATTCCGAGTTTATATATATAACTTGTGAGTACTGTGTGCCATGGAAAGATGTGAAATTGATATTGGACATGTAGAGATGGTTAGGATGTGGTCCCTGTCCTCAAGGGGCTCCCAGTCTAGTGAAGGAAGTAGAAGTTACAAAAATAGTCACAATTTAATGTGGACATTGGAGTGTAGTCCATGTATCCAGTGCTAGATCATAATGCCTCTCTCTCTTCCACACCAGTAGAAACCACTGTTTCAGGTTCAAATACATACTTTAAAAAGAAAACATATTGACCATCAATTGTTAAAAAATTGTACCAATGTATTGCTTTATTGAAATGCATATGTGCTACATATAAGTACATTTTAAAATACACTTTATGCCTGAAATTAATTCACACTGTGCCTTATCAGCAATTCCTTTCATCGTAAATGTTTCAATGCTATGATGACTGCTTAAAAAGAACATACAGCTGAGGTTTTCAGGCTTGTTTTAAACCTAAAAGTTTCATTCATTCCTTCAACATGTCAGTTACCTAGCAGGGGCTGTGGCCAAAACACTATTCTCTCTTTGATGGAAACATTTACAGTCTAGTGAGGAAATAAAATCTGTCCCTGATAATGTTACCTACAAGGGAAAAAAATAGGGTGTACCACAAAGGTCTTACAAGTTGTTATAGATGGTTCGTTTTCCCCCAAAAGTCAAATGTTGGAAACCTCATGCCCAAGGTCATAGTATTAGGAAGTGGGGAATGGGAGGTGATGAAGTCATGAGAGAGATTAGTGCCCTTATAACAGAGGCCCCAGAGGGCTGTCTCACCCCTTCTACCATGTGAGGAGGACCCAGCCCGAAGTCAGCAGCCTGCACCTTGGCAGAGGACCCGAGCTAGAACCAGACCATGCTAGCGCCTTCCAGCTTCCAGAACTGTACAGAAAGAAATTTTTGTTCATTAGCCTCTCAGTCTGTGGTGTATTTGTTATCGTAGCCCAAACAGACTATGGCACAAATAAATACTATTAAAGTTAACAGGAGGGGGGATAACTTCTAGCTTTGTGGAACTACGGTGTGGATTCCTGATGGTACGTAATGATGGTATATGAAGTAAAAAAAAAAAAACTATCATCTATATATCCACATACATACGTATATAGTATTTTTTTAAAGATATTATTTATTTATTTCTCATAGAGAGAGAGAGAGCACAAGCAGGAGGAGCAGCAGGCAGAGGGAGGGAGAAGCAGGCTCCCCGCTGAGCAGGGAGCCCAGTGCAGGACTCAATCCCAGGACCCTGGGACTGTGACCTGAGGAGAAGACAGACACTTAACCACTGAGCCATGCAGAGGCCCTGTAACAGTATTTTTTAAATAGAAGCTTTGTACATACTAGGAAAGGATAGTGTACAGCTTAGAAAATTTTCACAATATGCATACATCCTTGTAACCAGCATTCATATCAAGAACTAGGTCATTATCAGCACTTAGTTTGAACTTGTACATTGTTTTAGTTTTGTTGCTGTTGTTGCTGCTTTAAAAAAATTGGAAGTAGGAATAAAAGATCGTTTTTTTTCCCTTCATATGGCGATTCAGTGATTTAAGTACTATTTATTAAAAAACATTTTCCTTTCCCCATGACATTATCTTGGCTTATTTGCCAAAATCAGTTGACTCCCTATTGTGGGGGTCTATTTCTGCACTCTGTTCCTTTGGTGAGTAGAAATTATTTTAAACTTTATAGGTAGTGCTTAGGTGCTATTTATGAAATTTTTGCTTACTTCAAGGTCATGAAGATATTCCCATATATTTTCTCCTAAAAGCTTTATTGTTTTAACTTTCACATTTAGATCTACAGTCCCCGTGGGACAGATTTTTTTGTGTGTATGTTATGAGGCAGGAATAAAGATTTACTTTTTCCATGGTTATCCAACTCACCGAGAACCATTTGTAGAAAACTCTACAATTTCCCCCACTGCATTACAGGGAGTGGCCCTTGGTCATAAATCAAATGACCTCATATGTATGTTTCAGGTTCTGGATTCTATAGTGTTCTCTTGATCTACTACTCTATTTTTCTGGCAATTTATACTGCCTTAATTAATATAGCTTTACAATAAGTTTGAGATCAGGAGTGTAAAATTTTCCAGCTTTTTGTTGCTGTTCAAGATTGTTTTGGTGATTTCTTTTTTTTTTTTTTTTGTATTCCCAGATAAATGTTAGAAGTTACTTGTCAATTTCTATATATGTATAATTCTGCTAGGGATTTAATTACAATTGTATTTATCATTAAATTTGGGGAGCATTGTTAGCTTTGTAATATTGAGGCTTTCAGTTTAGGAACATAGTATAACCTTCTAGTTCTTTATATCTTTTTTTTTTTTTTTTTTGAGAGAGAGAGAGAGCGAGCACAGGCATGTGAGCAGAGTTGGGGGGTGGCAGAGGGCGAGAAAGAATCTTAAGCAGGCTCCAAGCCCAGCATGGAGCCCCACGCAGGGCTTAGTCATGACCCTGAGATCATGACCTGAGCTGAGATCAAGAGTTTCATGCTCGAGTGACTGAGCCACCCAGGCAGCCCTTCTTTACAGCTTCAACATACCTCTCCTAGGAGTTTTGAACGCAGAGGCTTTGCAATTTTTTATTTTTATGTTTTTCGGTGGTACCTAGCTATTAAATTTTAAAATATCTGTGATAATGTCTTCCTGGGTCAACTTGAGTAGACCACAGTCCCTCCTCCATTAGCTGAGGGATTCCAACACTAATCAAGGTCTTGCTGGGAAGGTATTTTGCATATGTAATTAGTCACTCTAATCACTTGACCTTAAGTAAGGGTGATTATGTAGGTGGGCCTGAGTGCATTAGTTGGAAGACCTTAAAGTCAAGGCTGAGGTTTCCCTTTCCGAGAGTGGAAATCAGGGGGCAACTCCGGCCCACGGAGTCTCACCTTGCTCGTGATCCTGGCTGTCTGGCCTGTGAATTCTGACTTACTGACTTAGCTCTTATGATTGCAGACCTATTTTATATAGTAAATCTCTATCTATGTATCTACCGCCTACTGATCTATTTATCATGTATCTCGTACTGGTTCTTCTTTTCTGGGTAAACACTGATACAGATCTTGGTCCTAGAAGTGGTTCTAGAAAAACAGACTCTTCTGGACGAGTTCTCCAAATTGGTGTTCTGCAGTCCATGGAAGGATATAGCAAAAGAATTACTCGAATTATTGTAGCTGCATGTCCCTGATCTAGTACCATGGCCTCAGAAATATTAGAAGACTTTTGTAAAGGTCACCGGATACTGAGTAGCCCAGTCAGGGGTCAAACCAGACTGAGGTCTTAACATGTCTGCTGTGCTGCCTGCTGATATGGCACTGGGGGTTTATTTAGATATAAATTCGTATTTTATTATTTATACTCTCTATAATGCTATATGTCTAAGCATCACTTAAATGACTTTTTTCAATGGATTGTTATTGTAGAGACACATATATGGTTTCGGGGAGTGTTGGACATGGGGAGAAGTAGAGCAGGAGGGACCCACATTTTCTGATAAGGTATGGAATGTTTGGTTCTATTCGGATCTTCATCTACTCACTTCTCGGTGGTTTGTTTTCACTCTTCGGATATCAAAGATCATATCAATTTGCTCATATTCCAAAGCCAAGGAGATTTAAGAGCCAAAGAGAATGCATTTAAAAACCATTTGCTTGCTGTTTACAGCAGCCTGGTATTTATGAGTCTTTTCTTTTTGGAAGGAAGGATGAGCACCAGTAGCTCTAATGGACTTAATTTCCTTGGTCAGCATGGGCAGAATGCTTTTGCATAGAGAGTTGCCGGAACCATACCTGCTGCATTTTAATTTTTACAGAGATTGAAAGAATGTGTGTGCTGAGCATGCCCCCTGTGAACCTTGGCACTTTAATCTCCAACGGGACACATCCAGGGCAGACTAGACAGTGAGCAGGGCTGAGACCATCAGGGCACAGAGCTCCATCCCCTAGAGGGTTGTTTTGTCTTCCTGCTTCCAAGGGAGGTGGTATTATGGGGTATGTAGAACCTGATAGAAAAGGAACAGCCTAAAGGAAAAACAGGGGACAAGAAATGGGATGTCTGGGTGGCTCAGTCGGTTAAGCCACTGCCTTCAGCTCAGGTCAGGATCCCAGGGTCCTGGGACCGAGTCCTGGATCGAGCTCCTTCCTCAGTAGGGAGCCTGCTTCGCTGTCTGCCTCTGCCTGCCACTCTGCCTGCTTATGCGCACGCGCTCTCTCTCTCTCTGACAATAAATAAATATAAAATCTTAAAAAAAAAAAAGAAAAAAAAGAAAGAAACAGCAAAAGTTTGGGTTCAACACTCTAGCTAAATCAAAAGGAAAATATATGGGAGTAGAGGAAGAAGGAACCAAAGGTACAGCCAGGCAGGGTGAGGGGGAGAGACAGCAGAACTGACTCTTTTTTTCTGTATTGCTCTAGAAAGATTGCTGGCTCTTTCAGTATTCTGCAGACATGAACTTGAGCTGTTTTCCTAGGAGAAAGAGCTCATTATTAATGGTCATTGTCGGCTGGCCTTGGAAACTGCAGAAAGTTGTGGCAGTATTTGTATCTTCATATCTCACACTGATCTAGAGAGATGGAGTTAGTGCTCCATTTTCTAGACAAGCTAACTGAGTCCAGTGGCTTGTCCAAGATCCCCAGGGAGGTTTAGAGACACATCTTTTTTTTTTTAATTAAAGATTTTTATTTATTTGACAGAGATCACAATAGGCAGAGAGGGAGGAAGAGAGAGAGAGGAGGAAGTAGGCTCCCTGCTGAGCAGAGAGCCCGATGAGGGGTTGGTCCCAGGACCCTGAGATCATGACCTTAGCCCAAGGCAGGGGCTTTAACCACTGAGCCACCCAGGTGCCCCGAGAAACACATCTCTTAAATATTTCTCAAGTGGCGTTTTGAGGAAAGAAGGTGGGCTTATATTTGCAAAATACATTTTTGTGAGTCTCCTTGTTTCTCTGATTATCAAAGAATACTTTGAGGAAAGCAGGCAAGGCAAGTGTTGTGATGATAAATGTGCCTCGCTTGACAACTGAGGTCCACAGAGTTGAGTGATATCAGTAATCAGCCATGGAAGCCGGAGATCTAGGTCCCACGCACCCCATTCCTTACATGCCATGACCTTCACCTAGTTGCCTTTACACGGTTCCTCTCACTAGAATATCCAGCCCTAACTCCAATCCTGAGCTAGTTCAAGCTTCACCAGGAGCCTGGCAGGGATCCCCTGTCCTGCACTCATTGTGGGGAAGGCTCAAGGTCACCACAGCTAGAGCTGAACCTGGGCTGGTGCCATGGGGCTCCCATCAACATCTTCCAGGATGCTCACCAGCTCAGAACAAGTGGCTCTTTCCCTGCCAGACAGGGGGAAAAACCTTTTTGCAAATAGTCTTTGGTAGGCATGCCCTCCAGACCAGGTGGAAAAAATCCAGCCATCATGGCTTTGGTTCAGTCCTTTCTCGGTCGGAGACCCTCTGTTTCCTTTGGTACCATCTGCCCAAACGGTCTGCTGTTCAACGAAACATCCACTCTGCTTTGCTCTACCAGTGGGCTACGGAGAGGTAGTTCGTGATAACATCTGTCGTTGGTTGAGAGCTGGCTAGGAGAGCAAGTGCTTTATTTAGATTGCCTCATTAAGACCTCTGAGGTTATTTCAAAATTACAGAAGGAGAAAATGAGGCTGGGTGAGGTAGAAGGAGATGCCTGAAGTTATCTACTTGGTAATGAGCCAGAGCAGGGCCTGGACATGCCACGGAGATGTGTGCATGCTGGATACTTCTTAATTCCGTTTACTTTTCGGCAGGGCAGGAAGGAAGGTCACTGAGCAATGTGCTTAGAAACTGGTCTTGCCCTACTAAAGATGCTTCTATTGAACTTGGTCCGTGAATGAGCTGAGTCCTGCTTGCCTTCTGTTAATTACCTGTGCAGGCAGCCTTGCACTCTAATATTACCTCACACCTGAGACTCTCCCAAGGTTATTAGACTGCATCCTGAGGTGAGGAAAATTCTTTTTAAGCCTTAGTGCTTAATGGACTTCAGCTCAAAGCAACTGAACCACCTACAGTGTATCTAGCACTGTTCTGGGCCCCAGGAAAATAAAGGCAAATTAAAACCAGCACTTTTCCTCAGGGAGCTTTGAGCTTTGCAGGAAACACGGCATTCAAATGAAGCCGATGGATCTCTTCTAGATAGACACTAACATATGACGATTAACAGATAGAGTAAGTAATGCAAATCGTAGAGAATTATAAATAATTTGAAAAAATGTGCTGTATAACATGCAGCAGTGATCAGTCAGGAAACGCGTCAGGTAGGATGGAGAAGGACCAAGGACTATGTGAGAAGAACGTTTCCCCTGGTGTTCATGGTAACTTTGTCTGGAAGAGTTAATTAGCTCCTTGAGAGAACCACATCGAAAACGCATCTTTGTCAGGGTTCCTGGTAGGCTCCGTTGAGAGAGCATGTCTCTCTTTATCTCGGGGTCCTGAGTTTGAGCCCCAAGTTAGGGGTAGAGTTTACTTTAAAAAAACGTGTCTACACTTTTTTAAGTGTCTACAGTTAATTGGAATATTTTTGATACAGATTTAGGGAGAGGCGGTCGAGAAAGGCCAATCATCCAACTTAATATTCCAGGTAAAGTCAGATGAAAAAATATTATTTCTAAGTGTAAGATTCCGTGAACTAATATGGAACAGTAATTCTTAGGCCAGCAATGGTCATACACCAAGAATTTGCCAAAGATTGGACATTATCGTCATCTCTTCGATAGACTCATTGCTTGCGTCTAAGGTAGTGGGTCAGATGAATTAGCCATGTAATGGATAATGTCTGGTGATTGAGTTCGACCCTGTGTAATATCTTTGCCATGGCAGGAAGTTTTGCCTATTTCATTTTTGTATTTTTGTGAGTAAAAGAGAATGTCTTTGGAGCAATGCTTTGCTTTGCAGCCCTGCTCAATCACTCTGGCCCCTCAGGTACTTACTGCAAGTTAATTCACGAATCCATACATTTTTAAAAGAACAGATATCCTTTCAAGCCATTCAGAAATGTTTTCTAGGTACTCGTTTATATTCAAAGTCTGTTATCTTGCATGCACATTCCCCCAAACACACACCAGACATTTTTCTCATATTTCGGGTTGTCAATATGAAACGTACTTAAAATTTTCCCACAGCATCAGTTTTCTTTGTAAGTTTTCCAGCACATTTCATATGCTTTGATAACAGATAATGTCTTGTTCAGCAATTACTTTCCAGAAAGTGACTTCTATGGTTTTGTACCTTTAACTCACATTAAAAACACACTAATAAGCTTGTTGTCATAGGAAACTATCTTTGTGTCAGACTGAATATAGCATTTGAAGAAACTGGTAGTGATGAGAGAGGTTCCATTCCTGAGACCGATACTTCTTTGTGAATTACCTGCCCATGTGGAATTTCTAGCCATTGTTGTCTTGCTCCAATGACTTGCATTTTGGGGAAGGTGAGCTATTTGGAGGTCAGCATTACTTGCAAGGTGAGGAAACATTTTTGCAATGTTCTTCGATAGTAAGAAAAACATGAATAGGTAAACACAATAGGTAATACAGAACAAATTGCCCATCATGATAAATTTGCTGGCGATCTCTTCCCTGGAAAGGCATTTGTATGTGCTATTTGCATTCTTTTCCATGCACCTAAAGACAATATTATGAAAATAGTACATTCTCATAAAAATGGGAAATTGTAAAACAGAATTTTTTTTTTAATTAACTACCCATTCATGGACAATCACTGTCAACATTTTTAGGTATGTCTTTGATTTCCTGTGTGTGTTAAAAAATCACTGAGATACATACATATCATTTTGTCACCTCTTAAAATACCCTTCATTCTTATTTTCCGTCTGTTATTCAATTTCGTGTAGTCATAAGTAGCTACAGCACCTGTCTGGAAATACGGAGTCCCATAGTTTAGACTTGCCAGCCAACAGGCTATACTAACATTTCATTTTCTGTTATCTATAGACATTTGGTCCATCATACATTACAAAATTTATGCATTGAAAATGTATCCATTCTGTTAAAAGCTTCAAACATTCACAGGCGGTTCCTTCCATGTTGTTTGGATATGTCCATAACCTTTTGACAAAACAGTATCAGTCAATCATTTAAGAAAATGTAAGTAAAGTACCAGTTCCTTAATTCATTTCTGATCACTGTTTCGAAGAGGCCCACAGGCACAGAATTGAAAGCAGTTTTGCTAGGACTGGATATCAGCTGGGACCAGTATCTCCACAATCTCTCTTAACGGAAGAAACCAGACTTCTGCCCACAAACTACGCGTGTTATCTAGCCTTAATGTCTCACCTGTTTATCCAGTTGGATACACAAAAGATGGATTGCAGCTTTCTTTTGCTGGATGGGGAGCAGGTCAGCATTATTGTGGCATAATTTATATACAATAAAGTTCAATTTAAGTATGTAATGCAGTGAGTTTTGACAAGTGTATACAGTCCTATAACCACACCAGGATCATGACGCAGGACATTTCTATTAGCCCTAAAAGTTTCCTTGTGTCCCTCTGTAGGCAATCTTTTCTCTCTTACCCTTTGACCTTTGCCAACCCTGATCACTTTAGTCTGGCTTCTCTAGAGTTTCATATAAATGGAATCATACAACCATTTGCGTTTGGCTTCTTGCACTTAACATAAGCCTCTCGAGAGCATCTTTGCTGTTGATGTATCCATATATCTTCCTGCTTGCTGCTGAACGATATTTCGTTGTATGAATACACCACTGTTAGTTTATGCCTTGGATAGGTGATGAGCATTTGATGTCTTTCCAGTGTTTGGACAAGTATCAATATAAATAAAGCAGCCCTGAACTTGAGTACGGATCTTTGTATGGACAACATATTTTCATTTCTCTTGGAGAAGCACTTAGGAGTGGAATTGCTGGACCATATACTATGTGAATATTTAACTTGATAAAGAACTGCCGATTTATGTTCCCAGGTGGCAGCTTTATTTTGCATTCCCACAAGCAATGAAGAAAAGGCTAGTTGCTCCACATCTGTGCCAACACTTGGCATCTTCCTTTTTTTTTTTTTTTTTTTTTTTAAAGTGGCTGGATTTTGTTTTTTTATTATTAACATAGAACGTACTATTTGTTTCAGGGGTACAGGTCTGTGATGCATCAGTCTTACGCAGTTCACAGCGCTCCCCATAGCCGGTACCCTCCCCAGTGCCCATCCCCCAGCCGCCCCATCCCTCCCCCCCCCTCCCCTCCAGCAACCCTCAGTTTGTGTCATGAGATTAAGAGTCTCTTATAGTTTGTCTCCCTCTCTGGGTTCATCTTGTTTCATTTTTCCCTCCCTTCCCCTATGATCCTCTGTCTTGTTTCTCAAGTTCCTCGTATCAGAGAGATCGTATGATAATTGTCTTTCTCTGATTGACCGATTTCGCTCAGCACAATCCTTTCTAGCTCCATCCCCACGGGGCTGTAGGCATCTTCTGGTTTTGGAATTTTTTTTTAATTTTAGCCATTTTTTGGTGATACCTGGTGGCTTTAATGACTTTTTTTTTTTCTAATGACTCACAGGGCTGAAAATTTGTCATGTGCTTATTTGTCATCCCTATGTCTTCTTTAAAATCCTTTGCCTTTTCTTTCTTATCTTGTCCTTTTCTTTCTTATGGCGTTATAAGAATTTTTCACACAGTCTGCAAACAAGTTCAGATACATGTTTACCAGATATTTGCTTTGCATATATTGTAGCCCACCTTTTCATTTTCCTTTTTCAAAGATTTATTGATTTATTTGAGAGAACGAGAATACTGGCAGGGGAAGGTCAGAAGGACGAGCAGACTCCCTGCTGAGTGTAGAGCCCTGTGTGGGGCTCGATCCCGGGACCCTGAGACCATGCCCTGAGCTGAAGTCAGATTTTTTTTTTAAAGATTTTATTTATTTATTTGACAAAGAAAGATCACAAGTAGTCAGAGGGAGAGAGAGAGGGAGAGGAGGAAGCATGCTCCCCGCTGAGCAGAAAGCCCGATGCAGGACTCAATCCCAGGACCCTGAGACCATGCCCTGAGCTGAAGTCAGATTTTTTTTTTTTAATTTTATTTATTTATTTGACAAAGAAAGATCACAAGTAGTCAGAGGGAGAGAGAGAGGGAGAGGAGGAAGCATGCTCCCCGCTGAGCAGAAAGCCCGATGCAGGACTCAATCCCAGGACCCTGAGATCATGACCTGAGCTGAAGGCAAAGGCTTAACCCATTGAGCCTCCCAGGCCGTTTCATTTTCTTCCCTTCTTTTTTTTTTTTTTTTTTTAATTTTTTATTTTTTATAAACATATATTTTTATCCCCAGGGGTACAGGTCTGTGAATCACCAGGTTTACACACTTCACAGCACTCACCAAAGCACATACCCTCCCCAATGTCCATAATCCCACCCCCTTCTCCCAAACCCCCTCCCCCCAGCAACCCTCAGTTTGTTTTGTGAGATTAAGAGTCACTTAGGGTTTGTCTCCCTCCCAATCCCATCTTGTTTCATTTATTCTTCTCCTACCCACTTAAGCCTCCATGTTGCATCACCACTTCCTCATATCAGGGAGATCATATGATAGTTGTCTTTCTCTGCTTGACTTATTTCGCTAAGCATGATACGCTCTAGTTCCATCCATGTTGTTGCAAATGGCAAGATTTCATCTTGCCATTTGCAACATCATTTTCTTAACAGTACCTTTTCAATAGCAAAGTTATAGCATTTAAAAAAAATTCTGATGAAGGCCATTTAATCAATTTTTTCCTTCTTCGGTTCTTGTTAACAAATAATTGCCTAACCCAATGTCAGTAAGACTTTCTCCTATACTTTCTTCCAGAAGTTGGATAATTGGGGCTTAATATTTGAATTTATGATCCGTTTTAGAATTAATTTCTGGGGGAGCCTGGCTGGCTCAGTTGGAAGAACGTACAACTCTTGATCTGGGGGTTGTGAATTCAAGCCCCACATTGCATGTAGAGGTTGTTTAAAAAATAATAAAATCTTAAAAAAAATTAATTTCCAGATGTGTTATGAGTCAATATCAAATTTCACTTTTTTGTATATTTATTGTTTTCATCTTGCATTATTTATTAAAACCATACTGAATTACCATGGTATTTGTGAACCAGACAACCAACAAACCAAAAACCCCCAAACCAATCACCTATATATATATATATACATATATATATATATATATATGTATATATATATATATGTAAGTCTGTTTCTGGATTCTCTAGTTCATCCATTGAGTCAAGTTTCTACCTGACACCATACCACACTGTCTTGATTACTATCGTTTTTTAGTAAGTCTTGAAATCAGGCCATGTTATTTCTCTCTCTTTGTTGTTTGGCAAAGTTGTTTTGGCTATTCTAGGTTCTTTGTATCTCCATATGAATTTTAGAACCAATTTTTGAATTTCGTCAACAAGGGACTTTTATCCAGAATGTATGAGGAACTCTCACTACATAATATATTTTTATAGCATGGGGGGGTGGACATGTCTCTTTTAATCGTATCTTCTCCTTTAGCACATCTCTCAATTGTACGATTAAAGTTGCCCACAAAAGTCCTGGAATATTTCAGACAATTCTTATAACATTTGGAAATGTGAACACAGTCCTAGATCTGGAAAGCCACAGGGGCATGTCAGGCCATAAGGCAATCAGGA
The DNA here is from genome assembly GCF_964662115.1 of Mustela nivalis. NCBI lineage: Eukaryota > Metazoa > Chordata > Mammalia > Carnivora > Mustelidae > Mustela > Mustela nivalis. The sequence continues at coordinate 149,992,726 of NC_139024.1, read as the reverse complement.
TCTTGGTGCGCCGTATTAAAAATAGACTGAACCTTTTTATTTTATTTATTTTAAAGATTTTATTGATTTATTGGACACAGAGAGAGGGAATACAAGCAGGAGGAGTGGGAGAGGGAGAAGTCGGTTTCCCGCTGAGCAGGGAGCCCGATGCAGGGCTTGATCCCAGGGTTCTGGGATCATGACCCCAGCCGAAGGCAGAGGCTTAACGACTGAACTCCAGGCTGAACCTTTTTAAACAGAATCAGGATCTAGGTTCTGATCATCATTGCTGCAACCAGACGTCAAAGGCTTGTTTCTTGTGGTCACAAGTCTGACATTCTCATAGCACTCATTATCAGCCTTGAGTCTGTAGGACTGTGCTACCATGTCATGGCCTTAATGGCAGCAGCTGTGGGCACTGTCCTCTTTAAACTGACCCTTTGTTTCTCATTACAGTCATGTGGTGGCAGAACTTTGATCTATTTTTTTTAATCCATCCTTTCTTAGTTTTCCTCTCTCGTATTTTTTTTTTTCCAGCAGATAGAAGCTATCCAGTTTATTGAGATTTTTGTTCTGCACTCGGTTTAGAATGCATATTTTCTGGCATATTTCCTATTTCTGGATCAGACATTGACAGTGTAAAAAGCACTTAAATTATTATATTCTGATTAACCAAATTCAAGCCCTTGAAATAGGATAACTGAACTAATGCATTCCACGTTCTGGCATCTCATTTGGTGCCGATGTATTAATCAGAAGCCGTGATGATAGCACACTGTATCCTTGTCAAAATAAACATTAAAAATACATTTGTTCTAAATAAAATCTTGTATTGATTTGTCAATGTGTTTTATTAATAGAAAACTTTACACCTGCTGTCAAATCTTCTAATCAAAAAATACCTGTTTCTGAGACAGATTGAAGTTCAGTGATTAGTACAATCCCTCTGTGTGTCAGGGGAGGGAGGAAAGGATGCTAGCTCATCAGCATGCACCATTGGCATGCCTTACTTTCAGAAAAACAAAGAGGAAAGCAGCTATGGAAAGCAATTGATATTCCTGCACAGGTTGGAGTTGATATGCAAATGGATAAACACAATGTTTCCATTCCAAGTTAGCTATATAGAATCACACCAGCAGGGGTTTCCGTACTGTATTTCCTTCTGTTTTAGCTCTGTTGTCATTCCAGAAGCTGTGAGAGTAAGAATTTCTAAGAGATGCATTAAGGGATTCAAAACCCCAGCAGAGAACTATGTAACAATTAGCAATCATACAAAAAATAAACAGTAAAGCCTGCAACAATACAAGGACGGTTTTACAAAATGGATTTTCAAATTTGGGGTGATATTAGTGTTGTGTGACTTTGTGGCTCGCAATTATTAACGTGCTGGTTATGGATCTTTCTCATAGTGTATAAAATGAACTGGCCTAGAGCTAATTAGGTAATTGTTTTTGTTTTTAATTAAGCTCTGTCTTACTCAATTACTCCCCAGGGGTCTGATACACATTGGAATCCACTTTTTGGCGGTGATAGGGTGGTTAAGGCCACTTCTAAAGGTCCCCTATTAAATTTAAGTACAGAAATATCCCTATTTTATGTAGTTCTACTTTCTGGTAAATCTCTGCATTGGATCTTGGACCAGCTGAAGGACAATGAGGAATGAGGAAGCTAAGAGAGCCAAGGTCTTCATTTTACCAAATAAAAGCAGACCTATCAAGTCTTGCCTGTTTCCTGGTGAGTAGCCATCCTTCTACACAGCTGTACCACCTGTCCCCTAGGAGGAGGCAAACAGCCTCCCAGTCTTTAAAGCCAGTCCCAGCTTTAGAAAGGCAGGGCTCCATTACTTTGGATTGAACAAACTCAGACATTGCACTTGCTGTTAGTAGCATTCTACTTAGAACCCAGTTATGGCAATAGGTTTCTGGTTATCTCCTGATGCCCAAGCGCTACCTTGCTAATAATCCCTGTTATCCCCAGTTAGTAAAGGGATGGCTCTGGTAGCTCTATGATAGAGAAGCAGAACACCATCATATGGGACGGGGGCATAAAATATAGCAGGAGAAGAACACAGTAGTTGTCCTCCAATTCTCCTGATCACTTATGCATGGGTATCTTTGTGCCCACCATGTCTTCAGTCTTCAACCCCAGGGAGTGGCTCTGGTTCTAGGTCATGACTTCCAGATGGTGCCCTCATTTTGTGGTTAATCGGAGGTGCTGATCTAGTTAAAGACAAAGCATGTGCCAAAATCTGGCTCTCTGTCTAGTGCTCGTGCAATTAAATTATATTGTATTCTGAAGGAAACCCCATGGAAGGCTTCGCTGTAGCCTCCATTTTATCTGCCTTTCAGCTGCTTGTGTTTTCTTACTCAGTTGAAACTGACGGTGCAGCAAAATGAAATTTTGTTTTCTTACCTTAGGAAATAAATTGTAATTGGATGGCTAGTGATGGTTTGTTCACCAAAAGAGACATTTCAAGCAGGAATGATTTATTTGATGAAACTGATCTCAGTTTAGGGAAACAGCACTTTGAACTTTCTGCCGTGATCTTAAATTGGCTATTGAGGATTTACAAAACTACAAGGCCTTTTCAAAGGCAGAGAACAGGTAGTGGTAAGAGAATGAGGGGGAAGCTTGCTTAGTAGGTCTTTCCTTTAATTAAAGGAGAAAAATATTTGAATAAGGAGCAAATTTGAATTTGCTTGTGTTTGTTTATGGAGAGAAGCTCCAGCAGATATTCTCTTAAGCTCGTTGCACTGATCGGGATCCTATGGGCACTGGTCACATGGCCAGACCTAGCTCTAAAGGGAGCTAGAAAGCCAGTATTTTGATTTTTGTCTTTGTGGCAGGAGGCAAGCAAGCTAAAGGAGAGTTGGGGATGGTTGTTTTCTCTGTCATGGTGGTCTTCTCTTTGCTCTTGGTATTCAGCCTTCAAGACGGGTCCTCTAGAGTCTTAGTTCTTCATCATCAATTGTGTTTACACCTTTGTGCTCTTGGTATATTTTTCTCCATGTGCATTTCGTTTAAGTTCCAGATCATGGGATTGGGGTTCCTTTATGTCCACCCCCTGCCCTGCTTTCCAGTTGCCTCAACTTTCATTTCCTTCAAAATTCATTTCTTTTCGCCAGATAGGTTTGCTAAAAGTGGCATATTCTTAAGCCCGTGTTGCCTCAAATACGTAGCTTTTACCCAGTAAGGAAGATCATCTCAATCAAGGTCCCTTCTGAGAAGCCTTCCCAAAGGCCATCCTTCTGATTAGTGCTGATGATGTGGCGTCCTAATGCTTTTCTTACATGGTTGTCTGTTTCTACACTCAAGGATTTCTTGGTCTAGTGGGACAGAGAGAGATGGAAACAGTGCCTGGCACAAAATAGGTGCTCAGTAAGTATGCGGTGAAAGACACTGAAGGAAGCTGAAGGAGAACGATTAGCTTTTAGTATTTCCTGGTTCTCCCCTGCAATCGCCCAACACAGTGAATAACAATCTACGATACTTGATTAGAGCAAACTAATTTGATTAGCTGATTAATCAAATGAGCAAAAACCCATTTTTAGTCTTAGAACACCTACTGAGATTAAGAGCACTGTTGACCCATCATTGTAGTGGCCGTGGGATACCAACTGCCCTGTACAATATGCTAAATAGAACATCTTTTTTTTTTCCCTTCTTTTCCCATTCTCCTCTCCTAAGTGTGTGCCCACACATGTTTGTGTAACTTTCTTATCTTTATTTTTCTTTCTTTCCAGTTTCATCACCATCAATAATGCTAATTTCATATCCCTCCTTGTTCTTCTGTTCATGTCTGATTAACATGATCACCATGGCTTTTCTCTGCCTCAATGGAGCAGGGGCAGCCTTTGTATCCAAAAGCTAGGATAACTCTAAATATTCTAGCACAGAAACCATTTAATATTCCCAGCACTGACCCCTGGCAAGCAGATTTTGTGCACAATACCATGAAACTTGATTCCTAGAGGAAGGAAGAATTATTTCTTCCCCACAGAAAATAACCTGAGGAATATTTCGTCTCTTACAGACTTTTAATTCTATTTAAAAACAATCATACTGAATTCACATGGCTTAATACATACTAATATAGATCTCCATTTTGAGTATCCACAGAATATCTATGGGAGTTAACAGAGAGACTGACCTTCCTAGAGTAGTAGCAAGGTAGCTGGTTTATGAGAGATAAAATATCTTTGGTACAAGAGCCACCTAAATCATAGCAGAGATAAAAATAAAAAGTTATAGCTTCAAATGCATATTTACTCTTTTTTATTGAGGTATAACTGACATATAACATTGTATTAGTTTTTACAACCTAATGATTTGACATATATATATATATATATATATACACACACACATATAGTGAAATGATCACCAATATGTTTAGTTAACACACATCACTACTCATAGTTACAATTTCTCTCTGTGTGTGTGTGTGTGTGTGTGTGTGTGATGAGAACTTTTAAGATCTGTTCTCCTAGTGGAGCACCTGGGTTGCTCAGTTGGTTAAGCCTCTGCCTTTAGCTCAGATCATGATCCCAGGGTCCTGGGATGAAACCCTGCATCAGGCTCCCGGCTCAGCAGGGAGTCTCCTTCCCCCTGCTTATATGTGTGCTCTCTCTCAAATAAGTAAATAAAATATTTTTAGAAAGATCTATTCTCCTAGGAAATTTCAAATATACAGCACATACATACAACAATGGTCACCATGCTATACATTACATCCCTAGGATTTATTTATATAACTAGGAGTTTGTACCTTTTTTTTTAAAGATTTTATTTTTATTTATTTGACAGACAAAAATCACAAGTGGGCAGAGAGGCTGGCAGAGAGAGAGGGAGAAGGCAGGCCCCCCGCTGAGCAGAGAGCCCGACGCGGGGCTCGATCCCAGGACCCCGAGACCACCACCCAAGCCGAAGGCAGAGGCCCCAACCCACTGAGCCACCCAGGTGCCACGAGTTTGTACCTTTTGACTGCCTCAACCTAGTCTTATATTCTTATCTCTACTTTTATATTCTTTTCTTCCCCTATTTTTATATTCTTTTTTAAAAGATATTTTATTTATTTGAGAGAGAGAGGGATGAGAGAAAGAGCATGAGAGGGGAGAGGGTCAGAGAGAGAAGCAGACTCCTCATTGACCGGGGAGCCTGATGCAGGACTCAAGCCCAGAACTCCAGGATCATGGGCTGAGCCGAAGGCAGTTGCTTAACCAACTGAGCCACCCAGGCGCCCCCTATTTTATATTCTATATATTTATATTCATATATTTATATTTATATTCATTTACATTTACATTTATAAATATATACAAACATATTTATATTTATATTCATGTTAAATATTATTTAACATGCATACATTTTTATGTTTGAACTACTGATGCATCTTGGAAATAAAAGTCTGAAGTTGAGTCTACTTAGGTACAGACTTATTGGATCTTAAAAACAAAACAAAACAAAAAAACTCTTTGCTTGTTTGATTTACTTTGGGTCATTTACAGACCAAAACTGAGCAACAGGTGAAGTTTTACTATCCTTAATCTTTGAGTAAACACTTATTTAATGGTCACTGGAAAAAAAAAAAAACAAAACACATCCTCTGGGAATTAGTCAGATGTGGGATTGAAACCATATATTGGTGTGAAACTGTGGGGAAGTTGTTTAAAAGCCTAGTTCCTCCATATGTATATATTCCTTATCTCAAGGGTTGTATGGATGGGTAAGAACTCAGTAAATGGTGGTGGTTACTGTTAATATGATTAGCACTGTCGCTGGTTCTCACATTCGTGGGATAAGCCACAGTCCTTGCTCATTAGGAGCTCTTTCTTTACTTGGGGTGGAGGACTGTAAACAGCTAATTATGCCACAAGACAGCATAATTTCAGAGCAATAATAGAGGTAGAAACAAACATTATGAGATTAGAAAGTGGGTAAATTTGGACATCAGAACAAGCCCCCTGAGGATTAAGACTCCATGATGAGCCTTCAGAAAGGAGCAGGATCTTCCCAGAGAAGGTTCTCTGCTGGCCCAGTCTGCTCTTTCTTTCACTGTTGTGCGTACAGTGGCTTCCACCGCATTTCTCCTGCTTTCTGCACTTAGTGCCTTCCTCAGGGAAGAATATGCTACCATCATCTATAGGAGAAATATTCCCTATGATTGTGTTTGTGTGTGGCTCTTGTGTGGAAGCTACGTGAAAGATTATATGGTTACGTCGTACTATTGTTTTGTGGTCTGTAAAGATCAGGGACCCACTGGGTTTGAGGGAGAAACAGTCATCTGAAAAGGAGTGTCTCAGGCTAGACAGCTGGAAACTAGGGAGTCAAATCCAGGTGTGCTTGTGGGATGTTTCTCTTGGGTTTACCAATGGAGTTTATCCTATATTAGAAATGGTTTCCTTTTGGGAGGTGTCCATTCTCTGCCTCTAGAGGTGGTTTTGGGATGGGGGTTAGGAAGCCAAAGAGACAGAATAGAAAAGTTGTGGGGATCCCTCAACACTCTGAAGGGGCAGGCCCACTCTGGATGTGAGCCAGGTGTCCCTGCAAGGTCATACACATCTGGGTGAGCATTCCAGCTCTTGTCATTTACCAGTGCCTGATCTTGGGCAAGTTACTAAATATCTCCGGGTCTTGTTGTCCCATTTATGAAGCATGAGTAATACAATATTCCTTGTATGGTTGCTGTGAGAATTAAATGAAATAGCTCCCAGGCACGTAAAGCTCTCAGACTAGAGTCACACAGCGCTAGTTTCCCTTCTTCCTTCAGGTTCCCTTCTCTCCACTCCCCTGCTCTTGTCCCCATTACACTTGAGTATTCCAGTCAGTATCGGCTTTGCTAAGAGACACTAAGGAAAGAGGCTTTAGTCAGTGCATGACCCAGATATTAGAGGTGGGCCATGCCATTCCTGGGGGTGGCCATGGTAACCAAAAGGTGAGAACCCCAAGGGGTAAAACTCTGGTGAAATGTGGAATGAGGGACGATCAACACTTGAGCAGCCAACCTTCCTTCTAGTGCTACATTTTAATGGTCTGCATTTTACTAAAGGACAGGCATCCCATATAAGGATACCCACACCTTAATGCAATATTAAGTGAACATATGGCTTCTCCTACTGGCTTTTTGAAATGAAAGTTTTGCCCCATGTGAAAAGAATTTTAAGAATTCTTGAGCAATTTGGGTAGATATTTTTAGGGAGGTTGAGGACTGGCTGGGTGGCAGGAACATTTACCCTAGGTCACTGGGCTCAGAAGTTAAATGTTTACCTAATTATAAGTGGCTCTATCATAGTGGGACAGAAACCCAGAAATTCCAGTTTTATTTTTTTTTATAAAGATTTTATTTATTTATTTGACAGACAGAGATCACAAGCGGGCAGAGAGGCAGGCAGAGAGAGAGGAGGAAGCAGGCTCCCTGCTGAGCACAGAGCCTGATGTGAGGCTCGATCCCAGGACTCTGAGATCAGGACCTGAGCCGAAGGCAGCGGCTTAACCCACTGAGCCACCCAGGCGCCCCCAGAAATTCCAGTTTTAAATCGCTCAGCCTCTTTTGATGATTCGTGGTGAATGACATACAGTGTATTTCTGTGACTTAGCTTACTTGAGCGTGTTCCCACAGCCTGGCCCAGTAATCCCTTGGCTGACATCATTATCAGTATTCATTTCTGTACTTGGGTCTGCAAATACAAAGTGAAGAAGAACAGAGGCAAAAATGCTATTACTGGGTGCAAATCTACAAAGCTAGAATGGCTTTGGGCCCGAAGGATCCAGTGTTGTGTGGCTCCCCAGTCTTTTTGAGCCCAGCGGAGAAAGGCTATTTCCCTAATGAGAAACTGGGATTCAGGTGGGAGCGATTCCTAGCTTTGAACTTGAAACGTGAAAATCATGGATCCTTAGGGAGGACAGTCATTCAATGTCTAGTTCACGTGTGTTTATCTGACAGCTCACTGTGGAAAAATTCCTGTGTGTGTGATGGCCATCTCACAAGCCAGTGCAAAGAAGCATTCCTAAATAACCAGGCAGAGATAGTCTGCAGGGGTTCGTGAGTGAACACATCTGGTTCTGTAAATGGTACCGACGGACATGGGACAAATCTAATGGGTTATGGTTAAGAGGACAGCCAAGCTGCAGGTATGCACGCATCACTCCGAGGGTGAAAATAATCAGGGGAGCGCTGCGTATACCTGGGTCTGAGTATCTGTAACGGACAGATGATGCCGTGAGACAGGTAAAAGGATAGTACTGTGCGAGGAGTCATGAGAAACATTATGTAGAAATGCTGTTGCTTTTTAGTATTAACCGTGCGGCTCACAGTTCACATTGCACAAAGCATTTACACAACTCAACTAAATTACGAGGAACTCTAGTCTCTCAGAATTAATATTCAGGATACTTGCCTCGTGATTGGATGTCTTGAGTGGACATGTAGGTAAGTTTTAAAAGGCGGAGACGTTTCTGAGTTAGATGTCATGATTTCTAAAGTCTGTGGTTAAATGGCGGCCCTGCACTTGGCTGAGCTAAATCTCGCGGACAATGTCAGCCTCACCTCTGCATTCCGAGCCATGCTGCTCACGTTCGGCCATGATGTGCTGAACGTTTTTAATGTTCTCTCCTGATTTCAGTCTTCTCTTTGCTTCCTTTTCATTCTGGAACACACGTGTATGAACGGTCAAAACCTTCCTCATTCTGCTATTTATTATGTTTCATTGTTAAGTCTATTGGAGATTTAAAAAAATATGCCATTGTTATCCTGACCTTCAGCCTCTCCTGCAGGAGGAGATGGAGGTTGAATGAAAGGCTAACCCCACGTAATGAGAAATGTGTATATGTATGTAATCTGATGCATGTCTCACAAGCAACAAATTAAAGAAAAATCATGTTTGAAAGAGGAAGAAATGACACATAGTTTGGTTGGGGATTGAATATGGAATTTCAGCAATTTCTGCTGACTGCATTGTTTAAATTCTGCAGGAAACGTCTGCCCCCAGGAAATTCTCAATCCCCAACATCGAGAAAATTATAATGGAAAAACCCATTACACCGACCTCTGCCAAGGTGGGGGGGAGTGACTCTAGGAGCAAAACAATGATAGTAAGATATTTAATATCAATCTTCATTGTACTCATAGAGACTTTGTTTCCTATTTAGTAAAAAGCAAGACAAACTTCTGCATACAGCGGTGAAGCTCTAGAGGGCTGTTCAGGTTGGAAGCAAGGTCAAAGGCAAACCCAGAGTTTGCAATAAGGAGAAAGGAACAATAAAAATGAAATGAATGAATGAACTCAACTAAGTGTGCTTTGTACCTAGGAGAGAGGAGCAATCAGTATGAGAGTGAATTCCTGCCAGCTACTGTGTCAGAGTCTTTACATTCATTTCATCTAATCAGCCCTACATTTCCTACAACAGGAAACCCAGGGTTAAGCAAATGCCCAAGGTCACAGAGCTGACGAGAAGCAGATTCTTCAGCCTGCTGACTTCCTCACTCACATCCAACTGCCTGCCCAGAGTTTGGTGACAGCATTTATTTAGCTGACTTTATGCCGTACCTAACTGTGGCACAATAGGCAGAAGTATATGTTCAGATAATTTTGTCTGATAACAGCTAAAAACATCAATGAAGTTTTCTTCTGGTCATATCTGCTAAAAAATTAACACTGAGTATCAGGGTTTGCCCATCAAAGATGTCAGCGAGCGTGTAGTAGGAAAATATCACCAGTTGAATAAGGCAACAAATAAACACGGTCAAGTTGGTAAAAGTGGTTAATTTTGGTATATAATGTCAGAAATTTAGGATGTGATCATGCCCTTAGTAAAGGGCTCTATCCGTTTGAGCATCATTCAACACCTGCAGATCTTTGGATTTTAGCTTGTCTTTCCAAGCAGTTCATGTTGTAGTAGCTGGAACACCCTCATTAATTCTAGGCGCTTTCCCCTTATTTCAGAGTTTTTCCTTGTCGTATTTTGATATTTCCTAATTAAGAATACGAATATGCAGTTGATAGGTAGCTTTTCCTATCTTCTCCAGCTATGGAGAAGTTATTAGTCATGCTAATAACTAAAATGGAACCTGTGTCTTCAGCGAGACCCTCCTCCATGTCCTACCATGTGACACCAACAAGCAAACTCAAAAGAGGAAAAATATGCCTGGCTATGTGATTATTTTCATTAGCAGTGGGTCTGTCTGCCTCTGTGTGATTGAGATGCAATCCGTTTCCGCGGCACTTCTCATTTACTCCCAGGAAACTGTCCCAGTTGTCTAAAGAGTCAACACCTTCTGACAGGCACCATCTGGCCAGCCATTCATTAACTCCCACAATGCTGCTCGTGAATTTGCCTCTCTACCCGTGACCAGTGACACTGTCTGGAGAGCCGATGTGGTTTAAAGCAATCTTGTTTCCCCGTTTGGATCCTCCGGGATCACCAGACATCGGTGCTATAGGCAACATCCTACATGGGCTGTAGGTTTGTTTTATAATTAAATTGAATACCTGCTGTCATTTTGGAAATTTAACGTTGAGGATCACAAACAGAGAAAGAACAAAAGTTTTTACATAGTAGGTAGATCACAAAGTAGGGAAGGTTTTGTGTTCAGTTTGAGAATGGGAAACCATGTAGGAAATTCTTCCTGAGGAGGACATTTTTTGGAAGGTGACTAATAAATTGAGGGGCATGATCTAGTTCGTTTATCGGTTTACATCCACAAATCCCTTCTTTTGCCTTCTTGATGTATTATTTACTTTTGTTGTTCAGTCCGTTTCTCTTGCTTCTTATCCCTCTACTCAGGGGTCACATAGACTAGTAGAAGCGAGAGTAAGAAGATACTTTAAGAAACAACTTGTATTATGTCTATTTACCTGGACCATCACTTCTGAATATTTCATAATTTTTGTTTTATCATTTGACAACAGGACAAAAATCCCAAACGGGCTCTGCCAATCTCACATGGTTTTTAAAAGGCACCATTTCTATGAATATCCAATAAGATAAAATGCATGAAGCAACTCCCTCTCTGTGATCTACTGAAAGCCCTCGACATAAGGGTCTGTAAGGAAAAAATATATATAAAAACAAACAAACAAAAAAGATATCATGCATGGAAAAAAATAGATACTTTTTCATTGAGCATCTATTTTGAGTTATACAATATGATGTAGGGATCCCAAAATACAGGACATTAAATTTGCCATCCACAGAAACAAACAAAGAAATGGGACAAGCCATTAAGATTCCTAAAACTGAGGTCTGAGGGTCTGTGGTAATACTAGGGAGCCCAACAGAGGGAGACAGGGTACTCTGGGCAGAGGGGCTGGTATGTGGAAAAACAGGTAAGAGATAATATGGTCATTTTGAAGACTTTAAGTAATTAAAACAGGGTAAAAATGTGGGCAGAGAAAATGGCAAAACCTGACATATAAGAGGAATATGGCTCACGTTTGCCAGGGTGAGCCATTGGCTTTTACCCTGTGGGCAACAGGAGGGTGTTGGCGAGTTTGCAAGAGGGTGAGAGATACCTGGGAAAGCCTTGCAAGGCTGTCAGGGGATGTTGGGGGAATAAGTAGGGGCTCACTAAAGAGCCTACAGAAGCAGTGCCTGGTAGGTGATGATCCAGGAGCTTGAGTAGCAGCAGTGAAGGTAGAGAAGAGCAGCAACATTGGAGAAGTGGAGTGCGGAAGAGCAAGGTCTGTGGTCATCAGACTTACCTTAATCCAAAAGACTCAGCTCCAGATGAGTTTCATCCTGTCTCAGGCTCACCATTTTCAGGCTCATTTCTTCCCCTTCTGGCTGTCCTGTAGGGGAGATTTTCTCATCCACTTTGTGAGTTATTTGGGCCCCCATGAGTCTTGGAAGGATTCTTCTGAAATTTTCTGACGTCAAGAAGGTTGCCAGTAATGGCGCGCTTCTAGAGTAATTCTTCTCCCAGACTTTGAACTCTGTAAGGGTGGGAACCAGACCTGTCTCACCCACTTCTGTAGCCCCAGCACAGTGTCTGCCACAGAATAGATGCTCCTGAGGACTTGGCAATGGGGCCCCTGGGTGGCTCAGTCGGCTAAGCACCTGCCTTGGGCTCAGATCATGATCCCAGTGTCCTGGGTCCTTGAGTCCCTTGCTCAGCAGGGAGCCTGTTTCTCCCTCTGCCTGCCTCTCCTTCTGCTTATGCTCTCTCTGACCAAAAAAAAAAAAAAAAAAAAAAAAAAATCTTAAAAAGAAAAAGTGAGGACTTGGTGAATGCACTGGTGATAAACCTTGCAAACAAGATACCCCGAGAGGCCAGAAGGGTAGACAGAGCTACGCAATAAAGTGGAGAAGTTGCGTGAATGTAAGCAGGCTCAGTAAAGGTAAGGATATACGACATTTGTTGAGTTCTTTTTAGTCCATGCACCACGATAAACGAGCTTTGGGTGCATTATCTGATTTCATTCTTCAAGCAATGCCCTGTGGGTGCTGTTTTTATTCCCATTTTGCGGACGAGCAAAACAAACCCTAGAAGTTACACAATCTCGTGACTGGCAAAGCCATGGCTTATTCCTGGGTTATTTGGGGACAAGAGCCTGCTCTAAACCACCGTGCTGGATTTCATGACCCATCGAATGATGTGAATTCTGTCAATAACAATGACTTAAATGGGTTAATCCTTTCTTTCCTCAACACATTTCCGTGTCTTTCAGTTCTGGATTGTTCCACATCTCTTCTCAACCTGCATGCCTGGACCTGACAGGCATGGATGCTGTCTTCCTCCTCTCTCTCTCCATTTGTTCTCTCTTTCCACCTAAATGATGCTACGCGGTCCATGTGTTGAGGTGAACGTGCTGAGTAGTTAGACATACGGGTCTCCATCCCAGCAGAGTGACGGTCTCATATCTCATACATTTTCTAGTCCAGCATCTCTCTTGGCCGGGGCCTGAGTCTCCCTGGCCCCCCATCCTTTCCCCCCTCTACTATCACTACACATCGGTAGGTAAAGATTTGGGTGAAGTAGCACTTGCAGGTAAAGGTGTTAATAGTGAGAACAATAGCCTGCAAAGGAAGACCAGCTACTCGAGGGTAGGGACTGGCCATTATTTATCTCCCTCGGTGTCACCTAGTTCACTGGGTGGCACCTAGAGACGCTTGAGAAACGTTTGCTGATCTACTTAAATATGAATGGACGTGAGCCATCTTAGGAGAAAACTCACAGTTCCCTTCATGTTCTGTGCAATATGCTCTTTTCTTTTTTCACATACTTTTGACACATTAACATAATATATTCAGCACAGACCTCGGAGCATCTTTTCCTGTCTCTCTTTATGACGTATCTCCTCCCTACTTAATGTATACATTATATGCAGGGCACTTTTACGTATCACAGCGCAAAATGGGCGTTTGCTTGCCTTTTTGGTCTCATATATGTAGCTGTCTCTCTCATGTCGCTTCCCCTGTAAACCATCCTTTTCTTTAAAGATGCTTCTTTACTCCTTTAAAGGCTAATACTGCAATATACATTATTTTAATTGCAGATTTGGGTAATGCCCTCAGATTTTACAAATACTGGGACTGGTCTAAAAAAAAAGAAAAGAAAAGAAAAACTTTTGACAATAACTTGTTCTCTGAATTCAAGGATGTCTCTTATTTGTGATATCAATTCCCCTTGTGCCTTGGACTCTGTTTTTTTCCATTTCACCTCCAAAATTACATTGAAAACATCTGCTAAGGACTTATTTAAACAGCTAGTTAATGCTTTATAAAGCTCAGAGGTGCGCCCATCTGTTCCAGGAGCATTCTCTTTTCTCAAGAGCTATATCATATTTTCTACCTGTCTGACAGCTGGGTTTGCATCACAACTCTTAATTTCTCTATCAGTAGAGTGACACCTTACATTAAAGTTTATAAGTGATTTTTTTTTCTTTTTTGCCTTGCTCTGAACAAATCTAAGAACAATCAAGTTATTTACTTTTTTTTTTTTTTTTTTTTGGCTTACTTAAATCTTTCATTTCTATTTTTGTTTGTGGAGCCAAGATGTCTTTTTTTTTTTAAAAATCTTCATAACAAAATAGAAGTCAGAACATAGTTCTGTTGGACTTAATCTCTCTTAACTCACTCTTTGAGCCCCTCTGCAAACCCCTGTCCACTGGGATAATTTACATACTCCTTACTTAGAATGAAGACCTGCCCCGGTAGCACCTCTGTCCTTCCTCCTTAGAATGTTTCTGCTTTTTCAGGGATGAGGCAGCAAAATTCATTTCCAGATCTTCAGATGGTCCCACGGAAGCCCAGTGTCTAGGCTGACATGACCGAGGAGGCTCTCCCTTCCCGTCCATTCCTTTCTGGGTGGTCAGACTCAAGGCATAAAAACTACGGTCTCCACACAGTCTCTTCACTGTTTTCTTCTCTCTGTGTCCATCCTCTTGTATTTTCAAAGTGAGAAGGTTCAGGAGTTACACAACCAGTTCTCAGAAATTTCTTATGTAAAGTCTGCACATGGGGATCTGTTTCATATTGTTTAGGGTATCTGATTCCTAATATATTGGCACATAAGTTGAGCGAGAGATCGATCAGAGGAGTCCTGATTAAATTTCCGGTTACACTTTCCTCATTCCATAATTTTGTTATAGTGACAGCAATTCACATGTAAAATTTTGCTCTGTCCTTGTTAGAGACAATCAGATGGCATCTTGCAACTTTTCTTCCCTTACGTACTCCAGAATTAATTCATCCCAATGGCTTCCGTTTTCCAATGTAAGAATCTTAATTCCTTCAACTTTCTTTATGTGCCCATCTTCCACCGTCTCCTGATTTTCATGAATATCCTCTCAGAGGCTGTTGCCCTCTTAGTCTCCTTTCTTTTACTCCATCAAGTATAAGGTTTGCTCCATCAAGTATAAGGATGCTGGATGGGAGAGGTACATCACACATTTCATGCTGACTTAAACCTTAGAGAAGTTTATTTTTGGCTGAAATTGAGGATTTAAGAAAGGGCTTATCTGACTCAGGTTTCCCTGAGAACACTAGCCGTGTCCCTTGGTGCCTGATTCCTTCTCAAAATAGAGCTCCTGTGTCTCAGAAAGCAAGCACAGTTTTCCATTTGGTCCTCAACCAAAGAAAATACTGTCAGTTCCAGTGAGTCAAATACAAGGTCATCTGTGCCAGTCCATTAAAAAAAAAAAATCATCCAACTGCTGTTGATAGATGAAAGTTTTAAGAGCAAATCCAAAGACTGGAAAAAAATGTGAGCTGTTACTTTACATTGATGTAGGCATGGCTATTTTTGTTTATCATGAAGAAAAACAAAAATATTACTTCCTGTGCTATTCTATGCATACACACAATGGGAGCCATATTTCTGTATAAACCAGTGTGCTGAGAAAGCTAGTTTAAAAGCAAAGGCTAGTAACAGAACTGGAAAGTCATCCTGACACTCTTCCTTCACTCTGGGGAGATTCTTCTCAGGGGGTTGGGAATTGGGTGGTTGTCCCTTGCAATCCGAGGCAGGTGTTTCTCGGTGGCCCAGTTTCTTTAGCTGTAGAGTGAGTGGTAACAAAAGGATTATTGGTTAGTTTGTTAGTAGAATGGGCTCATTGTTGAACAAGATATCTTTAGGAAATACTTGCCAGCAAGCCTAACCGCTGAAAGTGAAGCAAGTCTATCGTTGGTGTTTTAAGAGGCGGTCCATGGACGGCCATCTCTAGGGAGGATCGTGAGGAAGGAGATGCGTGGTTATCTCTATCATTCTCCTTTCCTTCCTTTGGGGACTTTTGTTCATGTGGTTCTCAGTCAACTCTGAGATTTGTTTTAATTTATGCTCTTATTTAAAGAACGAGTGGAGTGCAAGCTCTCTGAACGTTAGCTGATACCAACGTTGGATAGCCCTCTAAAGGGCTTTAAAGTTTTATTGTGGGCTGTTGGAGATAAAAACAAATCTAAATCCAAAGATAGGAATTTCCAGTGACAGAACTACAATTACAAGTGGTGAGGGAAACATTTCCTGCTCTCAGACTCACAGTTGGTCACTTCCTCTATTATTAAGACCAGTCCTGGGTCCAAGAATGTATGGAAAAGAAGGTCATGATTTTGCAGGCGATCCTGGGAAAATGCTGGAACACGCTTGTCAAAAGTTAAAAGCAGAGATTCTGATTTGCATCATGGTTTTCTGGGTCTTTTTGGTTGGACTCTTTCCTGGAGATCCTCTCAGATTTTACTTATATCCTATTTCCCTAGCAAGGCATGATATACATTTCCTACTGCCTTTGGAAGCATTGGAACATCTGGAAAGTTTTCCTCTCTCTTTCCCAAATTCTTTTGAATACGCTTAGTAGCAGTACCAAGGGCATTTATTTTCCTGCAGAGCAGATGGAGGAAGACAAGAGCAGAGTGAACTTTCTCATGTTTTCCACCGAGAGTCAAGTGTTTCCTTCCTACTTACTCTTTGCACTTGAAGCGATCACTTCTATAAGAGATTTCTATAACACCAAAACAAGGCTCAAAAGCAAAGTTCGTCGTGCATAAGGAATATGTATTACAAGAATACTCCTAACTTTGAGAATCATTAAAGCTCTTCCTCCGGGATATAATGGATTGTCGCATCATTATGCAATGACTTCTTCTATACCTAACCAAATCCTGGTCTTCTCCAAACTCCACCACTTCTCACATTGCTTACTCCTAGTACTAGATACCTGGCACTTAATCACGTGCTGGTATAAGCTTGTGCTGTTACCTTCCTGAGCATTTACATTGTGTTCAATATGCATTGTACCTTCATGCCATTTCTACAGGGCTTTATACTTCTGATTAAACAGGAACCATGACAAGTATGGGAGTTCAGGGCACTGCTTGACTCTCAACTTTGAGCCAATTATATAGACCCATATATGTTCTCGGATCATTTCTTTAGCGTCTCAGCAATCATGATGATTAATGTGAAAAAAAAAAACCACCAAAAACCATAGTTGCTGAAGGGATGATCTAAGATGCATCCAGTGTACAAGCACAGAAGATATGCTTGGAGATACCCTGTGTAGACGTGGATTGTGAATGGACCACTACATGACCCCTGATGACGATTGTTTAGGGACCTGATATAGAGTAACTATAAACAGCAACAGCAGAGCCACCTGAAGCATACCTGAAGACAATGTATAAGTATTAATTGCTAGAGATAAACTATTAGAAATATCAAATTAGAAACAGTAGAGATATCTTCAAAAACAAGTTCATTAAAAAAAAAAACAACCTCTAAAATACATTGCTTCTACTGGCTCAAATCCGATCACATTTATATGTGTACAATGTTTAAATGAAAGACTGTTAATTATGTTTAACCCCAAATATAAATGCAAAATCATTAGTGTAATAAGGAAAACTATGTTTTTATACATCATCTATTATCTGTTGTCCATGGGGGATAAGAAATGTCCGTTGGCCCTCTATCATTCGCAATTTAATATTTGGTTCATTTATATAGCTTTGTAAGAGATTTTTATCATATCAAAAGCAAGGCAGAAAACTAATATTCTTTGTGTATCAAGAATGTGTTGGGCACTATGTTATAATTTCAACCTTTATTTTATCTTGCAACTGTGGTCTGAGATCAGATATTGTTACCTCCATTATTTACAGAGAGAAAAACAAAGCTCAGAGAGGTTAAATAATTTATCTATAGCTACATTCGGGGAGCATCAGGACCAGGGTTCAATGCCAGCTCTGTAAATTCTAGAATGCATTATTTTCCATTACATGGACAAGAACACTTTGGGGAAATCACAAATTTTCACAGTGCCAGACTTAACAAAGAGAATTTTTAAAGTGCAAAATGTCATTTAATAGACACGATAGTCTTCAGTAAAAAACCTGAAGTGTCAATAACAGACTACTTTCCTAAATCCTAATGGATGTTAACTAGTCTGGTTTTTCATATCCGTTCCTGGCCAATTCCCTATCTACCCCACTTTGCCCCACTCAGGCTATAGGAGCTTATTTGACTTTCGACTCACGTTTGTCACACCGAGACCCTTAACAGAGACCCTTAACTGTTTTGCACATGCCTCGTGGATCTATTCTATGTTCCAGGTTTAGTTCTTAAATATAGAAGAGATTTCTCTTCTGAAAAAAACAAACATGAAAGGTTGCAAACTCAGAGAAACCAAGCACCATCATAGGCAAGGGTGAAGCCAGGGGTTGGGAAAAGAGTTTTGAGTAGAAGTCTGAATAATGACTTATGAGACACAGGGCTGGTGTCACAGGGCCCAGTGCTCAGAGAGATCCTGTGCTTGATTTAACATCACTGCCATTTTGAAATTCTTAATCATTTTATCTTTGAGCTTGTGTTTTGCAAGGGACGTTTGATGGGATGTTGGTGCATAAATGTGAGCAGAGGAGATACCTATAAGGGCCATGTCCGTTTGTAGCGTTTGTGATGGCCATGAGTACAGAGGTTCAGTGGACCCAGACCTGTGGTAGCCTAGCAAGACTCAAAGTGAGCACAGGGTAAGCTGACAACCCCAAGACACCACGCTTTCTGCTCAAATCAGAACTTTCAAAGCAGAAAAAGGGCAGTTGTGTTCTAAGAAACATGACCACCAGGGAACCCTACCATGTGTCCTTTCTTATCCCTGTTTGTTTCCTGTGTTTGTAAAACCACCTACAATGAAAACAATGACAAAGAAGTGAAAGGACAGATAGGGCGACCCATAGCGCCTTTCTTTTCAGTCCTCACTTATTCATCCTGAAGGTGGAGAGTTTAGTAGAATACGTACATATCAAGGAGTGAAATGAAAATGATTTTTATTTTTATTTTGTTGTAGAGCATTTCCATTGTTTTGGCTAAGAACAAAATATGTATACATGCAAGTATCCACCTAGGAAATAAAAATTGTGTAATTTCAGTGATTCTTCTTCAGAGTTAAATGCTCTTATATTTGCATTTAAAACTGGCATTGCATGATATAAAGATGAGCAGTAAAAATTATGCTAATAATTTAAAATTTTAATTTTTTAAAATTTAGAACAACTTTAAATAGCAACTAAAAAACCACCATGACAAATTGAGAGAGAGTCTGCAGAAGAACACTTTATATTTTAGGAACTTTGATGGCATTTTTCCTGCTTTTGGAACCAGGGGGCTCACATTTTCTTTTTACACTGGGCCCCACAACACATGAAACCTTGTTTGTTTTTCTGAAGCCCAGCATCTAGGTTTATACCCCAGTGAGGGAGATTGGTGGGATTCTGCTCTGGAGGCATTGAACAGTCTTCAGAAAAACAACAACAATAAAAGCAAAAAAAAACAAGAAACAAAAAAACTTTTCATTAACTTAGGAGTTCACCAGTAAAGAGTACACTTTCTCCCCATTTTCTCTCCCAGAAAAACCTGCAAGGGTCTGGGCCTTCCCATGCACTCCGGATTTCCCATCAGTCTTAGGGCACCACTCTATGAACAGATGGCCAAGGACCTGCAAACATCAGAGAAAAACTTCCAACTGGAAGGAGAGCAGCCATATAGACAGCAGATCCCCAGCAAAGAGGGCACAAGGAGGTTGTCTGATATGCTAATGCACCTGGGAAAAAAAGGAGGGGCTTCTGAAATTCTTGTACAATCAAGCATTTGAAATGATATCAATGACTGGTATGAAAAAACCATGCAAGTCTCAAGAAGGATGACAAAAATTGACGGCGTGGGAGAAAGATGATTATCAGAATGTACTACATGGCCTTTCTTGGGACCTTAAATTGTGACCACTCTATGTTGGCTTAAATAAAATTTTTCTATGACTGTATTTGGAGGATTTGGTGAGAATAGGTAGAGAAGAGTGGAGGAACCCACCCCTCATCTAGCAGAAAAAGAAGTCAACAGATGGTATCTAACACAGATAAATCCAGGACTCCCAGGGTAATTACTGAGGAATATGGAGATAAACTCCAGAGGAAATACACCAAGTGGTTGAAAGAGATGCCTCCAGGGAGCATAGCTGAGCAGTAAGGTGTTGAGAGAGCAAGCAGGGGATGGTGGTTTTTTTTTTTTTTTAATTGTTGTTGTTTTTGTTTTTTCATATGTCTTTTACTTCTGTTGAATTTATAAACTCTGCACATGCATTGTGTTGAGAGAGCTTTGTAGTAATAGCACAGAAATGCCAGAAAATGAAAAGAAAAAGATATTCGTTGTCTTATGGAATTTCCAGGAAGGCTAGAGAGTGATGCTTGCTAGTTGGGTGGGAACAAGAGAAGTCCTGGGAGGATGCTGCTAACTCTGTCAGGTGGTGTGAGCTCCAGCTGGCACAGCCTCCACCACCATGGTGGTCATGGGGACATAATTGGCAGCACACATCTCTACGATCCCTGCATCTTTCCATCATGGCCCCTGGGTTTAGGGTCTTCGGTAGTGGGGTCTGATTGAACAACTAGGTTGTATGCCACAAATGGCAGCCAGTTTTGTGGAGGTGGCAGACATGTGGGCTTTCTGTAGAGTAGGAGATGGGCTATGACTCATGTAAAGATTAACATGGCTAATGCTGTCTAATTTCTAGGAAAGTGATTCAGATGTTGGGCAGCTAAAAAAAAGTCATATGTACCCTGTGGTCACTTTCTGATGAAAGTACAGACCACTTTAAATATTTTGTTTTTCTCCTTTCAATCAGGCAAATTAGCTTTTTAGGGCTTAACTCTAGGGGAGGGTAAATGGTATCTATCTATCTTTCCCCTCCCCTCCCTCCTCTCCTCTTCCTTCCTCTCCCTTCCCCTTCCCTCCCCTCCCCTCCACTTCCCTTCTCTTCATCAATTCATCATTTCCCTATTGGTAAACCTACCTACTTCACACTATGACCAAGTATTTTCATTAGTAAAACAGTGGTACAACACAGCACACACTCTGGAAAACTCTGTGTGTGTGTGTGTGTGTGTGTGTGTGTGTGTGTGTGTGTGTGTGTATACAGTGGAGTGATTAGAAACACAGTCCAAGGGAAACCAGAGGATTCTACACATCAAAGACTTACAAATAAGAATGAGATAAAGATCACTGCACTGACAGATGAAAAACAGAGCATCCACCAAAGGAGAAAAATGCCTTCTCTCACCTTCCCCTTCATTCAAACTGAAGAATAAGCAGCATCTCTCCAATTAATTCCAGGAATTGAGCACAAAGTTTGGGACAAAACCATGGACTTGCCTGTGATTTTGTAGATTACCTGTGATGTTCAGTGCAAGACCCCAGGGTAGACAAGAAGGTTCTGCATCAAGGAACATATCTAAGGAGAAGTCAACTCCAGAAAGCTCGTCATTTTTTCAGCCAATACACACCTGGGAGTTTGGTGTGCTGTTCATTAAGGTGGCTTATTAAACATAAGTTCCTATTAACTATTATCCTAGTGATTGTGGTTTTCAATAGAAAACCAAGAGGTTGACAGACACATTGGCTTCATATTTTACGTACTCCCAAGAGGTTTGGCCCTGGGAGGAGCCAGGTTGGGGAGGGCAGAGATGGATATGCCCCCAACATTGGTATTCCAGGCAAACCGTCTGCAGGGGGTTAACCATAACTGTTCTAGATAATGAGTGTGTGTTACATATTCATATATATTTACATTATAAATGTATATAGGCCCCCACACACAGCACTATCTTTCATTTGAGCAAGTAAAAAAATTTTCAGCTCCCTACCTTTTGCTAATTCTCTAAGCTTCTAGGTTTGTTGTGCTGTAGGATTTTCAATAAACATCTCTGAGGATACTCCTCCACGTGGATTTAAAGTAATTTGCCTTTCCTCTAGTGTGAAACCGATTCACCACAGGTATAGACCTAAGTAATTACCAATACCAGATGCAATTTTAGTAATTGCATTTCTTGTCTGAAAGTGGTATTCATAGAAAATATAACTTTAGGTGAGCATATCAAGAGTTTGTTTGCCTGAAGAACGAAATCCTTGCAGATAGCGGGTGAGCTATGATCAGGTTAAAAAGTCAGTCTAATCTCTATATTTAATGAAATTGACGAAGAAAAGTCATCAATTCAAATTTTTGGAGAAATATGTTCACGCTGGGCATGGAGGAAGGGAGGATTTAAACAGGTGGCATGATATTTGGGAAAAAGCCCGATTGATTTTAAACTGCAATTCGGAATGAAGAACAGAATGTTGATACTAGCAGCGTCTGGCAGGCAGCTCAGTGGAATATTTAGCCTTGCTAGATCGGGCTTCATCCCAACCTGACGAGGTTTATTTCAGAAACTGGAAATCTGATGGAGATATGGTAAGTGGATGTACATGGTTATAACCTGAAGCTGGCTGAAAAGAAGCTGCTCACTAGTATACCACGACCATCCACTGTGTAGAGCCCTGTGTTCTGTCTAGGTGATTTGGGGTGAGGTGGGGATGCTATCTGGGAAGAAAGGCAGAAAAGTTTACGATTAATTTAAAAGAAGCAAGACCTACCTCTTACCTTTAAATAATTTAAGTAGAAACTTTCTGGGAAAGAAAGCACCTTAATGAAGTCAAATAATCCAATTGGCTCTTCCGCCATTTTGGATCTTATTCGTCCCCATTGTGCCCACTGGTCTAAGTTCTATTTCCTGGGGCTTCACAGGAAAACTGAATCCTTCTTCCCCATGACAAGTGACACTGCTGAAGGCTAGTATGATGTGCTCTGTAATTATTATCTTTTTTAGGGATACCCCTGTTTCCTTCCAGCCTTCCTGATGACATTTTCAGCCCTTTCCTCAGCCCTTTCCTCTTCCCAGAAATCATTCATTTATCAGATATTTATTGTGCACTAACTGTGTGCCAGACATGTCTAGAGCTAGCGTTCTGAAATAAAGATCTATTCCCTTCCATAAAGGAGCTCTGGGGTTAGCAGGTGAGACAAATGAAAAATATATACCAGGATAAGTGCTATAATAGGGATATGCATAGAATACTGTGGGAGAATCATTTGTCTTTTGTGTGCAGAAATAAGCAAGACGTTCCAGGTAGGGTTTGACCGATACAGAGCAGAGAGGGTCTCTTGTGTCCTAGGATTTAAAATCTCTCATCCATAACTATATTTATGTGCCCCTTTTCATACCTAATGTCATTTATTTATTACTTTGAATTCTTTTTTTTTATCATACTTGTCAAAAGTGGTTTATTTTACTCACTCTTGTTTTTATTAATGTCTTCTTTTATTGTTATCCATTCCCTCTACTTTAAAAAATGATCTTTGTGTTGTGTATAGATTTCTGAGCTTATTCATTTTCAACCTTTTGGCCTTTAGTATATTCTTTTAACTCTATACATTTCTCTGGGTACTGCTTGAGCCACACTCCAAAGGTTTTGTTGTACGAGGTTCTTGAGGTCGTTCAGTTATAAACAACTTAGAAGGTTGGGTTTGTCCTGCCCCCAAGTTCTCCCAGTGACCCCTGTAGATCTTGACATTCCTTGCTAAGAGGACAATTGAAGCAATTGCCCCTGCAGAGGACCACCCTCCTGGCAGCGCCCCTTTGCCCTCCTCAGCCATTTTGAAAAGAGCAGCATCATTCCCTCTAATTAGAGCGGACAATGAGGGGAGCTGGCAAATGGGTATGTTTTTCTTAGCTGTGTTGCCAACATGAGAAATTGAGCTTGGAGAAAGACCCCTTGCCAGAACAACTAGTTAAAACAAGACTGTGATTGCATCCAGATTTCATCAGAATATGATGAGGTGCATCATTAAGCAAGGTGGGAAAGGGGTAGCCTTGTGAACATCTTTTCTCCTACTCACTCAAAGCAGCAGAGTTCAGTATGAGCACAGGTGATCCTCATAGAGCTTTGTTTCAGGTGGATGCCTGCTGGACTGGTACTTCAGGAAATGCTGTAGCCCATTCCTTATGTTCTCTCTTCCCTGCCTTCTGAAAATCACTTTCCTTTATCAACCTTCCTGGACCTGAACACAGTCATGCTCCCCTGACCCCCTTCCTATGAAAATTTGCCCTTAAGAAAGGATTTGGAAACCCCAAGGTGTAAGTGACTGATAATGTGCTACCTCACCCAGACTGACGCTCATTGTAATGGGAGCATGGAACCTCGCATTGAAGGAAATCAACATGTATTCGTAGACCTTCCATTGTTGGTGGCATGGGGGACTATTTGTAGGTGGCAAGATATTTAATCTGTGATGTGGATGAGGGCTTGGCTAGTATCTTAAATGAATGAAGAGAGGTGGGTGGATATAAAGTGGTTCTTTATATCCAGTGGTTCTCAACCAGAGGACATTTTTCTCCCAGTGGACATTTGGCTGTTATCTGGATTATCTGGAGACATTTTTGGTTGTCGTTACTGGTGTGGAGGGTACTTGCTACTTGCATCTAGTGAGCCAGGGGTGTTGCAAGACATTCTACAATGTTTAGGACAGCACCCACCATAACCAAGAGTTATCCGACCCCAAAATGCCAATAGTTCCAAGGTTGAGGAAGCTTGGTGTAGTGGTGGGCATTGGGTAGTGACGTTGGACCCTACATTGTAGATAGAGCATGGAGAGCTTCAGTGTGCCAACTGGAGACCACCTTCCCTGAATAAAGGGCTCTCAGTACTCAGCAATCAAGCTCTTGTCCCATGACCCAGTGTAGAAAGATTTGACTTCTCTGGAGAATAAAAAAAAATCAGATTTTTGCATAAAATTTCTACATTTAAAAATAGCGGGCATTAATCCAGATGAACAATGCTTAAGAGAGCCTCACTAGACTTGGCCTCTCGGTAGCTACTTACAAAACCCTGTCCCAAACAGTCTTGTCCCTACCGTGTAGCTGTGGGTTATGAATCCAGTGCTTCAAGGGACCAGGAATTTTCTGCTTATTAGTCCTGTGCCCAAAGACCATGACCATACTGTGAGGCAGGAGCCAAGGAGACCTCTGCTGCAGGTGTGGGCAAAAAAAAAAAAAAAAGTATTAATGCTTTAAAATTGTCCTAGTGCTATTTAACATAGTTTCCCAAAGCAATCTTACCTTTCCCCTCTTATAAAAATCTCTTAGGTTCAATAGGCACTATCAGATTCTGGACTTTTACTAATCCAAATATCTACTTGACATAGTGTCGACAAGATTAAATAAGATAATATACATGAAAGGTCATAGCGTAGAGTTGTCTGGCACTAAAAGAAATGTTAGTCAACCCTGAATGCGAAGATAACACCTCACTATTTGAATGGACTACAGGTTTTGTTTGTTTTGTTTTGTTTTGTTTTTTGTTTTGTTTTGTTTTTAGCTGGGTAGAATGAGTGACCAGCTCCTGGGATAATGCGCTGAGTTCACTCAGCTTGAATTTGGAGGGTAAACACATGTTCTTTGTATCTGGGAGGTATGCTTGAGATTTCCTTTGTCTCTCCCTACTTTGAGGAAAAGCAAATTTGGCATGGCCTTTGAATGTCTGACTCCCCCACACTTTTTTTTTTTTTTTTTTAAGTATGGAAGCTTTGTAAACTTGCCTTGTTAAAAACAAGCAGCATCTTCATACCTGCTGAAACCTAATTCTCCTCCCGAGGCTCTGTAATGAACAAAGGGGGCAGTAATACCAACCGCGGTGCAGACAGCCCAGCCCACGCAGGTACCGGGGCATGGCTGCACGGACAGGGGAGGGAGGCCCTTTGTAAAGAACGCTTTTTATTGTGACTCTTTCACTCCCCCAGCCCAGCCCTGAGCCATGAGAAGAAGAGCGTTGTCAACGAGACAGGCCAATTTTACCCATCTTACACAATAGCGCATTACAGACTTTCCAAGAAGACGCCATTCAGGGTGAATCACCAAATTCAGGATGAAAAGGTTTTGATTTGCAAAAGCGCTCAAGCATTTCCCCTTAGAGCTGGAGATGGCAAGGAAGGAACCGACGTGCACGCAGCTGCTTCACCTTTGGGCCAGGTGTGCTGGCAAGCTCTCCGAGGTGCAGCAGGGCGAATGCACCCAGCATTCAGGCGCCTTTGTCACACCCTGGGTGCCCGGGCCGTGAATGCCTTATTTAAGGTGGAAAAGAATGAGAAGGTGCTGGAGATGGTGGGGTATTGAAATGTGTGGAACTGAGTCAAAGCGTGAAATTGCAGGTTAACAGCCGCTGAAATTAATGTTAAAATTTTCAGGTCCTCAATTGGATTTCATCAACACGGGTAAAAGGTGATGAGTAAGAATGCAAGATTGAGGATTGCGGCATTTAGGATGATTTCAGCTCCTAAGAGCAGAAAATCTGTCAAAAATGACATAAGCCCTTCTTCCTCAAAGTTGGGGCTTCGAACTGACAATATCAGCATCACCTGGGAGCTTGTGGCATCCACAGCTCCAGCCCACACCTTCTGGGTCAGAATCTGCATTTTTTAAAAAATATTTTATTTATTTATTTGATAGACAGAAATCACAAGTAGGCAGAGAGGCAGGCGGGGGGGGGGGGGGAGTGCCGTGGGGAAGCAGGCTCCCTGCAAGCTGAGAGCCGGATGTGGGACTTGATCCCAGCAGCCCGGGATCATGACCAGAGCTGAAGGCAGAGGCTTTAACCCACTGAGCCACCCAGGCGCCCCAATAATCTGCATTTTAACAAGAGACACCGGGTTATTCGTATGCGCATTATAGTTTGGGAAGTACAGCTTTAAACAAGGACTTTTTTTTTTTTAATACATCTCAGATAATAAGTAGATTAGAGGTAAGTGGTTTCAGCAGGGGAAGGGGTACGGGGGGGTGTTATTAGTTAACTCAGCAATCAAGAATGGCCTGAGTATTTTTTCATTTTTCTGCTCTGCTATGCTGAGTGTGCCTACTTTTCTACAGAGGTTTATCCTTTTGTGGTCACAAGAAGACTGTAGAAGCTCCAGGCTTTTACCTAGCACAGCTGAGGGCAGGGGTAGGAAAAGGAAGCTTCCTCTTCTACCCGCCTCTTTAACCGCAAGCAAACATTTTCCAGAAGCCGCTTCATAGATTTCCCTGCATGTTACATGTCTCATATCTGATTGTCTAGAAGTACGGCCACTTGCCCATTCCTAAACTGGTTACTGGCAAAGGGGGTGGGATGGGGGTCGGAATCATGATGACTGCTAAGGCCACTGAACAGGTAACCTCTGGGACCCGGCAGGAGGTTAGCTTCCTTTGAAGCCCATGGCTTTGAAATACACGAACAAAATGTGCTTCTAGAACTTGGGAGAACTAAAGGTGGGAGGGGAGGTCGGGGGTGGGGAAAAAGCAACAGTGTGTGCTGCCAGAGCTTTTCTTGAGGCTGGTCACCTTTTTCTTGAATTTCCTCTTGGGTATTGGAGAGTTAAAAAAAGAACTCAGGGGGTATCTGAGTGGCTCAGTGGGTTGAGCCTCTGCCTTCCGCTCGGGTCATGATCTCGGGGTCCTGAGATCGAGCCCCGCTTCGGGTTCTCTGCTCAGCGGGGAGCCTACTTCCCTCTCTCTCTCTCTGCCTACTTGTGATCACTCTCTGTCAAATAAATAAAATCTTTAAAAAAAAAAAAAAAAAGAACTCAGGCTGGGAACCCGTTCAGTGACCCAAGAGATATTGTCATAGTGAAATATGTAGCCCTGTTTTCTCTACAGGAAATTGTAAGTGATAGAATAATGCAATATACAATTTCAGAACTAGACAGCTGGAAAGGACTCCTGAGACTACCTAGTGTAGTGCCCTTACTCTACAGATGAACAAGAAGTCCAAATGATGTGGATGCTGGTCAGTTACATTGGGACTGGAGCCCATCTTGGGCCGCCATCTTGATGGAGGTAGGTCATCCTTTCAAGCCGACATCTGGGT
This sequence comes from Mustela nivalis, assembly GCF_964662115.1. Classification (NCBI taxonomy): domain Eukaryota; kingdom Metazoa; phylum Chordata; class Mammalia; order Carnivora; family Mustelidae; genus Mustela; species Mustela nivalis. The sequence continues at coordinate 149,965,050 of NC_139024.1, read as the reverse complement.
TTTGAGGAAGCAGATCATTTCTGCCTTTCTGGGGGACATGGAGGATTATGTGGACTGAAACATCTAGAGGCCATTTTAAGATGAGAAATAGGATTTGATCGAGCAGCTCTTAGGAGGCTAGCTGCCACTAAACCATAAGAGTAGGCGGGCTTATCACTGACACAGTCTGTAGGCACTTGACCAGTGTTGGCAGAACAATTAGTGGAGTGGGAAATGAATTAAGTGGAAGTATGTCTTTCTCTAAAGAGAGTTATCATGTGGCCTACCTTTACCAGTAACATTCTTACTTGATGTACTGTGTTTTTGTTGATTCACTCTGAATGAGTGGGATAGACCCAGCGGATCCCATAGCCTGTGTTTCCCCTCTCATACTCTTATTTCTGAGGGGCTGAAAGAAAAGAGGCAAATACAACATTAGACTACATTAATAATTGTATCGCGTTTGGGTCAAGGGAGACGGCACACTATTCTTTGTACTGTTTCTGACTGTGGTGGGAACGTACTAGTTCCTAGCACTTTGCTTTAGGAGGACACTGAGTGTTCATGGATGACAAGGATGATGATGAAAAAAATTAGGGACAGACACTGCCCTTAACACTTTCATTTATTTCATTAAATCGTTACACCTTTGAGGCAGACATTTAACATTGCGAAAACCGAAGCTCAGGGAAAGTAATGAGCCTGTGGACAGCTATAGAACAGGGGTGCTGGGGTTTGAACTCAGGGCTATCTGACTACAAAGTCTATGCCTTTCACACTATGACAATCATTAATTTATCTACGCATTTATTCAGTGCTAGGAATAATCCTTACTAAAAGCTTGCGAAGAGGGAAATATTTATTATTATGTCTCAGGGGTAAGGATGTTGAAGCTTAGAGTGTTTGTGTAACCTACCTGTATCCACAAACCTGTCCTTTTTAGCCCTGGGCATGAACCTATGCCCATCGGACCCCAGAGCTCCAGGGCTCACGGCCACATTTTATCGCTTGTAGCTGGTGGAGCACAATATTGTGTCCTCTGTTGCTCAAGAGGACAGAATTAGGAGTTAGAAGAACTTTCTATGAATTAGTCTGTTCCAACAGTAGTCTTGTCTGCCTCAACTACAGGGAGCTGGCTAGAGATAACGAAAATCACTGCCAAGGGCGTGTAGCTGAACTAACTGTACGGAACCAGACACAGAATTGGGTCATTTCTGAAGTCTTTTTCAAGAATAGGGGTATGTGTCTTTTTTAGGCAATTTTATTTTTAGTGCTGGGTCATTCAGTGATTGGAAAGGATATATTTGGCAAGAGAAAGGCATACGTGGAGAGAAACTCTTTTGTCTTCAGACTCTTTTCTCCCCCATTCCCGCCTTACCTCCGGCTCTACTCTTGGAATTCACTGCCGATGACTTTCTTATCCACATCTCGACCAGTCCATTTCCACATATTTCCTTTTAAATAAGAATGGGACCAGTCTTTAGATAGATCCACCACTTCCCCAAACACCAGCGTTTGATGATCTGAAGGCCTGTGTCTCAAAGTAAGGAGCAGCGGTTGATGCTTCCGCAAACGCAAAGCTCGGCTCACACGTCCCTGCAGAAACTTAGTTTCTTAATTTCTGTGATGTGAGGATTAGTCCACAGAAGCTCCGATTTTGTTTTAAGAAATGCATACAAATATGACTTGGGCCCAGAGATGCACTTCCACGTGTTTCAGTCCAGTTTGGCTCCCTCCTGGGGAGAAACAGAAGGATGGTTCAGCAGCTTGGAACTTTACAAAGTGAGGGAATCCTGTCTTTGAAACAGGGGGTTGAGATGGAAAGGCAGTGACTTAGGCTAATACAAGCCCTTTCTGTTTTCTGGCTCTCTCCCTACCCCCTTTCTTTCTCTTGTGCTCTCCTTCCTTCTACTGTCTGTCTTTTCACTTTGAAAACCAATGGTTTCAAAAATGCATCTGTTGCTGTTAATTTTGCGTGTGCCTGATTTTATGGGTTTGTGGAGCTCCTAAAATTAAATTAATTTTAAATGGGCTTTAATTACTAATGCTTTGGGCCATTGCCTTTAGCAAAGTCAACAAAACAATCAGGGTTACCTTAGTTTGTCTCTTTGAGGAATGTACTCATTCGTTTGGGCTCTTACTAAACAGAGAAGCTTTCCAAATAAAAAAATAAACACATAAAACAAAACCACTGCTATATTTGAGTGTCTGAATATATTTTGCTTCCAAAAACAGCCACCTTTTATTTAGGAAAGATTTTTAATGTGCACAAAAGGATTTTTGTTTGTCAATAATATCTCGTTATTTTTCAAAGGTGGGGACAGTCTTAGTCATAATATGAGGCTATGTAAATGCAGAAGCAGAAAGTAAACTATGACCCAAAGGTCTGAATTCTCTTCTTAGCCCCACACCAAGTCCTTTGTATGTGACCTTAGAGAAATGGGATTACTTCTCAAGATAGTGTCCCCTCGTCAACGAAAGGTAATCAACTCCCAGTTCAAGAATGAAGGGATAATGGATGATGTTCAAAATGGCTTCTAAGTTTCTACCTACCGAGGTTGAAGGCGGAAAAGGAATATTGTAAAGCCTGTGAGTACCCCCTTCTAGGAGGGGGAAGGCTACTTACGTTGTTCCCAGTGGAATGTTCTGCTCAATCAGGGACCATCACTTGAGTGGCTCGATAATAATAAGCTTAGGTTGACTGCCGATAAAAATGAAAAAGTTGATTAAGTCATTTAGTCCCCTGACAATTTTGCAAACCAAGCGACTTCTGTAAGGATCAGTCTTAAAGTGTGGATGGCTAGTCAAATAACCAAATTTCTGGGTTCTCCCTCTTGTCCCTTTCCCAAGAAAACATGGCAAAATTTTGACTATTTTCTCTGAAAGTTAACATTATACTACCTTGATCTAAATGTATGCTATTATTAATGATTCCCAAGTGGTCTCTAATACCTCCTTCATCCCTCTCAGTTGAAAATGTGCTAAAATGCACCCAAGTAATAGAGACCCCCTTGGTTCCCCACTAGTTAATTCATTAATCAGTTAAATTCATTGTATAGTTTGACAAATATAAGAATTGGTTTAAGCAGAATATAAGTTGATATCTCAATGTCCAAATATGTTAATACAGATCATTAGAAGGGAACAGTGATATTTATTTATTTATTTATTCATTCATTCATTTATTTATTTGACAAGAGAGAGATCACAAGTAGGCAGAGAGACAGGCAGAGAGAGAAGAGGAAGCAGGCTCCCTGCTGAGCAGACAGCCCAATGTGGGGCTCGATCCCAGGATCCTGAGATCATGACCTGAGCCGAAGGCAGAGGCTTAACCCACTGAGCCACCCAGGTGCCCAGGAACAGTGATTTAAAATAAAAACTCTAAATAAAAACTTCTTAGGACAAATGCAGAAAGAAAAGGTTTTTTTCTCCCCTTTTATTTTCTCTCTAGAATGACTTCCCACTCAGACATAAGAGGTCCCAGTACTACTAAAAGCACACAATGTATTTGCACATGCAAAGCCTATTAACAATTCGAGTAATATTTATCAATATCACCAATTTCTTGTTTAATATTTTATCATTTCCAAAGTGCTTCAACTTACTCTTCTTCATATTACTTGCTTGTTTTTCCTCGAAGGTTTTTAAAATAATCTATGTAATCATCTTGCCTATATAAATGGAGGTCATCCTCATTTATTTAGTCCTTGCTGGGGTCATGTCTGTTTGAAAAGGTAAGAAGCAGATGATGTCTAAGAACACTCTTGAAGCTCAGATTCCAGGATGCATAACACTACCGTGGGCAGGCACGTGCACCCACATACCCACATACAGCACACACACCGTGCACACCCCACACACCCTCACCCACACACACACCACACCCACACCCCCCACACATATACCACACACCTACACCACACAAATATCATACACATATACCTCACCACACACACATCACACTGCACACACACCACCCACACCTCCATATACACACACCACCTATACCACACTACCATCACTCACACACACACACGCACACACACACACACACGCACACACCCTCGGAACTTCTTTATCTTTGTCTCTCCTGGTATTCCCAGTCATCCGTTAATTTTCTCTCAAATCCCACTTGACAACTCACTTCACTTGTGATTTCTTTCCATTGTTGCCCACCATTGGAGTTGTCCTTAAAGACAGAGTCTAGATAGAAGAAAAATGAATCAGAAGAAGGAAAAAAAGGTTAAAGAAGGAAACCTCATTGGATAGAGAAGGGAAAAGCAAATCACATCTCTTTTAGTTATACGGCCGTTTCCCTGAACTGGTGCTTTTCTCTGTTCCATAGAATTTAAGTTCCATACTTTGGAATATGTTTTCTTGTCCTGATGGCTCTTAAGTATAGTTCACGGTTTGAAAAAATCTTAACCGATGAATTGTTTTCTCAAGGACAGGGAAAGGGCGGCATTGACCATGAGAACCTCACGGAGGAAGTGGGACGGGTGCGAGGTGAAATGAGAGCATCTGATGGGGTCACAAACAGAAGTGTTGCTAGGGGAGCTCCATACTCAGTTTTTCTTTAAGCCCAAATTGCTCTTAAAAAGTAGTCTGATTAAAGGACGTCTGGATGAGGCAGTCAGTTGAGTGTCCCACTCGGTTTCAGCTCAGGTCCTGATGTCAGTGTTGAGAGATCGAGCCCCACGTTGGGCTCCCGGCTATGGAGTCCGCTTAAGACTTTCTCTCCCTCTGCACCCCCTCAAATAAATAGATAATCTTTTTAAAAATAGTCTATTTAAAAAGAAGAACCCCTTCCCTCTGTGGGCTTTGGACCATCTCCTCCCCGCACCACCAGACCTGGTCAGAGCCTCCGTTCCCTGGCCCCGTGGAGCCCCTCAGGACCCCCAGACTGGCCTCGGCTGACTGCTGTCGGGTATCCTTCTCAGTAAAGGGACTGGGGGCCAGTTGCTCATGACAGAGTCCCCAGCGAGGGACATGGAGGCTCTGAGCTGGGTCTACCGAGGAGATACCGCAGAGTGAGATGTGGTTTAGTGAAATAAAAGGCGGCAAACGGAGCCCAAAGAAGGACCCGTTCTCCTCCCCAGAGGCCCCCTTCTGAAGATGACTCCATGGTCCGGGGACCCTCCCTGAGGCCATCTTGGGAGGTGTGGGCTGCAGATGGAAGGCCACATGGGGGAAGGAGCCCAGGCCACTGTGTCACCTCTGAAGCAGAGTCACCGCCTTCCGGGAACACGTGGTTGGAACAGGGCACACAGACCCTACAGAAATTCCATGAAATTAGAAGACCTGTCAGTTGTGACTGATTTCTCCTGAGTTATTAGGATGGAGTCCAGGTCTCTTAGTTTATACCTTTGGGGAGACCCTTCAGTTGGGGCCCCTGCCTGCCTCCAATGACCACATGCGAAGGAGAGAGAGAGCCTTAGAAGGGGGAGATCCCGGAACCTTGTGGGCAGGACCAGGCTTCCTGCGGCAGAAGGACGCTTTAAGCCTGGAAAATGAGGCTCGGCCAGACTCGGGGCCCCCCCACTCTGCCCTGCCTTGCTCTTGTGCACAGAAAGGGACCTGGCCTGGCTCTGCTTTGACTCCCCCCACTTCCACTTCTGCCAGTCTGGTACAAGTGAGATCACGTTCTATTTCAGGGCGACGTTAGGAGAACTGCTTTCTAGCACCTGGTTGGTCTCCCTCTCCCCGGCTCCTCTCATCCAGCGGATCAGCCCTGGTTGACTGGCACGCGTTTGCCTTAGAGATGGAACATTCCCCAGGGTTCTAAACTGTCCATGGAGACCCACAGGACAGTGGCACTCGGAGGCAGAGCTGTGGAGTGCTATGCAGCCACGGAGGGCCTGTCGCCTGCCTCCGGATCCATTTCCAGCTGGTCCTGGAGCACCGGCGGGGCCATTGCTGGTGATTTCTGAAATCTGGAGCTGTGTCCCAGGTCTCTGTGCATTTCCCTGGGAGTCCTGCTATGTACTGGGGTACTGGTTCTGACAAGAAAGAGATGACACTTTAAGAAGTGTGAAGTCACTAGGCATAAGGTGTTCTGCCTACAGTGTGACAATATGGGACCAATGACACAGGCCAATGGGGCCCTCAGGCCACCTGGGGTGGAGGACAATCCTCTCACATCACAGACTTGTGCTTCTCCACAATGAGTACAAACCCGAGCAGGAAGCCGGGTGAACTTTCTGAAAAAGGCAGGGAAAAGCCAGCCTCTTAGACTTTTCCAAGCAACTGATGAAAAAGCCGTCTTCGGCGCATCGGGGAGGACGGAGAACACCTTCAGGAGGAAACAATGGATGATTTGAATGAAAATCCTTCTTTTCCCAAAAGTCCAGAATGGCCTAAACAAGACATTTCGAGATGGAAGGAGGGAGTCCAGGAAAAGGAGGAAGAGGAAGGAAAGCTGAGTAGCTGAATGCGGGACGGAGCGGGTCCTGGAAGAGAAACTCAGCCAGCTAATGTCCATGGCTGACACCTGCGCAGCATCTCCCCCTTCCCTGATGTCCTGAGAGATCACGTGAACTGGGAAGTCAAGCAAAAGGGGGAAGCAGAAGATGGACGTCACTCCGTCCGTCGGTCAGGAGTTGACCTGAAGAGTATCATTGATGATGCTGACCTCACTGTGTCCCCTCAAAGTACTGAAGAGAAAAGTCAAGAAATAGCCAGACAATCGTGGAAGAAAAGCAAATGGATGAAGAGCTTACGGGACAAAGGACAAGACTCCAGACTGAGGAAGCATCTTCGTGGTGTGGAAATTCACAGCTTGACGGTGAGATCCAGCGGCTGAAGCTGAAGCTTCGAATTCTGCCTAAATTACATCAGGAACACATCACGCAACGTCAGAGACAATGGTTTGAGGAGGAAACACACGCTGGGAATCGAGAAGAAACTTCCTGACATGTGTAGATACACGAGCAGCACAAGTCAGTTTCGCAGCCTCCACAGCCTCTGCAAGGAGACGGCTGAAGATGTAGGCAAAGACCGGGAGGGAGAGACTTCTACCATCGAAAGGAGATCCTCTTCCACAAGGAAAGATCCCAAGAAAGCTGGACAGCAGCCTGCTGATGGACAGAAGCCTCAGAGAGCTGAGAGAAGAAAATGATTGTGCAGGCAAATGCTGGCCATCGCCCTGTCCAACTGCCAGCCCTTCCCAAGGGCCCTTCTGCTCCTGCTGCTCCTCCCGCAGCCCACAGGGACTGCAAATGTCCTGGGGTCCCCTGCGCCATCAGCCCCCCAGGAGGGAGGAGGGTCCCACACTGAGGGCGCAGGGATCCAGGGTCACCTGCAGTGTGACTCAGCTCCCAGCCTGCATCCTGAGCACCCACAGCCATGGCACAACGTCTTCGTGTGTTTTCTGTCTTTGCAGTGATTTTCACTGATCTCTTTTTGGTTTAGCTACTGTAATTTAATTGATGCTGCAATCACTCTTATTCAAGTAGATCTAGCATAATTTTAAGGTAGTATTTTTCAAATAAAGGTTCAGTTAATATGATTCTTATGAGTACATTATTTTCACATCATTGGACCCTCTAGAATTAGATAATGTAAGTGTTATATTTTGATTTAAATAAAAAGTCCTCTATTACTTTAACCATCATTAAAATTTGGCATGGATGCCAACACTTAAAACAATAAAGACCATTTTTGTATGGCATGAGCATTTTTGTATGCCATTTTAAAACACATGAACATGTATTAGAACTCTGTACAAGAAATTTAATGTGTACCTGAATGAATTTTGATTGTCTTTGTTAAATTGGAAAAAAAAACCTAAATAAGAGCATTCCATTCAAACTTCATAATATTTCTATTAGATTAAACCTAAATTCATAGATTAATTTAGGGAAGTTTAAGTCTTGTAACCAGTTTTTTGTAAAACTTTTTTCTTTTAGAATATTGTTTAAATATTTTCAACTTTCATACTGTGAACATAAAATCTTTTGCTTGATGGCAAACACACACACACACACCCTGCAGTGCAATTATGAGTCACTTTTGGTTAGTATGTCAGCATCAGAGGATAATATAAAAATAAAGAAAACTGCAAATTATAAAAATTTAAAAAGAGAGGAAAATCATGCTCACAGAATTTGCACATACACAAAAGATACCTAATTCACATACACACAAGAGCAGAGTGAATGCCTGAGTATGGGACAAGATTCCAACTGGAGACACTTCATCCCCAATGGTGCAGATGGAGAGACTGTCCAGAGGCGTAGTTCTGCAGCTGTGACATTGATGGGGGGAGGAGAGGGACGGGAAGCCTTCTAGAAGCTAGTAACAGGAGAACCGGCTCCCATTTCTGAGCCTGGAGGGAGGAGGGGTCATCTGGGCCCAGGAAGGAGCTGTCTTCATGACAGGCAAAGCAGAAGGGAACAAGAAAAACCAACCCCTCCTTCCCGCCTCTGTCCTCCCATTGGTGCAAGTGGCAGCCACCTAGGGACTGGGTTGTCAAGCCATGGCACAGAGCAGGCCAGGAACGGGGCCCAGAACCGATTTAGAAAATGACCAGCACCACTCTTGATTCTATTCCATCAAAAGTATGGTTTATTGCATTCGTCCGCATCTATTTATTTAGTGCAGACAACCTCAGAGATCTTGTGGGTTCAGTTCCAGACCACAATAAAGCGAATATTGCAATAAAACAACTAAAATGAATTTTTGGTTTCCCAGTGTGTATAAAGATTATGTTTACACTCTACTATCTAAGTGTGCAATAGCATGATGGCTAAGAAAATGGATACTCTTAATTTAAAATGCTTTATTGCTAAAATATGCTGTCATCTGACCTTTCGGGAGGTCATAATCTTTTGACTGGTAGAGGGTCTTGTCTCCATGTTGAAGGCTGCTGACTCGTAAGGGTGGTAGTTGCTACAGGCTGGGGAGATTTCTTTTTTTTTTTTTTTTCTTTTTAAGATTTTAATTGTTTATTTTCGAGAGAGTGCACGCAAGCAAGGGGAGGAGCAGAAGGAGAGGGAGAGAGAGAATCTCAAGCAGACTCTGCACTGAGCACAAAGGCTGACGAGGGGCTCTCAATCTACCAACCCTGAGATCATGACCTGAACTGAAGATGCTTAACTGACTGAGTGAGCCACCTAGGCGCCCTGGCCATTTCTTAAAATAAGACAATAATGAAGCTTGCCATTTTGATTGATTCTTCCTTTTCTGAGTGATTTTTCTATAGCATGTGATGCTGCTTGATAGCATTTTGCCCACAGTAGAACTTCTTTCAGAATTGGAGTCAGTTGTCTTAAGTCCTGCCACTCTTTATCAACTAAGTCAGGTAATATTCTAAATCCTTTGCTGCCATCCCAATAGTCTTCACAGCATCTTTACCAGGAGTAGATTCCATTCCAAGAAACCATTTCCTTTGCTCATCCATCAGAAGCACCTCCTCATCTGTTCAAGTTGGATCACGAGATGGCAGCAGCTCAGTCCCATCTTGAGGCTCCACTTCTAGTTCCCTTGCTGTTTCCACCAGATCTGCAGTGACTTCCTCTATGAAAGTCCTGAACCCCTCCAAGTCATCCATGAGGGTGGGAATCAACTTCTTCCACCCTCCTGTTCATGTTGATATTTTGACCTCTTTTCATGAATCATGAATGTTCTTAATAGAACCTAGAGTGGTGGATCCTTTTAAGGTTTTCAGTTTTCTTTGGCTAGATCCATCAGAGGAATCACTAAGAAAGCTACAGCCTTATGAAATGTGTTTCTTAAAGAAAGCCTGAAAGTCTAAAAGAGTCCTTGATCCATGTACTGCAGGATGGATGGTGTGTCGGCAGGTGTGAAGACAGCATATATCTTCTTGCCCATCTCCATCAACTCCTGGGTGACCAGGAACAATGTCAAAAAGCAGTAATACTTTGAAAGGGATTTTTTTTTTTCCCTTGAGCAATAGGTCTCAACAGTTAAAATATTCAGGAAACCATGTTGTAAATAAATGTGCCGTCATCAGGCTTTGTTGCTCCATTTATAGAGCACAGGCAGAGCGGATCTAGCAACAGTCTTAAGGGCTGAGGATTTTTGGAATGGTGAGTGAGCATTGGCTTCATTTGTAAATCACAGCTGCATTAGCCTCCAGCAAGAGAGTCAGCTTGTGCTTTGAAGCCAGGCATTGACTTCTCCTCTCCTGCTATGGAAGTCCTGGATGGCATCTTCTTCCAGGAGAAGGCTCCTTCATCTGCATTGAAAATCCATTGCTTAGTGCATGCACCTTCATTAACTCCCTCAGCTTGATCGTCTGGAGAACTTGCTACAGCTGCACCTGCTGTGTCACTTCGCACTTCCGTGTTATGGAGATGGTTTCTTTCCTTAAATCTCATGAACCCATCTCTGCTGGCTTCAGATTCTCTTTCTTCAGCCTCCTCACCTCTCTCAGCCTTCACAGAATTGAGGAGAGTTAGAGCCTTGTTCTAGATTAGGTTTTGGCAGAAGGGAATGCTGTGGCTGGTTTGATCTTCTATCCAGACCACTCAGAGTTTCTCCGTATCAGCAGTAAGACTGTTTCACTTTCTTATCGTTTGTGTGTTCATTGGAGTAGCACTATTAATTTCCTTCAAGAACTTCTCCTTTGCATACCCAAGTTCTCTGTTTGGTACAAGAAACCTAGCTTTCAGCCTATCTTGGTTTTGACATGGGTTCCTAACACTGAACTTAACCATTCCTAGCTTTTGATCTAAAGTGAGAGACGTGTGACTCTTCCTTTCACTTGAACACTTAGAGCCCACTGTAGGATAAGTAATTGGCCCACTTCTATATTATTATGTTTCAGGGAATAGAGAGACCTGAGAAGAGGGAAAGAGACAGGAGGATGGCCAGTCAGTGAAATAGTTGGAACACAGAACATTTATTAAGTTCTCTGCTTTATATGGGTCAGGTTCATGGAATCCCAGAATACTTAGAATAGTAAAACCAAAGATCACTGATCACAGAGCACCATAACAAATGAAATAATAATGAAAAAAAGTGAAATGTTTCAAAAATTACCAAAATGTGACACAGAGACATGAAGTGAGCAAATACTGTTGGAAAAAATGGTGCCAATAGACTTGCTCAAGGCAAGGTGGCCACAAATGTCCAATTTGTAAAAAAAAAACAACAACACACATCTGTGAAGTGCAGGAAAGTGAGGTACAATCCAATGAGGTGTGCCTTATTTAGACAGAGTGCTTGTGATAACCACATCACAGAACTTCAGCCATGAAGGGAACCTCGGTTCACCATTAATTTCTTTGTCCACGTGTCTTAGACAATTATATGACCAAATATGTACGTAAAGGGGCCTCCAATGATAATTTCTTCACAATCATATTTTTTTTGTCTTGCAGTTCAGTGATTCATTTTCTTTTTCTTTTTTTTCTTTTTTTTAATTAATTTTTTATTTTATAAACATATATTTTTATCCACAGGGGTACAGGTCTGTGAATCACCAGGTTTACACACTTCACAGCACTCACCAAAGCACATACCCTCCCCAATGTCCATAATCCCACCCCCTTCTCCCAAACCCCCTCCCCCCAGCAACCCTCAGAAGAATAAATGAAACAAGATGGGATTGGGAGGGAGACAAACCATAAGTGACTCTTAATTTCACAATCATATTTTATCACTGTTATACCCTTCAGTATCTTCATTAAAGCACACAGCTTTCTTTTTTTTTTCACTTTCCCAAATATTCAAGGTTTCTTCCTCCCTCAGGATCTTTGCAAATGGCATAACTTATGGGAGCATCCTCCAAAAATAGCACTGACCTAGAAGATGTTTGGTCATCAGAATGACCCATGACATGACCGGCTCTACAGACATGTGGTGTGACACACACACAACCTCATCAGGATCAGTCAGTGGGACACTGGAACGGGTGGATGGCATGTCTTTAAGGAGGCAATCTTAGTAACAGCCAAGTGGAGAGAGGAGGCATCATAAGCCTCTTTCACATGACCATGGTCTGCTTCACTGACCATAAAGATAGGAGTATCAGCCCAGAGCAGTGTCTTCAAAGACAAAAAAAAAAAAAAAAAGGAAAGAGTTTTCAGAAACAGATACTACCAGTATTGGGCACTGCACTGGACAAAGCCCTGGCAGGTCAGAAGCCCTTCAAAGGTTGGGGGGTTTTCCCCTAAACACATCCATTCTTTCATTCAACCACCCATTATACAAATACTCACGTGTAATTAAGTGCCAGGTGCTAATCACATAGAAGTCAACAAAACAAGCACCGTTTCTCCTCCATCCTTAAGTTTATATTCTTGGGGAAGAGGGAGCAGGGTCAGGGGAGACCAGGCACAAACTCAAAATATATATAATATAGTATCAGGGAGTAACAAAAACCGAAGCGAGATAAGAGGAGAGGAAGATCACACAGTGCTGCTCCGAGATGGGCAGGCAGGGAAGCCTGTCCAAGGGGGGGTGGGGAGGGGAGCATTGAAATGGGGAATGGAACCAAGTCAGGCATGAGGTGTCAGCCCTCTCAGTGATTGATGAGATGGTGATAATGATGACGATGAAGGCACGGAAGAAGGAGACGGCGAATAAGAAGACTTGTAGACCGTTGCTGGGAGCCGTACAGGAAGGAAGAAGTGGCCGGCAACTGAAATGCAACGGTGATTTCAAAATAAAGCACAGGGAAGTGCTCGTTGGCTAGTGAGACCTAGCATTTAAGGAAGTTAGTGGCCCTGAAGAGAACAGTTGCCGTGACTTGTATGGAAGGAAAATAAATTGCGGGTGATTAAAGAGTAAGGGGACAATAAGGAACAGGAGCTGTTTTGATTTTTCAAAATCAGAGAGGAAAACATGGCTCGGTGCGTAGCTAGGGACAAAATGATATAAAACTGGGTTTTGGGTTTTATACCCCTTCCAGACCAGGGTTTCTCAATCTGGGTACAATAGACATTTGGGGCTGGATAATCCTTTGTATGGGGTGGGCGAAGGGACTACCCCATGCATCATACGACATTCAACGACATTCCTGGCCTGCCTGTACCTGCTGGATGCCAATAGCATCCCTTCCACCCAGTTGTGACAAACAAAGATGTCTCTAGACATAGCTAAATGACCCCCTGGAGGTAAAATTACTCTCAAGAGAGAACAACTGCCCCAAACTGAGATGACCTGAATATGTTTGAAATGACAGAGAAAGAGCCCATGGGAAGGGAAAGAGAAGAGATATTGGAGGAGTGCCTGGGTGGCTCAGTGGGTTAAAGCCTCTGCCTTTGGCTCAGGTCGTGATCTCAGAGTCCTGGGATTGAGCCCCACATCAGGCTCTCTGCTCAGGAGGGAGCCTGCTTCCTCCTCTCTCCCTGCCTGCCTCTCTGCCTACTTGTGATCTCTCTCTGTCAAATAAATAAATAAATAAATCTTAAAAAAGAAAAAGAACAGATACTGGAAAGGGAAAGTCTAAACATCGAGGATTTACAGAGGTGGGGTTCAACGTGTTTTCCTGACTTCGAAAAAAAGACACAACTATAGGGATTACTAGGAAATACTTTGTTTTATGAGTTTAGGAACAAATACTGTCATTCTGAATTAAGGAGAAAGCATTCAAATGGAAAACTAAAAGGAAAAAATGTATTTGTTGCAGCAGTTTGGAAACCCGCACGCAAACTTTCAAGGAAAAGCAGTGTTATTAAAGAAGATAAACTATCAGTTATCCTTTTACATCTTAGTAGAATTAAGACAAATGCAAATGTTTGAATTGGAGAGTAGATCATAAGATTCACAAATTGCCCCTTAGCCTGGGAAGTCCTTAACTGAGGATTGAAGACAGATGTTTCTGATGTGACTCATGTATTTTTACCACTTTCTCATGAGTATGGACTGAGTTTATTCCTCTCTGTATCTTGGTGATGTCAGTGTCTTGTTTACACAGAATGAGCCCGTCTAAGTCAAAACTAGCCCTGTCACGTGATGCATGGTAAAAATACCTAGGCGGTTTCTTTTTAGATAGAATTTGGTTGCGAGCTCCAGGGTAACCGACTTGATTTCTGGGTTGAGGCTATGAACTTTAGATATTTGAGAATATCCCAGAATAACAATTTCAGAGTTGAGAAGGATTGTCAGAGTTACATCTCACAACTTGAACGTTGCTATTTCAGGTGTTACACATTAAAAATAAAAGTTGGGTCTCTCCTAGGAAGAGAATAATTGTGAATATACTACTTGACAATTATGGGTCGTTCCGTCTAAATTAAAATCAAATGTTAATCTACACCTGAAAAGACAACTGGCATTTACTGAGAGCCTACTATATGGCCAACTAAGGAAGTTAGTTTGTGATGTGATTTCCTTAAGGCCTTGTGACAATTCCTTGAGCCCGGTATTATTCTCTTATGCCAGAGAGAGAAACTAGTCCTCACACAAGTCATTATACTGCAAAACCCAGCAATATGGAAACAGTCGTTTTTATGGCCAGAGCAGATCTTCGAACATTCCTTCCGTCCGTAATCTTTACCAGTCTCTGATGAGATCTCAACTTCTTTTTAACATTAAATACCTAAATTGAACTACTTTGGGACTGATGCGCAGGCAGTTTATTTCATCCAGCTCATCTCTGTCCAGTGGAGGTGACAGATGCGATTCCGGCTCGTCATGTGCTGTCTAACACAGTGCTCCAAGGCCTCTCCTGGCAGTGCTCTCTCACAACACGCTGAGGAAATGATCCACTGAGGGTCGCATCAGATGTCACTAAGGGGTAATTTTCTTTGACATTTCAAATGAGAACTTGGGTTTGCCTATTGCCTTCCTTATGAGGAGAGATTTATGATGTTTTAATTTAGTAAAAGTTTCTGCATCAAGCTGATTGTGTTGTAAGATCTGTTGGAAGGTATTACATTGACAAGATTTTTAAAAGCCCTCAGAAATCATCAGTTTCTTATAAGTGACTAACTTCCATTACAAGAACTCTGTCCTTGAATGGGTAGTTCTGGTCTAATCTATACATTTTCTTAACTTAATGGTAATTGTTATTGGGTACTTGGTATATTTTTACATTCTATCTATCTATCTATCATCTACCTACCTACCTGTCTAAACAGCTGCTCCAAATGTTTTCTTTGTTTGTTTTCTTTTCATCTGGCTCGTAAGAGCCCCCAAATTCCACAGTAGCTTGTGGAATATATTTAGCTCCAGGAAAAAAAAAAAAAAAGAACATCTCCGATAAGTTTCACTTCTCCCGAACATTATAAAGGGACACACTGAAGTGATTTTAAAAAAAAGAAATCTGTGGATGAAAGCGTTCGGACAGTCAGTGTAAAAGCTTCCTGTGAGCCCCTGATCCAGCATCTCACTCAGCCGAACAAGAGATCTCTCTGCCACGGGCCTGTGGATGAAATGATTTGGAAAGCAGAGTTGGGTGGGCGAGTGGGGAAAGGGAGATGAGTGGCCCCTGTGTCTGCGCGGTGGTCAGTGAGAGAGGCCAGTCCCTTCCCCCCACTCCCATGGCTGTATGTGCCACTCTTCTTCCATACAAAGACAATTTGCTTTTCATGTAGTAATGAAGAACAATGTTTACCAGACAAAGGAGCTTCTAGTTTATTATTGTGCTGTCTTTGACTAGAGCTAGATGCTGGGAAAAATGGTAATTCACAGTGTGAATGCTTCTTTTCTAGCTGTACGGGTTATGGCTGAGAATGTACATTGTATATTGCAGATGGCACAATAGCAAACACTGTGAGAACGAGGAAAGAATGAATTACGGCTTTTTTTTTTTTTCCTTGCTAGCCAAGAAACCAGGAATTTCTCCACAATAATTTTTATGGATGTCTCTGCATGTGTAGGTTTTTTCCTTGGCAATAGGCACTGGAGATTCTGATAAATGTTTTTAGGTTTTAGGGTTTTTCAATGAATGTGTAAAGTCTACCGTGATGCTCTTAGAACACCTGTGTTCTCCTGCTTTTTCCCCCTATAAACTGATACAAGGCACAGGTGGTGCCTCACTAACTTATTTCATGCAAATAAAAACATATTGCATGATTTCTTCCTTAACTGTATAATCACTGAAACATGACTGTGCTGATTAATGCAACAAACTTTGGGAGGGAAGAATTCAGCAGTTTTTGTCAGTTCCCTTATGCTGAAGGGATTTGCAGTCCATGTAAATCTGATTTAAATGAAAAAGTAGTGGGAATGCCTCTTTCCTATGTAAAAAGTCTATTTTCCTCTATTTAGTCTCTGCTGTGTGTCATAGAACTGTCAGTGATAAAGAGTTGGGGGGGATAAAAAGGAAAATGAAATTTCCCATGGAGGTAGAGGAATTGGAAACCCAGACGAGGAATCATCTTGAAACAGGCACGCTTATGAGTTCTGATTCAGTGTTCAGATACTGTTATCAATGATTTCCAAAAAGTGACATTGATTTTGCTTTGGAAACAATGATGGAAAAAGAGCGAGAGTGTACCAGAATGCTTTTAGAGTTCTAAAATCATACTGGAAAATGTCCGAGCATTCCAACGCAACTATAAACAGTACCACTCTGTATTTAGGGGGTGATGGCAAGTCTGTTTTTAAAAGTCTTTTGCGATATTATTTCTGTTTTTAATTTATTGAATTAAAGCCAGATTTATTCAATTAAGATAATACACTTCAAGGTTAACTGCCATTTGCTGTTCATTTAGGCAAGCTATTGTACAGTTATGTAAATTTCATGAACAGAGACACTGCCTGAGTGTCTTAATTACAAGCCAAATGTGTCATTTAAATATGAATTAAGTGAATAGTTGCCAGTATTTCCTGTCCCTGTATTTTCTATCTTCTTAAAATCTAAGGGCTACCCGACGATGTGTATTGTGTCCTAAGATTTTTCTTTATCCAGTAAAACGAAAGTGGCCCTGCTATGGAATATTATTTTTAAAAGTAGGAAATACATGTAAAAATGCTGTTAACTCATTGATTATTAATCAGACAATATCTGAAGAAGAGGGTGCCAATTTTTCCCAGTTGGCCGCTGGTCATCATTTTTTTGCGTTGTTACTGAAATTCAATAATTATTCCACCTGTATGAGGGGAAGTGATTTGCTGCATGTCTCATTTGCACAAATTCACTGTATTTGTGAATTCATAGTTTTAAAAATACCCTCTTTTAAATCTACCCATTTATAATGCATCCAAACGTATCAGTTTCCAGACTCAAACGCTGGGATGCTCATACTTTTACCACTGCTTTCTCTTTGTTGAAAGAAACATTTATTTTAAATTTAGAACTGTCACAGCTCTAGTTGTGCTTAGCAAACAAGTGACCCCATGACCTGATCCTCTGCTGATTTCTGTGAAATAATTCCCCATGCAGCTCGGGCTTACTGACAAGTATTGTTGTTGCTCGTCTCTGTATTTTTGGATAGTTCTTGTATATAAAAGCGACCTAGAGACAAATCTGGCACTAATCACGAAGGAAGGGAAGGATTCACAATTAGTTAATGAAAACCACACCTCAGTTCTGGGCAGTCTGTTCCCAGCTCCTATCCCAAACCATAAGGCTGCAGGCAGCCTGGGGAGATATTCCCAGCCGCCCCCCCCAAGGTAGCGCAGGCTTGCTCCCCCAGGAGTGAGGAGTTCACTATTCACTGAGTGCTTGCGTCATCCTTTCCAACATGTTCCCACTGATACATTAAAGGAATTAATTGCTCATAATGATCTCACCATCTGTTAACAGGGGTTCATACCTACAGGCTGGTGGCATGCGGTGGTTCTATTCAGGGATCAATAGGCAATGCCTGGTCAACGCTTTCCCACATCGCCTGCCTCTGCGCGCTGAGAGGGGGAGGAGAGCTTGGTGCAGGCCATCTGCTCCCTGTCTTTCTGTGCGAGACCTTGATGCGGTCCAGCACAGCTCAGAGCTGACTCCAGTCCGATTGGAATGTGGCTGATCTGAGAGCCTCTCAAAGCTGTGAAAGTGAGTCAAAAGGAGATGCCCATTGTCCGGCATGGCTGAAAGAAAATGATCACTTTAAAATTCATAACTCCCAGGTGCCTGCCGTCTATTCATGGGAAAAACCCTCTGAACTTCTCTTCATTAAAGAGAGAGAGGGGAGTCTTGCTAAAAAGAGAGAAAAGGAAGTAGTTTGTGGGAATGTGCAGGGGATTTTCAGGCTAAACAAATGAGGAATTTGGAATTTTTCACTTGTATTAAAAGGGCTGTGGAGGGAAGGACAAGCTCTTATTTTAAAAGGGGTGGGGAGGGGGATGCCTTCCTGGGCCCTGGAGCAACTAATAAAGAACATTTTAATTTTTCTCGAGGAGAATTCAAAGATCACCCTGCCTTTTTACTTTTATTACCTGAAGCTGAGAAAATTTTCCCATTTGATTCTGAATCACGACCTTCGGGGTTCATTTCCATTCTTATTCCAAGGGTGTGCAATTGGGGTGGGAATTTAGGGAGCAATGAGACTGGGAAATTCCTGCATGTGATATAGGATGTCAGTGAGCGCACTGGAAGTCAAAGCCATCAGGTGTTTCTGAGGAGTTTTTTCAAGCAAGGTTACCTATACGCACGAAGGCCGAAGGCCGCTCTCAGGAGTCGAGTTCCCTTTGTGCCTAGACGGCTGAAGAACAGGGAAGGAAGGAAGGAAGGAAAAGAAAATCTCCCTGCCTAGCAGCTCAAGATTCCGCCAAGTCCCCGAGCTTTGGGAATCAGAGGGCCGATGGATCAAATACTCTTGGCTCTTGGTCATTGTAGAAAATTGGTGTTACACCAGAGCCACGTAGGAGTTCAAAGGGGATTTGTGGATTAATGGGTTGAGAGCCGAACAAAAGTACAAATAGAACTATGTTCTCTCTCTCTTCTCTTTTTGAATATTTCAAGTTTTTATTTAATTTCTAGTTAGTTCACGTATAGCGTACTATTGGTTTCAGGAGCTATGTTCTATCTCTGGAAAACCTTTCATCTTACCGATGGTGACTTAAGTCCCATGGAAGTTAAGTGGCATGCTCAAAGTCACAGAGATAGTCACAGCACCCAGGTTACAATGTTATCTTCCTGGTGAATTTTTTTTTTTCTTACTGCTTCGTCCTGCCCCCCTTAATGGTGTGGGATTTAAAATTATTTTTGCTCCCATCTCCCTAATTAAAATACAGATCGGTATCACCACCTAAATAATACAATGGTCTCTTTTAAAATAAATTCTGAGCTTTCAGAAAGATTATGAATACCAGTATTCATCACTAGCACATATGAAATAGAAAATTGATCAAGTAAGATATTACTATAAGTCAGAAAATATTGCAATAGGTGGCAGAACCTATTGGTGAGATAGGTAGTAAAGTCCAGTTCTCTTGCACACAAATAACCAAATAAAAGGAGGAAGTAGGAAAAGTAAGGATTGGCAGTGGTTGAGGCAGAGTCATAGAAATCCCTCCCTTAACAAGCAGGGAGTCAAAAGGAGTGGATGGTGGAAAGTAGATAGGAAACTCTAGAAGCAAGAGACTTCTGGAAATGAGAGAAGGTATGTCTGATAGAATCAGTGTTGCTTGTCTTTCCTAACAAAAAAGAGGCCACCACCTTACCCAGTGAATGGGAACATAAAATTCTCTGAACAGAATGGTGACACATTGTTTTAATGGTAGATTGAAGTGCGACAAAAATTAGTCACTAATCCAAATTGATTCTTAAATTACTAAACTGTTTTACTCCATAGCTGAGATAGATAAGGTCAGAATTGGTGAAATATGGGTGAGAACACCGCCCCTCCCTTCCCTGCCGCCAGCCATGGTTGGTATAAATGGAGTAAGAATTGAGAAGAAGATTAACAACTGGCCAAAGGGAATGGCTACCATTTTTTCAAGTATTTTAGCTTTAACCCGGAGTTTTAAAGGGAACCCAGAGATTATTCCAGAAAAAGTGAAAAATAAAGGTAAACCCAAAGAAGAAATGAAGTAAAAATTATCCTTAATCCTTCTTTCAGGAACAACTGCTGGCAACTTTTCAGAGTACATCTAAAACAATAACACAATCAGATCATATTTATAATATCTCTATAGTATTTAAGTTAAGATATGAAATTATAGATACTTGATCATTTTTGATCTACCAAAAAAAATGCCAATTCATATATGGGTCAACTTAAATGCTTTTCACTCAGGGTTATGGGGTGAACCTGTTTTCTTTTTCAATAACTAGGCAACCAAATCCATTTTTAGTGGATTCAAATATGGTGTAGGGCCTATATGAATAAATGTCCTCTAGAGCTTCTGAATGATTCAACTCTTCTCAAAATCGGATTTAGAACCTCATACAGATTTCACAATGGAGTTAAAACAATGCTATAGGAATACAGGTCATTAAACATTGACTTTTTCATTATTCATTATAATTCATTGACTATTTCATTATTTATTTTTATTTTTATCATTTTTATTTATTCATTATTTTTCCCTCTTGCAATGAAATGGTAGCCATTTTCCTAGTGAAGCATACACCCCTTCATGACTGCCAGCAATTGACCATCTTCTCAGCTGCTGGCCTGGGAGAGTACAGTTGGGAAGAACATGCCTTAAGAATGAGGCATGTGGGGGCACCTGGGTGGCTCAGTGGGTTAAAGCCTCTGCCTTCGGCTCAGGTCGTGATCTCAGGGTCCTGGGATCAAACCCCGCATCGGGCTCTCTCTGTTCAGCAGGGAGCCTGCTTCCTCCTCTCTCTCTGCCTGCCTCTCTGCCTACTTGTGACCTCCTTCTGTCAAATAAATAAGTAAAATCTTAAAAAAAAAAAAAAAAAAAGAATGAGGCATGTAAATATACCTAGCTCCAACAACAACAACAACCATGAACAGTTCACTGAAAAATAAGACATACCAACAAACCATAAAACACAACAGTGAAACACAACATAGAATTCAGAGACAGGCCATTGCTTTAGTGGATCCAGGTGAAGAATGTAGTTCGTGAGATCACAGGGAAGAGACTGGTCATTGGTTCTGTTATGATTGATTGGTGGGCAGTGGTCCCCAATGTTTTGTCTTTAAGACTCAAATTCTTAGAGTGTTCTAACTCCCAGAGGAATATATACCTGTTCATTTGTTTACGTCTACTTTGTTTCTAATGTCTCTTTTTTCCAATCAAATGTCGTCTGAGATCTGATAGCAACATCTCCTAAGCCGCTCCTTGCTTTTTAGGTGGTTTTGTTTTGTTCAGTTGTTTTCACAGACTGTGATGAGGACCAGAAATGCCTATCGTTTCTACAGAATGGATGCATTTTCTTTTTCCTTTCAAGAACCCTACAGGAAAATGTCCTCCCCTTTTAATGATTTCGTTTTTGAACACAGTTTTTTAAACTTGTTCTGCCGTCGTAATCACTTTACATTTGCTCGATCATCTGACTCAACTTTGTTCTCCATTCTTGTGTTCGAAATTAATACATGGAGATGATTTTGAAAGCACACCAACAAAAGCAAACACTCTTTAGTGCTACCCGACTCCCCCCCCCCCCCCCAATTCTCACAAGCACAGGTCCTGTAGGGTTAGTGGATCTCTGGGTTTTATTATTTTCCCCTTTCTTTTCTTTCCTTAAAGAAAAAAATGCATGGAAAGTAAAAGTTTATTGGGGGCAAGAGGTTCAATGACGATTCTTCCCTCCAACAAATTAATCTTGTATAACCTGCATTATAAAGGCTATTTTTAAAAAGAGGAGGAAATAATCATTGGAGCCTTATTTGGAACTCTTGTGGGTTTGAGTTCACATTTGCACCAGCCAGAGATTTTCAATTAGCAGTGCCTTAGAAAGCAGGGACCCCTGCCTTTGTCGGTGGCCTGTGGAAGAAGAAGAGCAAATAGATTGGAAATGGTCTTATGGCTCAGGCTCCTGGGAAAATGTAACAGGTGTTACAGCTCAGCTGGGTGTGAGATTTATGAAAAAAGCCCACTCAGACTTTGCCCATAGAATTCTGCTTTCTAGCCAGGGCTTCAAGTAGGAAGAAACTAATGACTTCATTACCATCTCAATTCTGGGAAATGCCTGGTCCAGACCTGAATCATTAAAGGAAAGGTATAGCACTCTGGGTGACCTTGCGAGATCAAAATGTTATTTAGAGCAATTCCATTAGTCAGAGCCATAAACCTGAAAGAACACACCCTTTGGGACTAACGCTTTGGCTATAAAATGAGAAAACAAAAACAAAAACAAAACAACACAAATCCATACAGAAAAAAAAGGGAGAAAGAAGAAGGGGGAAAAAAAAAAACCCAGATGTTGTAATCATCACTCCATACTATTTCCCCCGGTTTCTTTGAAAAGCCTCCACTTCCAGCACTTTCTTCCTGCTCACTCTTGTTGTGACACATGAAATGGCTCTTGTCACTTTCCCATTTCCAGTGGATTATAATTGGGGGGTGAGGTAGAAGCCAGGAATGATGTCAATTTTCCAAGCAGAGGAAGGTGAAATAAATCTCTTCAGTCCAAATAGTATTTAATAGTGCTAACAGTAGTACTGCTTAACTGGTAGCAATTAAAAGTAAATTTTTATTAGATAATTGCCTCTTTTATTCATCTGCAGTGGGAAGAACATAGAGCATGTGAGTCTGTCTCCTGTCCTGTCTGTCCCTGCAAACAGTCCCGCGTGGACATTGTGTTGCGTTTTTCTTTTCGTTGTTACTCTGCGGAAAAACAACGTGGCCAGTGGAAAGGCAGTTTCAGTCACCTTCCCATGGTAGATTTACTTTAAATGCCAGTCCCTTAGTTGGAGGGGGGGTCCTGCACCGCCCCCTTGACTCATTTTTATTATGCTTCCACATGCTCTACTTTCCAGAGCACCTTTGAGGGGGAAAAAAAAAAGTCAGAAGACAGTTTCCTTATAAGGCCAGTGCTCGGAGGCTGTGAATTTGCTTCAGAAAAGCTAGGTTCTCCTTACTACCCCCTCATCCTTGAGAAAATGAACCTCATATTTAAGTCTCCAATCGGTTTCTCGTTTAAGTATCCAAGGCAGTGCCTTCTGGGTAGTGCTGAGGCCCTCTATGTCCTGGGACTTGCTGACCTTTGAACTGGAGCTAGTCACTAAGAAAGCATTAGGTTGGATTGTTCTGACTCTATAGGCATTAAACCCAAGCGGCATGACAGCGTTTGAGCCAAGTAATTTGGGTGGCGAAGGGCAACAAATACTGCTGAATATAGCAAAATGGCCAATTAAGGGTTGGAAACCTTGCTCATCATATACCACGCTAGGGTCTACCCATCACTGCACATATTAACTAGGGTTATAATATAATTTGGGGCTCATTGGAGGGACCACGAAGTGGCCTACTTATGGTCAAAACAAACTGGTTGTGATGTCTGGGTATTATTTCATGATGAGGGCTTTAGGTTAGAGATTAGAATTTTCCTGAAAGAAATGTTTGTTAGACAATAGGATATATTACCAAAGAACTATGTCAAAGGATACCTTGTAGAGATTTACTGGCATACCTGTAACATTCCTTGACTTCCCTTTCAAAGTCTTATTCTGTTTCTCTTGTTCAATGCAAACATGTATGGATGAGCAAGTATAAACATCTTACATGATTGTTACCATTCATAAATTAATTTCATCCACGTCTTCACACTAGTCCCTTAGAGGCAGAAAGGTGAGGAAACCAGGCTTTGAGATTGTGTTATACTTAAAACCAGATCTCTTGGCAATTGGTCCAGTGGCCTTTCATTGTTCTGTCTCCTGAGGACAGTCTGGTCTTTGGTCATGTTGCCCATCTGTGGTTCTGATATCATCTTAAAATATGTCTTAGTATTTTAATCCTTAATAAATTCTTTATGATAAAGGTAAGAAAAAATGGCTTAAAAACAGCTTTACTTACTGTTCCTCCTTTGGACTCAGAAGCAGAGTTTTAAGCTAGAAGATGATTAGAAGTTATTATTAAGGGCACCTGAGCATTAGTGATTCATTTAAAAAAAAAGAGAGAAACCTTAAATATTCAATGGCGTGTATGAACAATAGGATTTCTGTCTGCCGTGGATAAGCAACTAAAGACTAGGGGAGTGGTTAAGTGGAGGAAAATGTTGTAATTATAAAAGGAAAGTCTGGAGGATCTCCTACTGGGAAGTGCACCCTGCAAATGAGCATTATTACTCTATCTTCCCTACTTCTGGCTGTGAAAATGAAAATATCCACCATGCTCAGTGGACAATCAGGAGCACTGGAAAATTCGATCTAAAGTATTTACTGAGTGAGCAGAAAGCAGTCACAGGGTTAAACACCCTTGCCTGGGTTGCTAAATCCCCAGTGGAGAAAAAAGCTGGAGGAATTTGGACAACTTTTGAAGGTGCTAAGGGAATTATGGAGCTATGGATAAGATGCAGATGGGAAAAAATGCAAAGGAAGGAAGGAAGGAAGGAAGGATGGAAGGAAGAAAGGAACGAACGGGAAAGAAAAAAGACAGCTTGAGCTAGGAAAGTAGTTAGGCAAACCTGGGGTAAAATCTGGTTTATAATAAGAGTAATGAATTAGGGTCCCAACTAAATAACAATTATAATTGCTATTTTTTGAATATATGCAACATTCCTGGCACTGCATTAACACAAGGAAAAATAGAGATAAATAAAACAGTCCCTGCTTTAAAGGAGGTACACGAAGGTTTGTAAAGCATCACAAATTGCGCAGCACTGGTAGCAACGCAGGGGTTCGCTCATCGTTGTGTGTTGGGATGAGCTTCAGACTGGATTTTGCAGATCGGCTTGCAAATGCTCGGACACGCATCCTTGGATAAGAGACTGAAGATTGTCCAAAGTGAACATGCAAGGTTTGCAATGTTAACGAGGTGGTCATGAGATGCAGGTGCCATTCCTGAGCTGCCTAATGTTTTGGGCCAGTCATGGAAGCTTCCTGGTTCACCACCAAAACCGTGCATCTCAGCTGGAGAGTAGGCTGTCCTTACATGAGAATCACTCGACCACCTCCTACAAGTGAAAACAATTATCAAGATGAAATTCTTGACAATTTTACTTTTACTAATGACGTGCTGTTAAGTAGTGGAAAACGATGCTACTGACCATTACCAGAATTGCCTTATGATTTTTAGAAGTAGGTTTGAGCCTTTTTTTTTTTTTAAGGTATTACTTTATTTTTAGCTGGCATGCTCAGTCCGAATTGGTTTTTATTTTAGAAGTTGGCAGAATCAGGAACTGTGCTGTGTTATTATTAGATACTATTTCTCAGTTGGAATTTTGGTGACATAATATAATGAGTGTTTGCCATGTGTTCCTCCTTTGTGCTTATGTTATCCTCACTTGCCAATATAAATGGTAAAACAACAAAATCAAACTACAGTTTTATTCCAATATCCATTTTGTTATTTGACATAACTTTTCTACAGTTAATATTAGCTCAGATAATGAGGCACAAAGATAAGATTACTTGATGTTTACATAGTATCTTTTCCTCTGAGGATTACAGAGTGGAGTTTTAAAAGGCTTATTAAATTGATACTCCTTTGCAAGTGCAGTGCAATATTATTAATCCTATTTTAAGGATAGGTAAACTGAGGTACTGAAGTTAGAACATTGCATCCAATATTTTGGGTCTTCATCAGTACTTTAGTTGGTTTCTTAAAATAATAAAAATTTTTTCTAAGTTTTTTTTCCATGAATTAAGGGGAAACTATGTTATTTTTCTATGTCTGGTTGTAGGTTTTCCATTTTTTTTTTTTTAATCATGGCAAGACGGTAGGAAGAATGACACGTCAAAAATTCTTAAAGTAAATGGTCACATCATTTTTTATTAAAAGCCATCAAATGTTCGAGTTGGAACGACACAATACATTCATATTGTATGTTGTATCTAAATGTCTCATGAAAGGTCACTCTTGTGGGAAGTACTAATGAATTGCATTCAGGGTGAATTCTGCCTATACCCATTTCGAGGAAATATCACTGTACCTCAGAGATGCCCTCCCGCGTTGGTTGTTATGTGACTTGCTACATGAGAGGCTGTAGATAAAGAGACTGCAGGGCGCCTGATGAACAGGAAGTACGAAATGTAGTATTCACGCATTTTCCTAATACAGTCTCAGCTTCTTGTTCCATTCTGAATCTGCTAAGGCCCAGGATTGGAAAACTGAGACAGAGATCTAGCAGCCCTTGCAGAATCCTGTAGCCAAAGGGAGAGGGATGGAAAAGGCCATTTCTTGGAGTTTCTTTTCCCCTAACTCTATTTTTCTTTTCTGCAGCTTTGCATAAACGTACCATTTTAACTGCCTCTCTAAGCCATCTCCACCTGGTAAGTTCTTGGCCTGATAAGACATCACAAACCCAATACATATCATCAGAAGACATGAATATATAAATGCCCAATATCTTGAGAAGATAAATGCTGTCCACAAATATGGCACAGTGGGGGTCAGAGAAGAGACATCCATACAATTTCCATGTAGCTTTCAGGTACTCTCATCACACACAACAATGGTTACTATGGGAGGAGAAGATGTTAACTAGCTTGACTGTAGTAAAAAGCTTCACTACCTATACCAAATCATCATGCTGGACATCTTAGGTAAATACAATTCTTAATGCAAACCTGGTCATATACAAGAAATCTTTTAAAACTAAGAGATTTTCTGTATCCGGTTGTCCTTATTTGCAGATGCAAATATGTATACATGGTCTGTATCTGCCCATTTGCTTCTTCTGGGAACTGTGGAGATACTAATATTTCAAATGTTTGCTTGGAAAACTCACTGCTTAATTTTTGTTTTACCTAAATGAACTAAGCTTTGCCTAAGTGATTTTTTGGGATCAGCTTTCTAAGATTACTACTGAAATAATAACCCATTTCTGTGTCTAGATGTCGATACAATGTTTACATTCGTTTGTGTCATTTCCTATGTATGATTATCTGGTGTAGACAGAAGGAAAAGCCTGAAAATAACAAATTCAAGATAACAGATTCTAGAAAACAACAGAAAGTCATAATAATGGAAATTCAGCAATATAGATAGAGTCACGTAAAATGGAAGGCTTCCATAGTCAGAGATGCCTAGATATATGTGAATTAATGTGAGATTTGCTGAGGGCAAAGTTGGTAAAGGATATCACCTTCATCGAGTATCACTTCAGATGACAGAGTGTAAAGAGACAATATCATACCTACTGCAAAACCACAGTACGTGTAGAAAAAGCATGCAACTTGTAAGAGTCTCTTCTGGGCTACCGTCCTAGCTTCGAACTCATTGGCTCTGTAATCTAGGAAAGATTCTTGCTGAACCTTGGAAGTATAATTTATCTGAAGTATTATCCTTTATTTTTCCCATCTCTAATCTGGGGAAAATAATTTCTACTTATATGAGTGGGACATGGGGGAATAAATAAATGTACTGTATTGTACTGTAATGTACTGTATAAAATGTGTTTTCATTACTACATGATTTTGGATTCAAACATGAGAAGTAGCTACCAAAAGGTGCAAGGCAATTAGAGTTTGCTACCAAATATGGAAAAATGACTTTATTCCAGTACATTTCGTGGATTTGCCTATTTTTTTCACATAGCTAGCAGATTGTTCCACACCTAGTGGCCAGTATTTGCTTCCTCTGGGATGGAAAATGAGTATCCTTCAGATTTGTAGATGTTCATTTTATAGAAGGGGAAAATAGAATTGGCTCCTGACAGCAGGAAACCATCTGGGGGTAAGAAGGGCTCCTATTGGCCTGACCCCATGAAGACCTAGCTGGTCTCTTGAGCAGGGCAATTTGAGAAACTGATACCCCAGTGTGCGACAATATCCATGCATAGAAAGTGAACAGTCTTAAAAAAAAGAAAGAAAGAAAGAAAGTGAACAGTCTTATCTTGAAACTTTTAACCTAAGTAGATGCAACACTGTATTCCAGTGAATTTCTAAGTTGTTCTGGTCTATGCCAACTGTGGGTAGGAAGGGGCTCATTTGTTTGTGTGTGTGTATGCGTGTGTGCGTGCGCGTGCACGTGCGTGTCAGGGGAATCAAGTTCTTATCCCTTAACTGAAAATTCTTATGGCATTAAAAAAAATTTATTTAAGTAACCTCTATACCCAACATGGGGCTCAAACTCATGACCCCCAAGATCAAGAGTTGCACCCTCTTCCAGCTGAGCCGGCCAGTTTCCCCTCTTATGACATTTTTAAATGTTCTCTTCTTACTATAATGATCACATATTGCCTTGAATTGCCTTTCCATCTACATTATGCTGACTTTATATTATGGAGTCAGACAATTCTGTCTCTACTACTTGCCAATTGAAGGATCTTGAGCAAGTTTCTTAAATTTGTCGAGCCTTTGTCTTTATCTGAGAAACATAAATAATATGCCCAAGTTCAAAATGCTGTCGTAAGAATTAGTTGGGATAATGTATGTAAAATATGGTACATGTTAGTCATTTAATAGTATCAGCTTTAAAAAAAAAAAAAAACTGTCACATTTCTGTCTCCCCCAGTGCCTCAATCATGCAGATACTCAATAAATGTTTGTTAAATCAAAGAATGGTGGTAACTTCTAATGATTCCCCAGCTCTGGACTCACCACATACCATTCAACAAGCTCCAAACCCTTCCTAAAAGGCACAGTCATCTAACACCACTCAAGACAGCAGGTACAGATTTGGAGATTCCATAAATTTCTTAAGATTTGGGACAGTCTCGAGACTGGTCTCATAAAAGAGTAATCCCCGCTTTAGGGTTTTGGGGAGCTCATTCTCAAAATTCATGGAAACCAATGGAAATGAGTCTGTCAAAGTCTTTTGCAAAGTAATCAACACGTTTTCTCCAAATTTTTATAGGAAGCATCAAGAGTCAAAGATAGGAGTCACAGTGGTAGAGCTCGCTTTGTGGGATGGGGAATGAAATGTGAAGATTATATGAAGAGTGTGCCTACTCAGCTATGCCCCATTGCTCCACCGACTTCATAAAATACTTCTTTGCCTTTTGGGTTCTATTTTCCCTTCTCCAAACAAAACTCTCATAAAATCTCAGGAACTCCTTCAGTAGAGAGTCGCAGTGGTCCTTCGTAAAAATTACAGCAGAAGCATCATGGGAAGGTATGAAGCCTGCTGTGACCTGACACCATACACGTTAGTTTGATTTTTGGATGGATCATTAAGGTAGTCAGAATGATGAAGAAAAGAACTGTCAGTGTAGGGCATTTGATTCTAAGTGGAATGTTCCAGCATTATGATACAGTAATCAGCCTCACTACCTTTAAAACTGAAATCTGTATTCTGAATCTCTGGGCTACTGATAAGCAGGCAGTAATTCCAAAGGAGTGATTTCTGTAGTAAAGAAATTTATACCGCACAAAATACAGAAAGACAGGAAAAGGGAGGTCTATGCCTTTGTGACTTGTCTGCCTGTAGTCTTTTTTCCCCCGGTTTTACTGAGCTAGAGTGGACATATAACATCGTATTAATTGACGGTGTACAACATAATGATTTGATATATGTACCCAATGATTATTGTAGATAAAGTATACATTGCAAAATGACTATGGCAATGAGTTTGATTCCTACCCATCATCTCACGTTATATTTTTTCTTGAGGTGAGAATTTTTAAGTCCTACTCTTAAATATACTAAAGAGCATCATTTACTATAGTCACGATGCTGTACTTTATAGTTCCAGAATTTGTTTATAAGTGGAAGTTTGTGCCTTCTGACTACCTCCACCCATTTCCCTTTCTCCCAAACCCCCATCTCTGGCAACCACCAATTTACCCTCTGTTTCTTCGAATTTGGTTTTCTTAGATTTCACATTTAAGTAAGATAATACAATATTTGTCTTCCTCAGACTTATCTCACTTAGCATAATTCCCTCAAGGCCCACCCATGTTGTCCCAAGTAGCAGCATTTTCAGCATTTTCTTCTATTTTATAGCTGAATAATATTCATATATATGAATATGTGATATATACATGATATATATGCATATCTATCTATCTATATATCTGTTTTCTTACTTACTTACCCATCAGTGGAAACTTATTTCCATGTCTTGACTTTTGTAAATAATGTTGAAATGAACATGGTGATGCAGATCTCTCTTTGAGAGAGTGACTTCATTTCCTTTGGATGTATTCCTGGAAGAGGAATTGGTGGATCATATGGTATTTCTATTTTTAGTTTTTTGAGGAAATTCCATACTGGTTTTCATAGTGACTGTACCAATTTACATTCCACTAACAGTTCACAATTGTTCTCTTTTCTCCACATCCTTGCCAATACTTATTATCACTTACCTTTTTGATAATAACCATTCTAATGGGTGTGAAGTGATATCTCACTGGTTTTGATTTGTATTCCCCTGATGATTAGTGATGTTGAGCTCCTTTTCATGTATCTGTTGGGTATTAGGATGTCTTCTTTGGAAAAAAATGTCTATTCAGATACTCATCCTATGTTTTGTTTTGTTTTCATTCCGTGTTTTAATAGAATTTTTTTTTTTACTACTGAGTTGTATAACTTCTTTATATATTTTGAATATTAACTCCCTACACCTTAACAGATACATGATTTGCAAATATTTGCCTTTCATTTGGTAGGTTGCCTTTTCATTTTGTTGATAGCTTCCTTTGCTGGGCAGAAGCTTTTTAGATTGATATAGCCCCACTCATTTATTTTTGCTTTGGGGATCAAATCTAAAAACTCATTGCCAAGGAGCTTGCCACCTATGTTTTCTTATAGGAATTTTATGGTCTTCAATTTTATTTTACTCTTACAGGAATTTCAAAACTCTGGGGTTGAGAAGTCAATATTACTGAAGGAGGAGTGATTTGTTACATATCTTTGCTCTTCATTGAATCAGGATATTTAAATACAGTGTCCCTTGAATGAGAACATCATGTTATTTTTTTTCATGAGCCGTCATATGACCACTCCCCTCCACACCGGGCCACAGTGCTCTGAGAAACAGATCATGAAACGTATACGTAGAGGACGGTGGTGAGTCCAAACCTGGACAGAAATACACTCAAGTGACTAAAGCAAGAGTATATAGTGGCAAAGGATAAGAACCTGAGCCATGAGAATACCATTGAGAAATTGAACACTTTATGCAAACTTGAACTTCCTACCTGCTAGGATGAAGGGATTGTTCTAAAGGACAGAAAATTGGCTTTCTTTTTTGATTCTGCATGTACAAATATGCTCCCTGAAGAGTTTGTTTACTCTTTTCCCTTTATCCTCAAACTGCAGATGAAGATGATTTTTTTCCTCAGATATATAATTCTGAATTAACCCCAGCTGTCCTCACCCCAAATTGGTTCCTGCTTTTCCCTATATATCTAAACAGCCCCACCATCTATCCCACCGTGTAGAATGACATACTAAAGACGAGTTTGTACTAAATGTGGAAAGCAAGATCCTAAAGATTGTAGGTAATTATATTTGGTTGTATTGTTACCAGATCACATCCTCCTTTTGTGCTACAGTCAGATGCTGGAGGGGGGAATGTGCCTCACCCAGAGGAGAGAAGCTGATGTGTACAGCTCTAGCTGCCCACCACAAATCAGATCCTGACCCTGAGCAGCAGGAATATTCTGGTTGGACACAAACTGGGTAGGAAACATTGATCAAAATGACAAAGAGGCCAGTATGTCTAAGTGGTTGAAATGAGTATTTCTAGTCTATCTTAAGTACATTTTCGTACCTCACAATTGTTATCTAATTAATTGTGTGTTCCCAAGTGGTTGGATTTCAGGTCAGAAGGAGAAGTAGTTTTACCAGAGTGGAGGAAGCTAAATAAACATTGAAGTGAAGAGCTAAATAAACATCTCCCTTTCAAAACTTCTAGAATAACAGATCACCAGCTATCTGTTATATATGTGTGTGTGTGTGTGTGTATGTATGTATGTATGTGTAATCATTTACCCTCTAGTCCCAATCCTGGGCTAAAGAAAAAAATCTTTTTAGAGAAAGGAAAAGAAAATTGAAAGAAAAACTCTCTTGAATTCCAGTAAGAATTTGACTTATGATGAAGCAGAAAAACAGTCTTATATTTTTCTTTGAATTTGATAGGATTGTTATGAAACCAGTGTTTAGTAAAGGCAAAAGTTGTCCTACTTACATTTTGCATATTTGTTCATTGTCTTTAGATGTAAACTAAAGTAAAAGTTTTGATGGGATTTGAGCACTGGATATTCTGTTGTGTATATCACATTGATGGAAGCTTTTTTAGAATTACTTGTCTTAGCAATTTGAAAGTTTAAGTACCTATTTTCAAAAGTAGGATGATACCTCCTACTTAATAACACCCTGATCACTGACCACTTTAATTTTCTTTTGATACCCAAAGAGGCTCTTTGTAAAAAAGCATCCAAGAAAAAACAAAATGTTGTACAGGAGAAAAAAAGAAACATATGCTGAATATTTTTACAAAAATAATAGGCATGTCTCTGTTAAAAGATTCATTATAATAAAATAGCTTTTCCCCCCCTTCAGCTATTGAGACATTAGCAGTTTGGGACTCCTGAATTATATTATGTTTGATAACTTCCTATTGCATTAGTGAATTTCCATTTGGTTATACAAATTTCCTGATAAAGCCCCATTATTCCTATGGCTATGAGGCAAAGTATAATCTGATTATGTAGCTACTTTTATTATAACTGTAGCTAACGTGATAATATACACCATATTATTACAGAAATGCTCTGTGGTGTTTTCTCTTTTGAAAAAGGGCAGACAGCCTCAGAGAAAGAATAACAGGAGAGACAAGAAAGGTTTGAACAGGTCAACAAAGTATTCCTTTATAAAGTGTGTTGGCCCCGCAGTTATATAATACATTTTATTCCCCTGAGAAAGTGACAGAAACAGGGATTATTCTTTTCCTCACCAATCAGGAAGACACATCCTATGTCTGAAATTAGAAAACACCTCTCCCCAATGTCTAAGAGAATACCTGCCATGAACAATGAAGGGTTAGACAACAAAGATTAGCACATTGGACCAGACTTGTTATCTCATTTAGATTGAGTTCACCACTAGCCATTCAATTCTAATACATTTGTTGAGTACCTACTAAGTATATAACAGACAATGGATACAATGGAGAAAATGCCATCATCCCTATCATTAAGCAGTTGATGTCTTTTAATAATTGCAACACAACATGGCGGAGATGTGTAAATTCATAATTATAATTCAATATAACCAGTGCTATAAAAGAGATATTGACACGATATCTTGAAGGTTGAATAGGAGTTTCAGGGAGATGAGACAATCAGGAATGTGTTGAGCAGGAAGCAGGAAGTGATGGCTGGCAGGTGTATGTGCAAAGGCATTTGGGGGTGGGAAGGGTAATAGGTTAAGGCCAGATGTGAAGGTCTGAAAAATATCCTGGACTTTATTCTATGGGTTCGGTTGAAAAAGTGATCCCAAAGATGGGGGAGGTGGTCCACAAAGGAAGAGCAATAATAATTCAAATTTGTGTTTTAGAGAGATGCCCCTATGAAGAGGGTAGATGGGAGCAACGAACATGTGGAAAAAGGAAAACCAGAGGGGAAGTTTGTGAATCTGAACTAAGGTTTACACCAACTTTGAGGGATGGACAGATTTGCTACATGTCTGAGCTAAAATCAGTTGAGTGTTTGAGGGAAAAATGGGATTCCAGGGGCCTGAGTGACTACATAATTGGTTGGCCCCACTAACTGATAAAGGAAAAGCTTGGGCATCCTTTGGCTGTGTTACCTTTGAGATCACTTCCACAATATCCAGGGGGACTTGCCCAGGAGGGCCTAGATATATGCACTTGGAGCTCAGGAGAGCTTCCAAACTTCTGAGTTATCAGCAGATCTGTGGCAGCTGAAGTTGGGGAATGGAAGGAATCACTGAAGGAAGAAAAGGAGCAGGAAGACAAGACAGCTGAGGATGAAGCTGTGGACACTAATCTAGAGGCACAAGGAGAAGAACTAGGGAGGGAGACTAAGATGTGGTCAAAGCAGGAGGAAGAGAGAAAAGAAAAAAGTTCAAGTGGTACTTTGGGGGAGAGAGTTTCCAGGTGGAAGGATACAACTGTGTCAGAGACCCATAGGAAATTAAGAAAAGTAAAGATGGTAAGTCTTCAAGATGAACATTTGAGAGGATCCAGAGACAGTGGATTGGTAGACAGAAGAGTGGTAAAAAGTACAGTTGGGGAAAGTAAAGTTTATAAGTAGACCCAAGCCAGTATGAATGTTGATAAGGAGAAACAGGTGCAGAGAGTGTGTAATGTAGGGACTGGCCTTGGACTTGGAGAAGGATAGGTACAATGTGGAAAGGAGGTACGTGATGGGGTTCACCTATGGAACGTATCTTTGCTCTCTATGAGATCAGGCTATTCATTTAAAAATCTACCTGTTGGCGCCTGGGTGGCTCAGTGGGTTAAAGCCTCTGGCTTCAGCTTAGGTCATGATCTCAGGGTCCTGGGATCGAGTCTCGCATCGGGCTCTCTGCTCAGCAGGGAGCCTGCTTCCCTCTCTCTCTCTCTCTGCCTGCCTCTCTATCTACTTGTGATCTCTGTCTGTCAAATAAACAAATAAAATCTTTAAAAAAGAGAAAACCTACTTGTGGGGCCCCTGGGTGGCTCAGAGGGTTAAAGCCTCTGCCTTCGGCTCAGGTCGTGATTGCAGGGTCCTGGGATTGAGCCCCACGTCAGGCTCTCTCCTTGGTGGGGAGCCTGCTTCCTCCTCTCTCTCTCTCTCTCTGCCTGCCTCTCTGCCTACTTGTGATCTCTCTCTGTCGAAAAAATAAATAAAATATTAAAAAAAAATCTACTTGTATGTGAAAGTTTGCCTCTTTGTGGCCACAAACTTATCACCCGAGACTAATCATCCTATGAATGAGTATCACTGTTCATCACAACTTCTAGGTGAAGACAATGGCAAGATTAGCACAAACCCACCAGTAATGTTATAACAACAACAAAACCCAAAACTAAAGTCCTTTAATAGATACTCTATAAAAAAATAACTCATTAAAAATAAGTTAGCAGTATTGTATCATCTTAGGGTCCAAAAGATAAAAACTGGGTGATAAAAGTTGAATTATCAGATAACCTCATTACTTAAAGTCTTAATCTACACAACCTTTAGCAAAAAGAGACAAATCATAAATAAACATGTTCCTATGAAGTTCATGAAAATGTACCTTATAAAATTTCCTTCTCTACATTCCTTTTTTCTACATGTAAGTCCTAGATATATGTCACAAGATGTTACTGAACATACCATAATATTAAACACACCCTGAAGCACTGAAAAATACTGAATCATTAAGAAAAAGATCAAATTGTGTTTAATTTCCTATACAGTAAGGAAAAAAGAGG
The DNA here is from genome assembly GCF_964662115.1 of Mustela nivalis. NCBI lineage: Eukaryota > Metazoa > Chordata > Mammalia > Carnivora > Mustelidae > Mustela > Mustela nivalis. Next base: position 149,929,832 of record NC_139024.1, on the reverse strand, counting down.
TAGGCATGGAAAGAAGATTTTCAGCTGAGCTGGAATACAAAGTATTTGTTTTCTTGACCTCGAGTTTAGCAGAAAATAAAATTTACCAGAACCTCTCATTTCTACCCTCCTCTGAGCACTCTAGTTAATTTAAATTTTGCACATGTGATTACCCAGAGGTGTTTTTTATTCTACCTTAGAAGAGTTGTCCATGGTCACTGGTATGAAATGTAGGTGCAGACAAGCTTTCATCGCTGAACATGAATCTTTTCATCTCTTCCAATTCACAGGGAGTTACTGAAGCTATTCCAGTGGAGACATTCAGTCATTCTATGCCAGTGGCACAAAAGATCATTTTCACGTGATGGGGCTTTTCTTTAGGAAACTGGTGTGCTTATTTCCAGAAAATCCAAAGGCAAATCCCGCCATGATGGTGCCGCTGCTTTTTGCTCAGAGCTGTAAGATTGGCCCCAAAATTAAAATTTCTATTGGAGTTCAGACCTTGGATGCATAGTGTCAAATATTTTAGAGAAGAAATACTTGACTTACAAATGGGTATTATTTTATTAATCGGGATATTAGTTTTCATTTGTATTAGTTGGCAAATGTGGATATTTTGCCCTATTGGAGAGTGATTTCCAGGTTAAAAAAAAAAACTATAATTGTGAGACCATATGATATATTGAAAAGACTACAAACTTTGGCTCCAAGCACCTGTGTATATGCAGAGCTAAATCTCTTGAAATTTCATTTTCCTAATTTGTAAAACTGGTGTAATATGTATCTGTATTATTCCATGGATCACTATTAATATATGTAAAATACCAGCCATATAACACACAATAGTCAATAAATTGTAGGTATTATTTTTATATGTTAGCTCTTAATGGGCCTCTAATAATCACAAAAATGTCCTGTTTTACAAGAGGAAAAATACTTCAGGTTAAATATATTAGGGTTTGGATATGTTTTTCTCTGCAGAAATGAGAGTTTACAAGTTATCTTTCATGGACTGTGCTTCTGGTTCCGGTTTCCCATCTGGGAAAGTCCTTTACCTGTCTGGACCTCAAAGTTCTCACCTATAATGTCTAAGTACTGTGCCCTTTCCGATTTAGAATGCTATGTTTTTATACTCTGTATTTAGCCTACATTTTCCAATTTGGGGCTGTCTTTGATCATTTCTTTCAGCGATCAAAATATCTCCCGTTTTTAATTTTCTTTCTCTCTCTCTCTCTGTCTCTCTCTCTCTCTCTCTCCAGCCAGAAGCGTCCCATTTCTCCTAACAACCTTTCTTGAGAGGGTTGTCTCTACCTCATCACTTTATATTCTGACTCTTTCCAATTGAACTTCTTCCACCCATTTCTCTGAATCCACCTTTCTCAAGGCTGGCAGTGATCTCCACCTTGCCAAACCCTTTGGCCAATTCTCCATCTTCACGTTACTCATATGACATAGTTAACTGTTCTCTCCTATTGGACACCATTATTTCTCTAATCTTCCATGTGCCATACTTGCATGATATCTTCTCTTACTCCCTGGACACTATCCCCTTCTCCTCTCAGTCTCTAAAGTAATGTGTCTAATAGAACCATAACAGGAGCCGTGTAGATGATTTCAGATTTCCTAGTATTTAATTTTCCCAGTAAAAAAAGGTAAAAGAAATAGGTGAAATCAATTTTAAGAATAGATTTTTATTAACCCAGTGTATCCAAAATATTATTTCAGTAAGCAGCCAATATAAATAATTAATGAGATACTTGACATTCTTCACAATTTGGTGAGGGTTTTATACTTAATTTGGACTAGGCTGGAAAGCCACATGTGGCTACCACAGTGGACAGGGCAGCACCACGTGGTGGGGAGTCCCAGAGCTCAGTCCTGGAGGCTTTTCTGTTCTCTGTGTACAGTCTTTCTAGGCGACAGAGGGGAGCATATATTATCTATATTCTGACTCAGTCATTCAGTAAGTATCTGTTGGGTACCTAGTATGTGCCAAGCCACTGGTTATTTGTGCTAGGGGACACAATAGTGAAGAATGTCGTTATAAAGCCCCACCCTCATAGAGCCCGCTTTCTAGTAAGGGAGCACGGAGAATAGACAAGACAGCTGAGTTCATTTCATTGCGGGATAGAAAGTGAAAGGGCTGGGGCACAGCCAGACGAGTGCAGAAACGTGGCAGGGAAGCAGTTGGAGAAGTGAGGAAGGGGTCAGATGAGGCAGAGGGTTTGGTGTGCTGGTCAAAGGATGTTGGCTTTTACTGTGTTGAGATGGGGGGGGGCACTAAAAGAATTTAAACAAAGGAAAACACGAGAGGACTCCAGTTGTGAAGATGGTTTCGGCGGCTGTTTTGAGAAAATAGGATAGGAGATCGGGGAGAGCAATGTGACCCGGCTGAAGATGACAAGAGGCTTCGATCTGTTGCAAAAGCAAGTGACGAGAAGGTGTCCGAGTGTGAGAGATGTTCAAGTCACATACACAGATTTGTGGGAATCATCCACACATCCCTACACTTTTCCAATAGGGCTGAGCAGCCGCGTGCCCCTAGAGCTATTTAAATTTAAATTAATTAAAATAAAACAAGACGTCAGGGCCCCAGTCCTACTAGCTTAGCCTTATTTCAAGCGCTCGATATGCCCATGTGCTGAGCGGCCACTGCTTTGGACAGTGTCCCTCTAGAGCATTTCCAGAGTCACAGAAAGTTCTGTTGGGCGGCATTGGTTCGTGGAGAGTTCTGTCCTCCTGGCTGTCAAATCAACTGCCTGCTAGATACCTCCACAGAATAATTAGATCACTATTTTATTAATGCACCCCGAATAGGTGTTGTATTCAAAACCCGGTGAGTATTCTTGAGTCCAGTGTTCAGCAACCTGACTTCGCATTCCCCAGCCTTGTTTTGATGTCATTTCTGTCCTCCCGGTGAATGGAATCTCCCTCTATACTTCCGTCTCCACTTTGAGGTCATTCCTCATTCCTATTGTTCTCTCCCCACCCACCCCTGTCTCTTCCAACCCCCTGGCAGGTTGACCTCCAAGACCTCTCCTGACTACGACCACCGGTTAGCGTCTTTACCATGCCATCATTCTTTGCAGGACAATTGAAATATCTGCAAAATTAGTTTTTCAAGTCTTTTTTTTTTTAAAGATTTTATTTTTATTTATTTGACAGACAGAAATCACAAGTAGGCAGAGAGGCAGGCAGAGAGAGAGAGGGGGAAGCAGGCTCCCTGCAGAGCAGAGAGCCCTATGCGGGGCTCGATCCCAAGACCCTGAGATCATGACCTGAGCCGAAGGCAGAGGCTTTATCCCACTGAGCCACCCAGGCACCCCGAGTTTCTCAAGTCTTACTGTACATTAGAATCGCATGGGAGTTTGAAACCAGAACAGAGCAAGGAAACAAAAATGCCTGGGCTGTACTCCGTGCACGGAGGTGGGGCTTGGCTCTGTAGAAGCTTTGCAGGTGCAGCTCGGGCTGCGGACCACATTCATCCTTACCTCCTCCACCACTTCCATTGTTCACTGTGGCACAGAGGAGCCAGAGTGACCTTTCTAAACAATACAGCAGATCGTGTCATTCCCTCGCTTGATACTTTCTCATGGTCTTTTACTGCTCGGAGAATTTGAAGCTCCTGACCCCACGAGATCTGGCCTGGTTTGTTTCTCCTGCCTGCTTTTGCCAGGCGGACCCCCTTCCTTGTCACTTGCTCTGAGAGGTGCTCTGTCCATTTCATGGTAACCAGCCCTTTGCTCCTCCCCCAGGACCTACCCCAATCACTCTCCTTTCCAGTACCCTGGCTTATTTTCTTGGTGGAATGAACTGCTATCTGCCGTGGTCATACTTATTACTTCCCTGATCTGTTGTTTAGCTCCCTAACTAGAACTTAAGCTCCATGAGAGCAAGGAACTTTGCTGTCATTTATCTGTTTATCTCTGGCAGCTTGAACAGAACTAGGCAATGAATGAATATTTTTGAATGCCTTCTTCATTGGCTTCATATTTTAAAGATCTGTTTTAGAGGCTTTGGAGAAAAGACGATGACAGCTCGGATGATGATGACGATGATGGTGCACCTAGGAATGGCTCTGGTTTATAGAGAGTTTACTTTGTGCCAGGCTAGGATTGTTCAGTCCTGACAATAGCCTTCTGAGATGGGGCTAGTGTACCCATTTTACAGGTGAGAACACTGGGATTTTGGAAAAGCTGAGTGATCTGATTAGGACCACCGAGGTAGTAAGCCTGAGAAGCCAGAACTAGAACCACGGCGTGTCTGAGGCCAAGGTCTTGACTCTTGAAACAAACAAAGAAACAAAGGAACAACCTTGCAGCCATTGAATAAATACTTATGAAATAAATAGAACACATGGTAGAGGGTACACATTGGAAAGTCGTCACACACTGATATTTAGTCCGTGAGCAGGAAAAACAAAACCTTTCCGGTTCCATCCTGATCCCCGTTGGGTCCCTGCTGCCTCCTTTTTGCAGGGTGGGGGACTCCAGGGCTGTCCCGCATTCCTGTTTTTGCCAGTTGTAGCCTGAAGAATTCCATCTCCTAGCAGCTACCCCGGTTACGTGCAGCCTCAATGATCTTCTTTTGAGCGAGGGAAAAATCCCCTAACTTTGTAACACAGCCCAGCGATGCATGAGAAGCCTTTGTCAAACGCTAGGCAGGGGGAAAAGGAAAATAAAAATACCGTTCTCCTCTGGAATGTCTCCTAGGACTAGCGAAAAATGCTAATTCTCACAACGGTAAAATCATTTAAAAATCAAAGCACCTTTGAATTATATTAGAAATGAGATTAAAATGAGAAGTGTTGAAAGAAAATAATTACGTTCTTCGATTCTCACAGCATCTTATCCCCTCCAGCTCTGTTCTCCCGGCTTATGAGGCCCCAGATATTTCTCCCAGGACTGATTTCCCCGCGAGTCACTGTAGACGTGCTATGTGCTCAGGTTGCCTGAGAGGTAGAGGGATGCCTGGCTTTTCTTTATTCCCCCCAGAATCGGGTGATGGGAAGTCGGAGCCTTCCTTCCTCTCTTTAAACCAACCCCCATGGTGCAGTGTTTTTCGTTTTAATTACTCCGAGATTAATGTGCATCCGTGCGCTTACAACATCAGCCTCGGCTGGACGGGCTGCATCGGGGTGCTGCACGATGCGCGGGTCCAAAGCGGGCCGGAGCGCTTAGCCCAGGTGAATGAATATTCAGCTCTGCGCCCCGCCGCGTGGACGCGCCTCCGCGCGGGAGGACCCGGCCCGCGTGGCCCGTCGGAGGTGGGCCTTGGGAATGCGCTCTGGGAAAGGGAAGCGCAGCCCGCGGCGCGCTGTCTGTCACCGGGCCCGCCCGGCTCCCACGTCCCCGGCGCATTCAGGCGGCGGAGAGAGCGCCGCCTCGCTCGGCCCCCCAGATTCCGGCCCCGGCGGCGCCCCTGCCAGGGAGCGGGGGTGGGGGCTGCGCGCCCAGCCTGCGGCCCAGATGGCGGGCCGGCCCCGCGCGGGGACACTTTCTCAGGCTTTCAAAAAGAGCACTTTCTTTCCTGCCTAATATTTAGCTCCTTCAAATGCAAATGGAGAGGTTTCGCTCCAAGGTTAGCATAACAATTATGGGAAAGCTTTAAATCTGATGCGTTTGTTTACACGATGAAAGGCGGACGAGATCCGAGAGCTGGAGGCCCCGGCTTCTCAGCAACTATTTTCTCACTAGTGAGCTGCAAGTCAATTTGAGATCACAAAGAAAACCAATTTATGTGACGGCGTAGGCTAATTTTGGAGGGAGTTCTACATTGTTATCAATGTGCGGTTCCCCCCCCCCCCGCTTTCTTTCTCTCTTTTTCCCTTTCTTTCTTTCTTTCTTTTTTTTTTAAGTGACCGCTGCTGAAATTGTGATTCCCCCCCACCCCTTTTCAACGTGAAGTGTGGGTGAGGTAATTGGTGTTGGTGATGGGTAGGAAGGTCTTCATGACGCGCAGGATGGGAACGGAGATGGGGTTGGTACAGGTAGTGGATTTTCCGGGGACGTGTGCAAGGTGTTGGTCTGACATGCATAAAAATACCCTTTAGCTTGCTTTAGTTTAGAAGTTCATTTTCTTAAAAAAAAAAAAAAAAAGAAAGAAAGAAAGAAAGAAAAAAGAAGAAGAGGAAGAAAGGAAGGAAGAAAAGTTCATTTTCTTCTCCATTCGGCTCAGATTTTTTGTTTTGTTTTGTTTGTAATTAATTTATTTATTTATTGGCATTTCGAAAAGAGTTGTGTGGTGTCAAGTACCATTGATGGGTATCAGACCACAACTTAAGGGGAATGACATTTTCTCACTTTTAATCCATCAATTTCCAGACATTGACTGTGAGGCCTGTGTGGGTCGCGTTGGAGGTCACCCAGATCTGCTGGTAGGAAGGCTTGCTGATGAGCAAGAAAGAAATCTCAGGCTTCTCTCCCCACCACCCCTCAATGTCTTTTTTACTCTTAGATGTTCCGGGAGACTTTTTTCCAGACGTTCCTCCTGGGGCCATCCCCCACCTGTCACACACGGAAGTGAGAACTCTTACATGGGCTGCTGTGAGGTCTCAGCCTGTTAGGGTCCTCCTCGCCGAGACCCAGGAGAGAAGGGAGACCCTGGAGACCTCATTAAATCTATCAGCATCGCTGACAATGTATTGGCAAATGCTTTGTGACACCCTGCAAACAGCAATGCCTCTAACACAAGAAGCTCACGAGTGCCTGGTACCTAACAGTTTTATATCATTTGGGGGCAATTCATTGGCAAACATAAATATGCCATTTTTTGGTTCAGATTAAGCTACAAAACCTTTTTTTTTAATTTTTCTGAAGTATTTCTACAGGTGAGCTGAAATGCCTGCTCGAACAGTGGGCCTCGGGCAAGCCTGTGTGTGCTTTTATCTGACAGGTACAAAGCAGTGGTTTGCAACCCAAGACTGGTCCTCGAACCACCTGAGGGTCTTTTAAAGATTTTATTTATTTATTTGATAGACAGATTACAGGTAGGTAGAGAGGCAGGCAGAGAGAGAGAGGAGAAAGCAGGCTCCCCGCTAAGCAGAGAGCCTGATGTGGGGCTCCAATCCCAGGACCCTGGGATCATGACCTGAGCAGAGAGCAGAGGCTTTACTCACTGAGCCACCCAGGCGCCCCCTGAGGGTCTTTTAAAAACACAGTTGGTGGAACCTGCCCTCCAGAGTCTCCCAACCAGCACGTCTGATGTGGAGTTCTCTCAAGGTGCCACGTGATGCTGCACGGGGAGAACTATCAGCCTAAGAATCACAGAAGTGTATACTTTTGAGGCAACCCAATAGGATAAAAGCGTTTCCTTTTTGCAAGAACAGCCTAGGGAAAACTGACGGATGAGCCATCCGCACTAGAAATTAAGTGAGATTGAAGAACTGTTCTTAAGTTTAAATACTTCTCTAATATAGGTTTTTAGAGATTGTTGGCTTGACCTGTTTAGTAACTCCAAGTGAGTAGCGGCTTCCTGAGTAAAAAATGAGCATTAGAAAAACACTATTGGGGCCTGCTGGCCAGACGAATGGGTTCTCAAGGGATGGTTGGTATATTAATGAAATAGATTTGTTTTCTGATATTGAGACCCTGGAGGTCCACTGCACAGAACCTGGCCCTTGGCCATCTTAGCAATCATGCCTTTTTTGTTAGTTATCCTATATTTTGTTTTCCTCTTCTCTTTTCCTGAAATCCTCTCCAGGCTCCTTCTCCTTTGTTGTTAAGACGCACCTTCAAACCCAACTCCTGAATAAGTCTTCAAGACAGAAAGGTAGAGATTTTTATGAAAACTTAACCATTAAGAAAAAAAATACAAACCTTGAAACTCCCTTATTCATCTAAGCATCTGATGTAATTAAACGTATTTACAGGATTCTGTGTAGAGTCTGTATTTGACCTTAGTGTCTTTAATATATACATTTTCTTGTCTGGCTTTACACTGCATATCCAATGAGGGAAAGAGATTCTAATTCTGGCTTTTCATAGTAACTAGTATAGGGTTGCACAAAAATAGATGCATAAAAACTAATTATTTTGATGTTGGTGATGATGCTGTCTCATTAAGTGACTTGACATTTAGTAAGATTCTCTTCACCTGCTACTAAAAATATATGGATGAAAATATACCTTCTGTGGAAAGTCATATTGTGTTAGTCACTTGACCATGGACACATGCTATGCTAATTGCGAGATAAATAGTAAACTTAAATTAAAGGAGGGATTTTTCCCCCTCAAATCATATTTTTATATGCATTAAGGAAATAGGTAGCCCAAGAAACCATATGTAAATCATTTTGTAAAATAGATGAACACCTAAAATTGATCTGTAGTTGAACAGGCATCTTACTTAAAATGTGGGGAACACTATTCTAGGAGACCAGAGTGCTTTACCAGCAGCTAATTTTGTGATGTTGTGTGTTCAGGATGGAGGATGATGTTGTTGGTTATGCTTTGTTGGCCAAGTCATGTTCCCCTCCTTTCCATGACAAGCATGAGGGATGGCTGGTCCTGGTGATTCTTTCTGGATTACAGGTATGTTTACTTAAACCGCATAATACGAGAGAGTCAGGGCTGATTTAAGCAGGTGACTCTATTATGATAATCTTGTCAATGCCTTTTAAAATTATTGTTGTCTCCCCCACATATGTTACAATCTCCTTGGATTTGCAGAAAACACGATGTTGATTGTTTTTCATTGTAAAGGAGCCAATTTCTTTGAGCAACTGCTGTTTTTACCTGAGCATTCAAGTCATTGAGCAGATACTTCATTTAGGGACAGAGCAGAATTTCTTTACCCTTGTCGTTATCCTATGTTACAGCTGACTGCTTTAGTGCCAATAAAATGCTAAGGGCTCTGGTTTTTACTGGGCAAAGCACTGAGTGGCAAAGTCATTCCTATTAAATATTAACATCATTTACTAAGAATATAATTAGAAAGAAAATAAACTGGCATATAAAATTTGTATTTTAATCATCCTGTGCTCTTGGTTCAGGTGTTGAAAAATTGTTTTCTTGGTCCTAAATATAGAGTTAGGATTTTAAAAGGCTTAAGATGTCATCACAGAGAGGCAGCGGAGAGTTCCACAGGAATCTTAAGAGACTTGAATTTTGGGGAGATCAGGTGCAGAGGGTGGCAGATAAGGGATGTGTGTGTGTGTGTGTGTGTGTGTGTTGTGCGGCGGGGAAATGGAAGTGGGAAATCAGATGAGAGAAAGTCGGAAATGATTGTATAGATAGGACTGTAGTGTATTTTCTCATTTTAAATAAAACCCATGTTTTGAATCCAGTGGGTCAATTATATATAAATATAGTGTAGAGGGCAGATATCCAGAAATAACAAATTTTAATCTCCAGAGAGAAAGCCGAGAATTGACCAAAGCAGAAGGCTCTGGAACAGGGGTTAGACATCTTCGTTGTTTTTGTTTATTTTTGCTATTATAAAGAAGGCTGTAATGATCATTATTATGCTTGTTTACTGGTGCAAAGATGCCAGATTATCTCTAGAACATCTTCTTTTTGTGATATATTATTAATTTCTATTCTGTCTAATCTATAATTTTTATTAACAAATGAGTAATCCCTAAACTGATACTGTGTATTTGCACAATAGAATTGTTAATTGAAGGATATGTAGCTCTTTAATTTGGCAAGCAAAACTGTTTTCCAAGAAGCACATACTCCTATCATGGTGTCTAAGAGTGCCTGTATCCTTCCTAACACACTGCATTTTCTTTTTTTTAAAAAGATTTTATTTATTTCTTTGACAGACAGAGATTACAAGTAGGCAGAGAGACAGGCAGAGAGAGAGAGAGAGAGAAGGAAGCAGACTCCCTGCTGAGCAGAGATCCTGATGGGGGGCTCAATCCCAGGACCCTGGGATCATGACCTGAGCCGAAGGCAGAGACTTTAACCCCACTAAGCCACCCAGGCGCCCCCACACTGCATTTTCAAAAAATACAAATTATATCAACCTGAAAGGGGTGAAATTTCATCTTTTCATCATTTTCAAATTTTTTCTCCTTGATTGTTAATGAGGCTGATCATTTTTCATGTTTTTCGTCTATTCCTGTTTTGTCTGCTTTCCCATATAATTTACTACCCTTCTATTTTTTAAATTAATTATTAGGAACATTCTCATACTAATCCTATGATGATTATATGCATTGCAAATAATTATTCTTACTTTGTGGCTGAGATTTTTCATCCTCTTTTAGATTATTTTTTGATAAACAGACATTCTTAGCTTTAAATGGCTTACCAGTCATTTTCTTTATGGTTTTACTTTTTGTGTCTTGTTTAAGAAATCCTTTTTGTCGGGGGAGGAGTCAAGATGGCGGAGAAGTAGCAAGCTGAGACTGCTTCAGCTAGCCGGAGATCAGCTAGATAGCTTATCTAAAGATTGCAAACACCTGAAAATCCATCGGCAGACCGAAGAGAAGAAGAACAGCAATTCTGGAAACAGAAAAACAACCACTTTCTGAAAGGTAGGACCGGCGGAGAAGTGAATCCAAAGCGACGGGAAGATAGACCCCGGGGGGAGGGGCCGGCTCCCGGCAAGCGGCGGAGCAACCGCGCACAAAATCAGGACTTTTAAAAGTCTGTTCCGCTGAGGGACATCGCTCCAGAGGCTAAACCGGGGCGAAGCCCACGCGGGGTCAGCGTGGCCTCAGGTCCCGCAGGGTCACATTAGGATCGGGGGTGTCTGAGTGTCGCAGAGCTTGCGGGTATTGGAACGGGAAAGCCGGCTACAGAAACAGAGCCGACAGTAAGCTCACAGCTCGGTGTTACCTTGAACCGATCGCAGGCTCGGTGAGCTCGGAGCGCGGCCGGAGGTCAGGCAGACGGGAATAACTGGGCGCTGTTCTCTGAGGACGCACTGAGGAGTGGGGCCCTGGGCTCTCGGCTCCTCCGGGCCGGAGACCAGGAGGCCGCCATTTGTGTTCCCGTCCTCCGGAACTCTACGGAAAGCGCTCAGGGAACAAAAGCTCCTGAAAGCAAACCCGAGCGGATTACTCACCCCGGCCCCGGCCCCGGGTAAGGGAGGTGTAATTCCGCCTGGGGCAAAGACACTTGAGAATCACTACAACAGGCCCCTCCCCCAGAAGATCAACAAGAAATCCAGCCGAGACCAAGTTCACCTACCAAGGAGTGCGGTTTCAATACCAAGGAGAGCAGCAGAATTCCAAAGGAGGAGAAAGCCAAGCACGAAACTCATGGCTTTTTTCCTGTGATTTTTTTTTTAGTCTTGCAGTTAATTTAATTTTTTCTTTTTCATTTTTTTTTTTTTCTTTTTCTTCTCACCTTCGGGTAAAATTTTTTTTTTTTTTAACTGTTACCTTTTTCTTTTTTAACGATTTTTTACTAGTTTATCTAATATATATATTTTTTCTTTTTTACATTTTTCTCAGGTGTTTTCTTTTTTTAAAAAAATTTTTTTTTCTTTTCTTTTTTTTTCTTTCTTTCTTTTTGAACCTCTTTTTATCCCCTTTCTCCCCACTCACGATTTTGGATCTCTTCTAATTTAGTTAAAGCATATTTTTCTGGGGTTGTTGCCACCCTTTTAGTATTTTACTTGCCCCTTCATTTACTCTTATCTGGCCAAAATGACAAGACGTAAAAATTCAACGCAAAAAAAAGAACAAGAGGCAGTACCGAAGGCTAGGGACCTAATCAATACAGACATCGGTAATATGTCAGATCTAGAGTTCAGAATGACAATTCTCAAGGTTCTAGCCGGGCAGGAAAAAGGCATGGAAGATATTAGAGAAACCCTCTCGAGAGATATAAAAGCCCTTTCTGGAGAAATAAAAGAACTAAAATCTAACCAAGTTGAAATCAAAAAAGCTATTAATGAGGTGCAATCAAAAATGGAGGCTCTAACTGCTAGGATAAATGAGGCAGAAGAAAGAATTAGTGATATAGAAGACCAAATGACAGAGAATAAAGAAGCTGAGCAAAAGAGGGACAAACAGCTACTGGACCACGAGGGGAGAATTCGAGAATTAAGTGACACCATAAGACGAAACAACATTAGAATAATTGGGATTCCAGAAGAAGAAGAAAGAGAGAGGGGAGCAGAAGGTATACTGGAGAGAATTATTGGGGAGAATTTCCCCAATATGGCAAAGGGAACGAGCATCAAAATTCAGGAGGTTCAGAGAACGCCCCTCAACATCAATAAGAATAGGCCCACACCCCGTCACCTAATAGTAAAATTTACAAGTCTCAGTGACAAAGAGAAAATCCTGAAAGCAGCCCGGGAAAAGAAGTCTGTAACATACAATGGTAAAAATATTAGATTGGCAGCTGACTTATCCACAGAGACCTGGCAGGCCAGAAAGAGCTGGCATGATATTTTTAGAGCACTAAACGAGAAAAACATGCAGCCCAGAATACTATATCCAGCTAGGCTATCATTGAAAATAGAAGGAGAGATTAAAAGCTTCCAGGACAAACAACAACTGAAAGAATTTGCAAATACCAAACCAGCTCTACAGGAAATATTGAAAGGGGTCCTCTAAGCAAAGAGAGAGCCTACAAGTGGTAGATCAGAAAGGAACAGAGACCATATACAATAACAGTCACCTTACAGGCAATACAATGGCACTAAATTCATATCTCTCAATAGTTACCCTGAATGTGAATGGGCTAAATGCCCCTGTCAAAAGACAGAGGGTATCAGAATGGATAAAAAAACAAAACCCATCTATATGTTGCCTCCAAGAAACTCATTTTAAGCCCGAAGACACCTCCAGATTTAAAGTGAGGGGGTGGAAAAGAATTTACCATGCTAATGGACATCAGAAGAAAGCAGGAGTGGCAATCCTTATATCAGATCAATTAGATTTTAAGCCAAAGACTATAATAAGAGATGAGGAAGGACACTATATCATACTCAAAGGGTCTGTCCAACAAGAAGATTTTACAATTTTAAATATCTATGCCCCCAACGTGGGAGCAGCCAACTATATAAACCAATTAATAACAAAATCAAAGAAACACATCAACAACAATACAATAATAGTAGGGGACTTTAACACTCCCCTCACTGAAATGGACAGATCATCCAAGCAAAAGATCAGCAAGGAAATAAAGGCCTTAAACGACACATTGGACCAGATGGACATCACAGATATATTCAGAACATTTCATCCCAAAGCAACAGAATACACGTTCTTCTCTAGTGCACATGGAACATTCTCCAGAATAGATCACATCCTCGGTCCTAAATCAGGACTCAACCGGTATCAAAAGATTGGGATCATTCCCTGCATATTTTCAGACCACAATGCTCTAAAGCTAGAACTCAACCACAAAAGGAAGTTTGGAAAGAACCCAAATACATGGAGACTAAACAGTATCCTTCTAAAGAATGAATGGGTCAACCGGGAAATTAAAGAAGAATTGAAAAAAATCATGGAAACAAATGATAATGAAAATACAACGGTTCAAAATCTGTGGGACACAATAAAGGCAGTCCTGAGAGGAAAATATATAGCGGTACAAGCCTTTCTCAAGAAACAAGAAAGGTCTCAGGTACACAACCTAACCCTACACCTAAAAGAGCTGGAGAAAGAACAAGAAAGAAACCCTAAGCCCAGCAGGAGAAGAGAAATCATAAAGATCAGAGCAGAAATCAATGAAATAGAAACCAAAAAAACAATAGAAAAAATCAACGAAAGTAGGAGCTGGTTCTTTGAAAGAATTAATAAAATTGATAAACCCCTGGCCCGACTTATCAAAAAGAAAAGAGAAAGGACCCAAATAAATAAAATCATGAATGAAAGAGGAGAGATCACAACTAACACCAAAGAAATACAAACTATTATAAGAACATACTATGAGCAACTCTACGGCAATAAATTTGACAATCTGGAAGAAATGGATGCATTCCTAGAAACATATAAACTACCACAACTGAACCAGGAAGAAATAGAAAGCCTGAACAGACCCATAACCAGTAAGGAGATTGAAACAGTCATTAAAAATCTCCAAACAAACAAAAGCCCAGGGCCAGATGGCTTCCCGGGGGAATTCTACCAAACATTTAAAGAAGAACTAATTCCTATTCTCCTGAAACTGTTCCAAAAAATAGAAATGGAAGGAAAACTTCCAAACTCATTTTATGAGGCCAGCATCACCTTGATCCCAAAACCAGACAAGGATCCCACCAAAAAAGAGAGCTATAGACCAATATCCTTGATGAACACAGATGCGAAAATACTCAACAAAATACTAGCCAATAGGATTCAACAGTACATTAAAAAGATTATTCACCACGACCAAGTGGGATTTATTCCAGGGCTGCAAGGTTGGTTCAACATCCGCAAATCAGTCAATGTGATACAACACATCAATAAAAGAAAGAACAAGAACCATATGATACTTTCAATAGATGCTGAAAAAGCATTTGACAAAGTACAGCATCCCTTCCTGATCAAAACTCTTCAAAGTGTAGGGATAGAGGGCACATACCTCAATATCATCAAAGCCATCTATGAAAAACCCACCGCAAATATCATTCTCAATGGAGAAAAACTGAAAGCTTTTCCACTAAGGTCAGGAACACGGCAGGGATGTCCATTATCACCACTGCTATTCAACCTAGTACTAGAGGTCCTAGCCTCAGCAATCAGACAATAAAAGGAAATTAAAGGCATCCAAATCGGCAAAGAAGAAGTCAAATTATCACTCTTCGCAGATGATATGATACTATATGTGGAAAACCCAAAAGACTCCACTCCAAAACTGCTAGAACTTATACAGGAATTCAGTAAAGTGTCAGGATATAAAATCAATGCACAGAAATCAGTTGCATTTCTCTACACCAACAGCAAGACAGAAGAAAGAGATATTAAGGAGTCAATCCCATTTACAATTGCATCCAAAACCATAAGATACCTAGGAATAAACCTAACCAAAGAGACACAGAATCTATACTCAGAAAACTATAAAGTACTCATGAAAGAAATTGAGGAAGACACAAAGAAATGGAAAAATGTTCCATGCTCCTGGATTGGAAGAATAAATATTGTGAAAATGTCTATGCTACCTAAAGCAATCTACACATTTAATGCAATTCCTATCAAAGTACCATCCATCTTTTTCAAAGAAATGGAAGAAATAATGCTAAAATTTATATGGAACCAGAAAAGACCTCGAATAGCCAAAGGGATATTGAAAAAGAAAGCCAACGTTGGTGGCATCACAATTCCGGACTTCAAGCTCTATTACAAAGCTGTCATCATCAAGACAGCATGGTACTGGCACAAAAACAGACACATAGATCAATGGAACAGAATAGAGAGCCCAGAAATAGACCCTCAAATCTATGGTCAACTCATCTTCGACAAAGCAGGAAAGAATGTCCAATGGAAAAAAGACAGCCTCTTCAATAAATGGTGCTGGGAAAATTGGACAGCCACATGTAGAAAAATGAAATTGGACCATTTCCTTACACCACACACAAAAATAGACTCAAAATGGATGAAGGACCTCAATGTGCGAAAGGAATCCATCAAAATCCTTGAGGAGAACACAGGCAGCAACCTCTTCGACCTCTGCCGCAGCAACATCTTCCTAGGAACAACGCAAAAGGCAAGGGAAGCAAGGGCAAAAATGAACTATTGGGATTTCATCAAGATCAAAAGCTTTTGCACAGCAAAGGAAACAGTTAACAAAATCAAAAGACAACTGACAGAATGGGAGAAGATATTTGCAAACGACATATCAGATAAAGGACTAGTGTCCAGAATCTATAAAGAACTTAGCAAACTCAACACCCAAAGAACAAATAATCCAATCAAGAAATGGGCAGAGGACATGAACAGACATTTCTGCAAAGAAGACATCCAGATGGCCAACAGACACATGAAAAAGTGCTCCATATCACTCGGCATCAGGGAAATACAAATCAAAACCACAATGAGATATCACCTCACACCAGTCAGAATGGCTAAAATCAACAAGTCAGGAAATGACAGATGCTGGCGAGGATGTGGAGAAAGGGGAACCCTCCTACACTGTTGGTGGGAATGCAAGCTGGTGCAGCCACTCTGGAAAACAGCATGGAGGTTCCTCAGAATGTTGAAAATAGAACTGCCCTATGACCCAGCAATTGCACTATTGGGTATTTACCCTAAAGATACAAATGTAGTGATCCAAAGGGGCACATGCACCCGAATGTTTATAGCAGCAATGTCCACAATAGCCAAACTATGGAAAGAACCTAGATGTCCATCCACAGATGAATGGATCAAGAAGATGTGGTATATATACACAATGGAATACTATGCAGCCATCAAAAGAAATGAAATCTTGCCATTTGCGACAACATGGATGGAACTAGAGCGTATCATGCTTAGCGAAATAAGTCAAGCAGAGAAAGACAACTATCATATGATCTCCCTGATATGAGGAAGTGGTGATGCAGCATGGAGGCTTAAGTGGGCAGGAGAAGAATAAATGAAACAAGATGGGATTGGGAGGGAGACAAACCATAAGTGACTCTCAATCTCACAAAACAAACTGAGGGTTGCTGGGGGGAGGGGGTTTGGGAGAAGGGGGTGGGATTATGGACATTGGGGAGGGTATGTGCTTTGGTGAGTGCTGTGAAGTGTGTAAACCTGGTGATTCACAGACCTGTACCCCTGGGGATAAAAATATATGTTTATAAAAAATAAAAAGTTAAATTTCTCACAAAAAAAAAAAAAAAAAAAAGAAATCCTTTTTGTCAAAAAGGCATTGTCACATTCTTTTTATAAAAGTGTTAAGCCCTCAGTCAATCTAAAATTGTTTTTTTTTTTTTTTACAGTGTTAAGTAGAGATTCAGCTCCATTTTTTTCCCTATAGGGGCTATCCCAGCATGGTTTATTAAATAGTGCCTGCTATGTATATATGAAAAGCAGGCACTATTTAATAAACCATGCTGGGATAGCCACTATAGGAAAAAGATGTATATATGTATATATACAATATGTATATAGACGTATAATGTATTACATATATGTAATGTAAAACATATAATGTATTGTTTCATAAGTACAGGTCTGTGAATCATCAGTCTTAAACAATTCACAGCACTCACCATAGCACAGACCCTCCCCAATGTCTATCACCCAGCCACCCTCCCCCTACCCCCAACCCCCAGCAACACTCAGTTTGTTTCCTGAGATTAAGAATCTCTTACGGTTTGTCTCCCTCTCTGGTTTCATCCTGTTTTCATTTTCCCTCCCTTCCTTTATGATCATCTGTCTTGTTTCGCAAATTCCTTATATCAGTGAGATCATATGATAATTATCTTTCTCTGATTGACTTATTTTGCTCAGCGTAGTACCCTCTAGTTCCATCCATGTCATTGGAAATGTCAAGATTTCGTGGGTTTTTGGATAGCTGCACAATATTCCATTGTATATATATGCCATATCTTCTTGATCCATTCATCTGTTGATGCACATCTAGGTTCTTTCCATAGTTTGGCTATTGTGGACATTGCTGCCATAAACATTCGGGTGCACGTGCCCCTTCGAATCACTACATTTGTATCTTTAGGGTAAATACCCAGTAGTGCGATTGTTGGGTCGTAGGGTAGCTCTATTTTCAAACTTTCGAGGAACGTCCATGCTGTCTTCCAGAGTGGCTGCCCCAGCTTGCATCCGTACCAACAGTGTAGGAGAGCTCCCATTTTTCTGCATGCTTATCAACACTTGTTAATTTTAACTGACTTGCTAATTTTAGCCATTCTGACTGGTGTGAGGTGTCTGCTTTTCTACTGGGGTATGATGTCATTTCTATCATATAGTCAGCATACATGTTCACCTGGGTCTTGGCTCTTAGTTATGTTGTTAGTTTATTTGTCATTTCTATATCAAGTCTTTTCTGAATTTTGGTGGGCATTTCCCTGACTCCATAGCTCAGTTTGGGGAGAGTGGGCATTCTCACACTCTTACTGAATTTTAGATCTGTGAATATGATAAATCTCTATTTATTTGCACCTTCGTTAACATCTTTAGATAGAAGGTAATTTTATCGAAAAGGTCTCACGTGACTTTTGTTCTGGATACTTCATACTCAGTGCTATTAAAAATGGTATATTTGGGGTGCCTGGGTGGCTCAGGTCATGGTCTCAGGATCCTGGGATCGAGTCCCGCATCGGGCTCTCTGCTCAGCAGGGAGCCTGCTTCCCTCTCTCTCTCTCTCTGCCTGCCTCTATGTCTACTGTGATCTCTCTCTGTCAAATAAATAAATAAAATCTTTAAAAAAAATGGTATATTTGAAGGGTGCCTGGGTGGCTCAGTCAGTTGAGCATCCGACCCTTGATTTTGGCTCAGGTCATGATCTTAGGGTCGGGCATAACATTGAGCCCAATGTCTGTGCTCTGTGCTCATTGGAGGGTCTGCTTGGGATTCTCTCTCCTCTCCCCCTGTCCCTCCCTAACCCTTGCATATGTGTGCACACATTCTCTCTCTCTCAAATACATACAGAAATAAATAACATCTTTTAAAAATGGTATATTTGAGATAATGAGAGGCTCCAATTGTCACCGTTATACAGAAACGCAGTTGACTTTTACGTAACAACTACATCCAGCCACTTTGTTGAACTGTCTGACTCAATTTGGTAATTTATTTGTGGGCTCATCTGCTTATTTGTATGCCGTACAAAAAAGTCATCATATGAGAAAATAGTAGTTTCGTATTTTCCTTTCCTGATGGCTTTAACATTTCCTTTTTTTCTTTTTCTTTTGTTTTTCTTCATCCTTCTCTGTGCATCTCTTTCTTTCTTCTGTCCTTCTCCTCCGTCGCTTCCTGTGCCTTCTGTACCCAGTCCCACCGTTTTTATGGCACTAGCATGGGCTGTGGGCATGGTGTCCTATAGAAGTCCTGACAGCAGGTAAAGATGCCTTATCTAAGAATTCAAAAGGAATATTTTTAATGTTTCACCACCAAATATGATGTCAATTGTAAGCTTCACGTGCGCGCGCGTGCGTGTGTGTGTGTGTGTGTGTGTGTGCAGAAGATAACCTTTGGTAAGAAAGGTCATTAGGCCTTTTTGCAGAATGAATGAGGAAAGAATTTTGATTTTTATCAACTTTTTCATCTTTTGAGATACCATTCTTTCCTTTATTTTGGTGATGGGGTAAATTATATTAATAGAATTCCTAAAATTGAACCAACTATACATTCCTGGATTAAATTATTTTGGCATTTAAGAACTTTTAATTGTGTACAAAAACACATAATTTACTACCTTAACCATTTTTAAATGTACAGTTCAGTAGTGTGAAGTATGCTCACGTTGTTGTGAAACAGATCTCCAGATCTTTTTCATCTTGCAAAACTGAAGCTCTACCCCCATTACACAAGTCGCCATGTTCCCCTTCTCCAAGCCCTTGGCAACCACCATTCCACTTACTGTTTCCACAAATTTGACTCTTCCAGATTCCCCAAGTAAATGGAATCACCATGCTTGTCTTTTGTGACTAGCTTATTTCATGTAGCATAATGTCGTTAAGGTTCGTCCATGTCTAGCATGTGTCCAAGTTTCCCTCCTTTTGGAGATGGGATAATACTGCATTATATGCCTGTATCACATTTTGCTTATGAATTCGCCCATCTTTGGCCACATCCGCCTCTTGGTCATTGTGAATACTGTTGCTGTGAGCATGGTTGTGTACATATCTCTTGAGTTCCTACTTTCAAATCCTTAGGATATTTACCCAGAAGTGGAGTTGCTGGATCATATGGGAATTCTATTTTTAATTTTTGAGGAACAGCTATACTGTTTTCCATAGCAACGGTACCATTTTACAATCCTGCCAACAGTGCATACGGGTTCCTATGTCTCTCCATCCTTGCCAACATTTGTTATTTTCTGGTTTATCGATAGTTGCCATTTTAAGGTGCGTGAGATGATATATTGTGGTTTTGACTTGCCTTTCTCTAGTGATTAGTGATCTTAAGCATCTTTTCATATGCTTGTTGGACATTTGTGTGTCCTCTATTCAAGTTCTTCCCCTTTTTAAATCAGGTTATTTGTTTTATAAAGAGGAATTCTTTGTAACATATTCTGGATATCAACCTCTTATCAGATATATGATTTACAGATATTTTCTCTCATTTTGTACAGTGTCTTTCAACAATCACTCTGTCGATTATTTTCTTTGGTGATGTTTTAATTTTTGATGTAGTCCAGTTTGACTGTGTTTACTTTTTTGACTGTACTTTTGGTATAAATTTGGTATTTTGTAAACTGCTAGATTTGTTTTGTTAATATTTTGTTAAGGGATATTGTATATCTGTATTCATGAGTGAAATTGGCCTGTAACTTTCCTTTTCTATACTTTCCTTTCCTGGTTTTGTACCAAAAGTCGTACTAGCCACATGAAATGAGTTGAGGAATGTTTCTTCCTTTTATATTTTTTGAAATATTATGTGTAAGACTAGAATTATTTGTCTGTGAATAAAGAATAGTATTTGTCTGGGCCTGGTGTTTCATTTGTGGGAATATTTTAAACTGCTGATTAAATGTATTTAATGGATTTGAAACTATTCATGTAGTCTATTTCTTCTTAAGATCATTTGGCAAGGTATATATGTGTGTGTGTGTGTGTGTGTGTGTGTGTGTGTGTGTGTGTATATATATATATATATATATAAATATATATATAAAATTTATGTATAATTATTTTTCCTAGGAATCTATTTCAGCATTTTTGGTAGCATAAATTTAATAACTTGTTAAAATTATTTTTTAAATGTTTGCAGCACCTGGAGTTATTCACCCTTTCTATTTCTGTATTGTTTATTTGTCTGTTCTCTTTTATTAATCAAGCCTTTCTGAGATTTGTCAATTTAATTGGTGTTCTCTAAAAGGTCAGTTTCTGAGCCTGATGTGGGACTCGATCCCAGGACGCTGGGATCATGACCTGAGCCAAAGGCAGCTGCTTAACCAACTCAGCCACCCAGGTGTCCCTCCATTCTGATTTTTAGAACCTATCTGTTTAGCTCAGGATTTTTTAGTCTTTCCTTTGTTTTAATATAGGCATTTAATGCATTAATTTTTTCTCTACATATCATTTTACTAGCATTCCTGAGTTACTGAGAAGCATATTTTTATTGTCTAAGTATATTAGCATTTAAATAAAGAGATTTTTTGTTACTGTTGATTTTTATAATAATTGTTATATATATATGTGTATTTAAAGATTTTATTTATTTATTTGACAGAAATCACAAGTAGGCAGAGAGAGAGAGAGGGAGGAAAGCAGGCTCCCTGTGGAGCAGAGAGCCCCATGCAGGGCTTGATCCCAGGACCCTGGGATCATGACCTGCGCCAAAGGCAGAGGCTTTAACCCACTGAGCCACCCAGGCGCCTCAATAATTGTTATATTTTTATGAAAAAAAACATTTTATATTTTGCAAATGTTCTACATATGGTTTCAGAAAGTGTGTATTTTCTGTTACTAAGAATAATTTTATGTAATTCATAATGCTTAGGCTACTATTTGTGTTCTATATTCTTAGTCATTTCTTTACTTTTTTCTTATTAATGAGGAATGTGTTATTAAAAGTCTCTTATTATGATGACAGATCTGTAAACTGACCATTGCATTCTCTCAAGCTTCATTTTATGTGTTTTGAAGTTGTATTTTGAATTCATTCAAGTTTAAATTATATCATTTGGTGAATTGAACATTTATAGTACATATATTGTATTCTCTTTGTCTCTAGTATACTTGTTGTCCTAACGTATATAGTTTCTGACATTAATACAACTCAATCATTTTAATATTTTGTTGACTATTTCCTTTCCTACACAGAAGTTTTTTATTTTGATATAGACCTAATAGTTTATCTTCCTTGCATCAAGAGAGCTATCTAGAAAAATGTTGCAATGGCTAATGTTGGAGAAGTTACTGCCTGTGTACTTTCCAAGGATTTGTTTGTTTTTGGGTCTCACATTTCAGTCTTTAATCCATTTTGAATTTATTTTTGTGTATGGTGGAAGAAAGTGGTCCACTTTCATTCTTGTGTATGTTGCTGTATGCTTGTGTATGTAGGCTTGTGTATGTTTCCCAACACCATTTCTTTTCTTTTTTTTTTTTTTTAAAGATTTTATTTATTTATTTGACAGAGAGAAATCACAAGTAGATGGAGAGGCAGGCAGAGAGAGAGAGAGGGAAGCAGGCTCTCCGCCGAGCAGAGAGCCCGATGCGGGACTCGATCCCAAGACTCCGAGATCACGACCCGAGCCGAAGGCAGCGGCCCAACCCACTGAGCCACCCGGGCGCCCCCAACACCATTTCTTGAAGGGACTTTTTTCCCATTGGATATTCTTTCCTCCTTTGCTGAAGATTTATTGATCATATAGTTGTGGGTTTATTTCTGAGTTTTCTCTTCTGCTCTATTGATCTATGTGTCTATTCTTGTGTCGGAACTGCACTTTTGTGATCACTACAGCTCTGTAATATAACTTAAAGTCTGGAATTGTTTTGTTCTATTTTTCTTTTTCAGGATTGCTTTGACTATTCTGGGTCTTTCATGGTTCTATACAATTTTAGGATTGTTCATTCTCATTCTGTGAAAACTGTGAAAACTGCTATTGATATTTTGATAAAGATCACATTAAATGTATAGATTACTTTAGATAATATAGACATTTTTAAAAATTATTTTTTAAACATGTATTCTTTGCCCCAGGTGTACAGGTCTGTGAATCATCAGGCTTATACACTTCACAGCACTCGCCATAGCACATATCCTCTCCAATGTCCATAACCCAACCACCCTATCTCCCACCCCCCAGCAACTGTCAGTTTGTTTTGTGAGATCATGAGTCTCAAGGGCACCTGGGTGACTCAGTGGGTTAAGCCTCTGCCTTCGGCTCGGGTCGTGGTCTTAGGATCCTGGCATCTTGCCCCGCATCAGGCTCTCTGCTCAGCAAGGAGCCTGCTTTCCCCTCTCTCTCTGTCTGTCTCTCTACCTACTTGTGATCTCTCTCTCTGTGTCAAATAAATAAATAAAAATAAAAAAAAAAGAGTCTCTTACAGTTTGTCTCCCTCCTGATCCCATCTTGTTTCCTTCTTTCCTTCCCTACCCCAACCCTCCCTGGGATTGGCACCCCAGCTTTCTTTTGATGTCCATTAACATGGTAAATTGTTTTCCACCCCCTCACTTTAAATCTGGAAGTGTCTTTGGGTCTAAAATGAGTTTATTTTAGCATATCGTGGGTCTTGTTTTTTCATCCATTCTGATACCCTGTGTCTTTTGATTGGGACACTTAACCCATTTACTTTCAGGGCAACTATTCAAAGATATGAGTGTAGTGCCATTGTATTGCCTGTGACTATTACTGTATATTTTCTCTATTCTTTTCTGATCTGTTACTTTTAGGCTCTCTCTTTGCTTAGAGGACCCCTTTTAACATTTTCTGTAGGGCTGGTTTGGTGTTTGCACATTCTTTTAATTTTTGTTTGTCCTAGAAATTTTTACCTCTCCTTCTATTTTCAGTGACAGCCTAGCTAGATCTAGTATTCTTGGCTGCATATTTTTCTCGTTTAGTGCTCTGTATATATCATATTAGTCCTTTCTGGCCTTCCAGGTCTGTGTGGGTAGGTGTGCTGTTAATCTAATATTTTACCGTTGTATGTTACAGACTTCTTGTCCCGAGCTGCTCTCAGGATTTTCTCTTTGTCACTAAGACTTGTAAGTTTTACTATTAGGTGATGGGGTGTGGACCCATTTTTATTGATTTTGAGGGGGGTTCTCTGGGTCTCCTGGATTTTGATGCCTGTTCTCCTTTCCATAGTAGGGAAATTCTGTACTATAGTTTGTTCCACTATACCTTCTGCCCTTCTCTCTTTTCTTCTTCTTCTGGGATCCCAATTATTCTAATATTGTTTTGTCTTATGGCTTCACTTATCTCTTGAATTCTCCCTTTGTGGTCCAGTAGTTGTTTGTTTCTCTTTTGCTCAGCTTCTTTTTTTTTTTTTTTTTAAAGATTTTATTTATTTATTTGTCAGAGAGAGAGAGAGGAGCGAGAGTGAGCACAAGCAGACAGAGCGGTAGGCAGAGGCAGAGGGAGAAGCAGGCTCCTGGCTGAGCAAGGAGCCCGATGTGGGACTCGATCCCAGGACGCCGGGATCATGACCTGAGCTGAAGGCAGCCGCTCAACCAGCTGAGCCACCCAGGCGTCCCTTAAATATTTAAGATATATATTTTACTTCTGGGGTGCCTGGCTCTCTGTCGGTGGAACATGCATCTCTTGATCTTAGTGTTTGTAAATTTGAGCCCTTCCCCCTAAATTAGGTGTAGAGATTGCTTAAAGATAAAAAAATTCTTAAAAAAAAATAATATAAAATATATATTATACTTGACTTTTGCATCTGAAATGTTTTTTTCATGCTATTTAGTTTTGCCATACTCACACACCCAATTTTGTTTTAAAAGAAATAGTCACAAAGTGAAAAGCCAATATTAAAACTTGAATTTATGGTGTATGGTTCAGAGAAATTCACTAGCTCTTAGCCACTGGTTTATACAGTCATATTTATGATAACAAAAACATTTCAAAATAACTTCAACACTGTATTCTCTAAACATATCGCTGTTGTTTCCATTTAGGGGTATAAGAAGCTATGACAAATCTGTTTTCAAGTGTTGTAGAGAGACCCCTTTAGAATCTCAAATGTACCTGGGGAGGGGAAAACTTTTCCCCATTTGCTGATCATAAGAACAATGCCCCTAGCATTATTACTTGGTCAGGGAAAACCAAGTCCATATTCTAATTATGTGAATCAAATTTGTATCTTGAGTATTGTTTTTTTTTAACCATACCTCACTTGTAAAGTCTTCACTTTGGTGTATTTATAATATATGTATAGAACATAGGGAATATGTATATGTATAGAACATAGAACATGTATATATATGTGTGTATATACATATGAATAGGTATATGTATAGAACATAGGGAAGGGATAAGAATGACTTTACCTGGTAAACCTGAAGGTCTTGTTTCCTTAAAATCTACATTGTTTACTATGAAGACCAGTTATCATTGCATCGGGTTCTAAGTATGGCCAAATGCTTGCATTTCTTTCTTTCTTTTTGGGGGGAAAAAGAGGACTTGTGAAGGAAAAAGTACTTTCTTGGTGAAGGAAAAGAAGTCTGCCTTCATCCTAACAAAATGGTGTATATTTCTGATTTCCTTTTAAGCAATTTCAGATGACTAGATATGTTTATAATGGGTGGTGATTTTTAATCATTTAAGATCATCTCATGGTTTTTATTAGCTCCTTGGCTTTAAGAGGCTATTCAAATAATGCTTTAGCTAATAGTTTTGTTGTTTTTAGCGAGAAAGAAACGACATTTTGTTATTCAAGAAAAGCATATTGCCTCTTAATGATGTGTTATCATTGCAGTCCTTGTCTTCTCTTATTCTGCCTAGTGTCTGCCATTTAGAATGCAGAAGATTAATTATTATCTTTATAGAATCCATCATAAAATTCTAGTTTGGCTATATAGGGATCATTTGAGGCTTTTGTTCTTTGTGGGCTTTTAGAATGATGATATTTTTAGCTTGCATTAGTTTAATAGAAACTATGAGATTTGGTCCAGAAGATAAAATATTTGAAAGGGGAAAATATGAAATTATAGCAAATTATTTTATAGCTTGAATTTAGTGGCTCAATTTTTCTTGTTACTATAAGTTTGACATTGGAAATGTCAGTCTTTCTTAGAGCAGATAGGCTTGTTGTTGAGTCTTGGTTGTTTCAAATGAAGTACAAATTGGATTCTGATTTCACTTCCGTTGGTAACACTACATATTATCCTAATAAAACTGTGGTAATCTGCAAGCCTGATAAAACACACAGGTTTTTATTTTGGTTGTTCTTTGTTTCTTTTATGAACTATCCCATTTTTAATAGCACACAGTCATATATTTCTTCAAAGAAAGAGGTACATCAATGGTATTGTGGCTTTGAAAAAAACCTTACATTTGACCCATTTGCTTCCTTAGTTCTTTCATATTTGAAAAAGCACAAATGTTTGCATATAATGGGGGTATGCAGAAAAAAGTTATCATAATCCAGAACATGGTAGAATACAATGATCCCTTGGAAGTACAGTTTTGCACATTGTGGGAAAAGGGGAAAATCAATTCAACTGATATATAGGCTTTGTGAATAGAAATAGGGTTCAGACTGACAAACTCATGGTCATATTTCTTTATTATGGTGGCTGGGAGGGAATGGAAGATGATGGGAGGACTATAATGAGTACATGACACCATAAATTTGATATACTAACTCGAATGTTAAAAAGTCTCAAAGTTAAGAGATTGGTCTTTTGGCATTTGATTTTCCTAGGCTTCCTCTCCCTCCTTATTTCATTGGTTTTTAACATTGCATAGATTTCAGAGCAACCAGAGTAATTAAAAAAATAAATATATATGATACTCCAGTACCTTTCAGTCAGAATTCTTATGTTATCTACATTTTCAAAACTCCCCTCAGATAAATATGATAATTGTGAGTCACTGACTCCTTTCTGATAATACCACCTCAAATCTCTTACTTGTGTTTGTAAATGAGTTCATGTCAGAAGGGCAATCAATTATCATATTGCATCTTCCAGTTAACTGTTGATCTGAACTACACATTGTAGGATCTTGCCAGAATGACGAAATGTACAATAGAATGTAAGTTCCCAAATAAAGACTACATTGACTTTTTTTTTTTAAGATTTTATTTATTTATTTATTTGACAGAGAGAAATCACAAGTAGATGGAGAGGCAGGCAGAGAGAGAGAGAGGGAAGCAGGCTCCCCGCTGAGCAGAGAGCCCAATGCGGGACTCGATCCCAGCACCCCGAGATCATGACCTGAGCCGAAGGCAGCGGCTTAACCCGATTAATTCTGATGTCTAAATAGATCTAGGTAAGAAAAGTCATCATCCTGATTTTGGAAACTTGCAAAGCAATTTCTTCATGGAGGATTACAAGATATTCATTGCTTGTATCCAGATTCTATACCTTCACATGAACATTTATTGTTCTTGTCCGTTTTCTAAGTAGAAAACAAGAAGTTATTTAGGAAACATATTTGGGATCTTCATACAGAACCCTGTTCAGAAGGAACCATGTGAAGAAAACGCCCATCTTGGGCACAGCTCTGTATATATGGAACTCAGTCATGAGAGAAATGCATTCTTGGAAAAATACTAACTCATATGCAAATAATTTTCAGTTTTCTCTCCTTAATGTATTCAACTGGAACTTGTCAGCATTTCAAGGGAAAGAAGTCACTCACTAATTAGTGCTGGAGGTGGTGAGTGAAATAATGTGTGTGTGTGTGTGTGTGTGTGTGTGTGTGTGTGTAGGAGACAGAAATTAAGAAAGAGTAGGCTTTTTCTTTATTTAATTCCCTCGTTCCCACACTGCTCTTCCCAGATTTATTTTTCTTTGTGATGAACTTTCTCAGATCCATTTTAAGATCTTATTTTTTCCCCTACAGAATCTGGTCTTTATTTATTTGATTTTCAGATAGTGCAGGACCATTCCACTCTCATTTTAGTAACAGATCTACTGGATCTTTGATAAAAATATAGTCTCTTTTCGCTGAACTTTCCTCCAGATTTTGTAAAGTGCAATAGCTCTTTTAGAACTAACACACTTTATCATCTGAAGAAGTTCTAAATTAAGGGGCTCTCTAATAGTGCTTGCTGACAGGATTGAGGAAGTTTTGATGACCTTTGGAGTGGGTCAATGATATAAAGTCCAATGCGGGCTTCTTCCTCAAACTATTCTACTTGAAAAGGAAAGGACTGTTCTTCAGACCAGCAGGAAAACAAAGTACAACTAAGTGTTGTTGGGAAGGTAAAGCATTCAGAACTCTCTCATGCTTTGTTGGTGGGACGGAAACTGGAAAATTTTTGCCTGTGCCTAACAGCTAAACATACATTTAACCCTGGGATTCAGCAATTTCACTCATATGCATGCATCCTCCATAAAGTCCTGCATATGTGGACCAGAATATGTCTGACATACTGGACTTTTGAAAGCTACATTGTTATATATATAATGAGTATATAAAAAATACATTGTAAGTTTGTATTGTATGTTACATATATATGTAACATAAATTGTATATTTACATATATATGCATATATACACGTGTGTGTGTGTATATATATACAATACAATATTGTATACAATATTGTTATACAATACAATGTATTATATGTATATACACACATGTGTATATACACACACATATGTAGAATACAAACATACATTGCATGTTTGTATTGTTTGTCACACATGTAACATATATTGTATATTTACATATATGTGTATATACACATGTATATATACACATGTATATATATGTATACACACTATATACATGTATGTACACATTGTATTGTATATATACATGTTACATATATGTACTATATATTGTATATTTACACATATATGTATATATATCAAATGAGCCCAGTTGTCTGTTCATAATCCAATGAGTCATTCCTGACGTATTCATACATTGACATAGTATGCAACAATAAAAAATGAACTACAAACACACAAAAGAATGTGGATCAATCTTTAAGGTAAAATATTGAACAAAAGAAGCCAGACATGATGGAATATATCCCATAGGAATTGAATTATATCATAAAAACAAATGTACTTCAACCATATTTTAGGCATATAAGATTATATAATATAACCTCAAAGAAAACCAAGGAAGTAAATATAATGTATTTTGAGGGTGCTAGTCAGAGCTGTAAGAACAGAGGTGTTTACATTCAAGAAGGGACAAGCCTGGCAGTTTATTCTGTCTTGCTATGAGTGTGGGTTATGTTAGGTGTGCATGCATTTATACACTTTCTTACTATATTTATTTTAATATATATAAATATATTTTAATATATAATAAATGTATATAATATTTATTTTTATTATACTTGATATTTTAAAATGAAGTTCTTGAGCTATTTTTATCTTAGGTGTACATTCATTTTATGTACTTTTTAATTATATTGTATTATTATTATATTATTATACATTTATATTATATTATCATATTATATTTATATATATTTATAATATATTGTATATTTTATATTATGCTATAATATTATTATATTTATTTTAATATATAAATTTTTTTTCAAAGATTTTATTTAGTTATTTGATGGAGAGTAGAGCACAAGTAGGCAGAGTGGCAGGCAGAGGGAGAAGGAGAAGCAGGCTCTCCACTGAGCACAGAGCCTGATGTGGGGCTTGATCCCAGGACCCTGGGATCATGACCCAAGCTGAAGGCAGCCACTTAATGGACTGAGCCACCCAGATGCCCCAATATATAAATATATTTTAATGTATACTATATATAATATATAAATACATAAATATATAATAAATATATTTTAATATATAACAAATATCTATTTATTCTATTTATTTTTAAATTATATTTGATATTTCAAAATAAAGTTCTTGAACTATCTTTAAAAAGGAAATTATAAGCCATGACCACAGGTGTCAAGGTAAAGAAAGTTTCAGGGTCTGAGCTGAATGAACAAAATCCACTGCTGACTGTATGTTCCTCTTCACTTGTCCAGTTGTGCCTTGTTATTCCAGCACCTGCGGCAGGCGACGGCATGCTGAGAGGAGCCCCTGCACTGGTTTCAGGGGTGGGCTGGGGGTGGGGGGTAGAAATAAGGTTTCAGAGGAAGCCCAAGGCTGAATCTTACTACTTGAGTGAGGGCAAGTCATATGCTTCCATGCTCGTATAGCATAGTTGTATGTGTGCGTGCATGCTTGTGTGTGTGTGTGTGTGTGTGTGTGTGTTCATATGTTAATTCTTTTCTCCTGTAATGAGGGGAGTGCTGGAATTCAGCACCAGCCAAATACCCAGTGTGCACTTCAACCTCTGACCATAATGAATGTAAAATGCTGGTAGTAATAGGTTGAAATGAGAAATCTCTTCATCTTGGCATGTGAGAGATTTGCAATCACATTTGGATTCTCAAAGTGCTGCTTGATTGGAGATTAACGTGTGGTTAGATTGACCTTTCTTGCAAGAGTCGTTGTTTTTGCACGAAATGTGTGAAAAACAAATTTCAAATAGCTGCCCTATTGCACTTCTTTTGTGATTCATATTATCACCCTTTTAGATTTCTCAGCAATAATGGCACTTATTAAACTCACTGGGGCTTTCTTTCCTCTTCCTCTCCCCTAAGCACTTTAATTCTCCCTTCATGGAGGTGGGACTTTTTACTCACAGAAAGGTTAATTTCTTCACATTTCTCATACTGTCAACACACGATTCCTTAACTGACTTACGTTTAATTAAGTCCCAAGTATGTCCACTTTAGAAAATAAAGGAAACTTTTGAGATACTTTGTATAGAGGTGGTTTAATAATTCCAGGAAGGGAGAGGGATATTTTATTTTTCTTAGTTTTAAAATTTAGTGGTCATATGTTTCCTAAAGATAGATTTTTCTCGTCTCAGTTATTTTTTTTTCCATAATAAGTGTTTCCTAAGGGTTTCCTTGTACACGAACATGATGATTTTTCTTGTTAAAACTATCAAATTGCAACAGAACAGGTTTAAGATCTTATGGAATTCTTAAATTACTTAAAATTATTAAGAAAATGAAATGGGGAAGTGATAAAATCTGACCCATGCTTTGAAGAATCTCTGAGAGAAAAAGTTACCCAGAACAATTTTCAACACTGTGTTGCATTTCCAGGTGGTTCGCTTTATTTTAAATGCTATTTTTGAGTTGGGAGGTGGAGGGGGATGTGGACTGTGGGGAGAGTAAATAATAGTCTCCCAAATCAGGGCAAGTAATTATACTGCTCTTTGTGTTTTCTGAAGTTCCTCTGTATTTTATGTAGGCTAGGATGTAAGTAATTTAATTTTCCATCATGTGTGCTGTGTTTGATCATATAAACAACTTTACATTTGTAGTTGATTTGAACTTATTTTAAATATTTGGAAGATATTTAAAGGGTATTGGAAAGTTCCTATTCAATGGTAATGAACGTCAACACAAAAGCCAAATATACGTAACAAATCTTTCACCAAATCTAATCAACTAATGAACAATAACACATCCCTTATAGTAAAGTGAGACATTTTGTTGTGAAATGGTATCTTCTTCTGTCTTAGGGCAACATCTGTTTTTGAAGACTGGGATGGGGCAGAAGTGATGTAAAAAGGCATTAAAATGTTTAAATTTTAATTCTGGAGTTCAAGGTTCTTAAGAGATTGAGTCAGTCATCCCACATTTAAAAATGGTTCCTTGTTCCTGAAGCATCCTACAGACAAGAACACAGACTGAAAATAGTCTTGTGAGCAGATTGGTGGTACACACGTACCAGGGAAAAACCATCTCGCAGGGGATCTGTCAAGATTCTTATTCAGAGAATAGGTTGAAATACAGACATTCTTCGGTGTCATTGGGGAGTCAGAGTAAAATGCCATCAAACCTGACGGTGCCTGCCGGGGACAGTCCACACTATCGCCATCTGGTAGAAGAGGAGACGGAGTGACCAACTTCCCATGATGCAGCTGTTGCTCTAACAGAGCTGCCGACTTAGACATTGGCTTTTGTCATTGTAAACATGTCTTATTGTAGAGGGAAGACAGGTGACCTGCCACCAGCATCAGCCTGTGGTTCCTCCTGGATTCATCAGCATTTTTCAAGTCAGAATATAAATGCTGATGAACATACCTGAACCTCTGCAGGAACATGGAGAATAAAATGTGGACCACAGAGTGGGGAGGCAACACCTGCGTTACAACATCAGTTGAACCACATTTGAAATGCATGTGAGAACAGAAGGCTTAGATTGAGTTAACAACAGACCCTGGGAGATGTGGAACGATCTCTGGGGCAGGGACAGTGGTGAGTGGTAGGGATGCGGGCAGTCTTGGGAGAGGAGAACTACACTCCGAAGGGCATGATCTGACCCTGCTAACATAAACTGTGCTGAATAGGAGCTTAAAGATACTGGAAGTGATGCGTCCTGTGCTCTGATTCAGTCGGATTTCTCTGGACAGTGTGTATTCCCTGGTGTGGGCGACAGAGCCTGTTATGCATGAGCACACACAACCCGGCAGTGCTCACAAGATGGGGATGAATCCTTGTAATGCAGGAAGTCAGCTTGTTGGGAATATCTCTGTTTCTATCCCTGTGTGTATTTACATTTTGTTAGATATCAAGGCATGTCCATACATACAGGCACACGCATACACACACACATATATCTACACACACACACACACACACACACACACACACACTGAGAAGCCACTTGGTAAGACATAGGGGTTCTCAAGATGCTAAGGAAGAGTGGGCAGAGCACACATCCTATGTGTCATATTTGTCCGTGACAGCATGCCTGAGGCACAGGGTCTGCTCTGAACCTGACCATGAGTTTTGGGTGACCTGTATGGGGTGACAAGATGGTGACCCATCTCAGCCTGTGCACCCGATTAAGAAGTCATTGTCTTCTAAGCAAGCATTGGATTCTATCCAGGTCTGTGGAAGACTAGCCTGTTTCTCCTTCAGGAGTTCAAGGCTCAAACAAGTTTCT
Organism: Mustela nivalis; assembly: GCF_964662115.1. Lineage (NCBI taxonomy): Eukaryota > Metazoa > Chordata > Mammalia > Carnivora > Mustelidae > Mustela > Mustela nivalis. Next base: position 149,897,238 of record NC_139024.1, on the reverse strand, counting down.
CTTTGCTTTCTGTGATGCATAAAGGGCTAAAAAAAATTCTCAAAGCTTGTTGGCACCTTCATCCGGAAGGAAGTACAGTAGGTCCTTTGAAAGATGCTCACCCTCTCTCTCTCTGCCCTCTAGGAGGTGTGAGGACCCCAACTTTGCTGGGGAGCAATTTGGCAATGAAGGAGGAATGTTGGCAATTGAGGGTGTGATGACGAGATGCAGGGCGTGTGTGGTGGTCCCTCTGCCATAGGTCCTGGTCCCCCTGCTGGCAGTTCCTGAACTGCTTCTCTCCTCCCCTTGCTGCAAAACTGAGAGCCAGAAATAATGGGAGGAGACAAATCACTCAATCCCCTGCCTGGAGTAGTAGCAGGACAAAGCTGAGCTTGGCTACCAGCGCTCAGTGGATGCTGTTTCTGTAAGAGCTACAGAAGAGGTTTTAGTTTGAGTCCTCTTGAATCTGCAGTTTTGTCTATCCTGGCACTGGATCTTTAGAACAACCCAGGGTGAATCAAAGCAAACTCTTGAAATGAATGACTTTTATCTTTGGGGTGGGCTGCTTCCTTTGATTGATGTTTAATTTTTAACATGCCTTTTACTTTGGTGCCACCCTAGCTTTTCAGATGACTGATCATTCCATATAGCCAGGGATCCCTCCTCAAAGAGGATGAAAACACAAGCCCACAAAACCACAGCTACTTTTGGGATGCAGAGATAGCTGAATTTCTTGATAAAATTCAGAAATGTGTGCAGTTGAGGGAAGGAGATCTGGGTGCTGAGGAATCCAGAGAAACAGACCTTTGAGGACAGATTGTGGGGTATTTCTCATACCGGAGCAAAGGAGGTATTTTAGGGGAAGGAAAGTTTCTGTGATTATACCAGTTGGGTACATGGTCTTTATCTGCTTGCAAGGTTAGTCTAAATCATAGATGTGGTGTATTCCAATGAATGGCGTTGTTAGCCAACAGAATGAGGATATCAAAATCCCACGGTCAGATGAAAGTTACTCTTAATCATTTAATGCTGCTTTTAGTTTTATCAGCAGCCTCTCAAGTGCTTTCCAGGGGTTATTTTAAATGACCATTAATTACAGGTAAGCTTTAATGAGATTGGAAAACAACCTGGGCCCCATCCAGGCAGGTAGTTCCAGCGAAGGAGATCCTGAATGAAAGCAAGCATTGTGCACTTCCTCCCCACCACCATCGCCATCAATAATAACCGTGTGCGTTCCAGTGGTACCTCTTTCCAGAGATGTCAGCATCTGACACAATTTGATTGCTCCCACAGCATCCTGTTGATGAAAGAGAGTAGTTGCGGTTTTAGAAGTCCTGATGATCACTTTCCAGATTCTGGCTCTCTTTTCCTGGTGATGCCCCAACCTTCTCTCCTTGCCTTTCCTCCCCAACTGGAGTTGTGTAGCCACGGCTCAACAGGTGGAAAGATCCATACAACCCTGAGTTTGTGCAGAGCAGAGTTGTCTCTCCTCCATTGGTTGCCACTTACTCTCACCTTGGGGAACATTATGCTAGATCTCTGCTCTTTCTGATGTAGTTTTGGAATGTAGGTGAGCTTTGGTGGGGTGAGGTCTGGAGTCAAAGACCAAGAAGAAATTCTTGAGATGTCTTTGGTACAAGAAGGTGGTTTTATTAAAGCACTGGGACAGGACCCATGGGCAGAAAGAGCTGTTGCACCAGTGTTGTGAAGGGTGACTGATTATACACTTGGGAGTTGGGGGAGGTAAAATGCTAACGACCCTCAGGATCTTGGAGGCCTTGCTCTTATCAAGCTAAGGTGTTTTTTTGTTTTTCCTTTTTTTTGTTTGTTTGGTTGGTTTTTGCTGTTGTTGTTTTTCCCTCTAACAAAAGACAGTTGAGAGGTTCCTGGAAGAATAGCCCACATATTCCCCCAAGGAGTGGAGGAGAGGGGGCGGTCGCAGGGTTTCAGCTTGTGTTTTGCCCTCAGCTAGCCTTCTGCTACCTCATCATTTCCCCTGAACAATTTTGACCCCTCAGTCTTTAAGTCTGTTGAAGGTGGAAGGTCTTATCTTCTATAACATCTTCCTGCTGAACAGGGGTGTAGAGATGTCCCTACCTATGGGTCATTATTGGTGAATTGGGGAACATATGGGGGAGCTACTAAAGGGAGAGGCAGCTGAATCCAATGTGGTCAACATATATGAACCTCCTTGAGTAGAAAGGATCACCTGTCAGCTGTTATGGCAGTGAAGGAGTCTTGGCTCCAGACTGGGAGACACCAGAAGACACAACAAAATAAGGTTAATAATGAGAAAAAGAAGCCCGATAGAATGCCCATTGATTGTTGACCCCAATTTTCCTTCAGCCCAGGAGTTTGAACCCACCCTTAAAGGAGAGGGGTTGTTTAAAGTGCTATGACCATCACCTCCATTAAGGGTTCCTGTAGGAGGGATGCTAGCATCCCCCCACTTTCCCATTGCATCCTAGGCTACAGGATGTGCCTGGCATATGGACATTGAAGGTCATTCCACAGGTCATGCCTTATTTTGCCTTGCCTTGAATCTGCCCTTTCTAATCCATGGAAAAAACTAGAAAAGTTTTATAAGGGGAAATTTCTCAATTTTGTAACTTAAGTAGTTTGAGGACATTGATGGAAAACAGTAAAGACAGATACCCATCATGATCTAAACGACATTCCAACACATGTAGTCCTTATGATGAAGTTTTAGAATATAAGTGAGGTTCAGTGGTGTGAGTCTAAAGCCAACTACCAAGAAAGAATTCTTGAGCTCTCTTTGGTGGCAAATGCTGGTTTATTAAAGCATGGGGACAGAACCTGTGGGCAGATAGAGCTGCTGCCCCAAGGTTGTGAGGAGTGGCCCATTATATACTTGCAAGTTAGTGGGGGATCAAGGATAGTGTAAGTCTCTAAGGAATTATGGAAGCAAGGCTTCTGAGACCTTGAGGGGTTAGCTGTTGTTGAGAAATGGCCATTTATTACTGTCTAATAAAACCTTAGTCACGAGACCCTCCAGGTGTATATTGGTGGGCCATATGCTTAGGGATGATTGCCAGCACATATTTTGAAGGGTTTAGAGATAAAAGAAGTTTATAATGGAATTTTTATGTATTAAAGTAGACTTACAGGATCCTGGTTGGGCTGGGGGAGGGCAGTCAGGCTAGGTTTGCCTTTTGCCCTTTGCAAAGTATTGGGGTGGGGACAGTTGAGTCCCTAGAGGAATGTCACTCTGCCTGTTTCAAGAACTTGTCAGTGGACTCTAGGGAGTAAGGAAATTTAATAACTTTCTTCTGTCTTTGTTTCCCACATTACTTAGAGCCAACTTTCCTAGAAAATTTTCCCCAGTTGGGTTTTAGTTCAGCCCGGCACTGGTTTTGGCTGGCTCCCAGGGGAGGTCCCATGACCCAAAGCTGGTAGACCAGGCATGTGGAGGGGACCACATTAGAATAATCAGGAGGAAAACTCACACACAAGTCATAAGATTGGCAGCTGGCCTGGTGACTAAAGTGGCTGTCCCCTGCCGAAGACAGACAACTTTGTATAAGGATGGAAATAAAGGGAGGGCATCAAGTTTGTGGGTCTAATTACAATCCTGGCCTAGGACAAACTTTTAGCCAAAAGGCAGTCTTTCTCCTTCCTGTAAAATAGCCATGGCCTAGAGGATTTTAGCCCAAGAAGTTGACATTAAACTGTACCCATAAGACCGTAGACCTTGAAGAGCCTCTGGAATGAGAGTAAAGGAAGGGGAGAAAAAGTACTCACCACGTTTGCACCAAAAGCTCAGAGACCAGATGAAAAGACGCAAGCCCCACATTGGGCGCCATATGATGTAGTTTTGGAAAGAAGGTGAGGTCTTGTGGGGTGAGGTCTGGAGCCAATGACCATGAAAGAATTCTTGAAATGTCTGTGGTGCCAAAGTTGGTTTTATTCAGGCATGGGAACAGGACCTATGGGCAGAAAGAGCTACGGCCCTGGGGTTGTGAGGGGTGACTGAGTTGGGGGAGGTAAGGACAAAGGGAAATGTCCAAAAGGACTTTCATATACTAAAGAAGACCCTCAGGATCCTGGAGGCCTTGCTATTATCAAGTCAGGGTTGTTTTTCCCTCTAGCAAGGCATTAACATTAAGACTGTGAATGTCACACATGTCCCACCCAGGAGTTGGGGAGGGGGAGGTTAGGTGGCAGGACATCAGCTGGTGTTTTGTCGTCAGCTAGCCTTTGGTTCCCTCCTCAAGTCTGTCATCTAGTGCTTTTTTCCCCTTGGTAATCTTCTTTTTCTCTTTCTTTCTCTCTCCTTCCTAAAATCTACTGCTTCTCCCACCTCTATTCTCTGCTCCTTTTCTACTTACACTGCCTGGTTCAGATTTCTGCTGTCCCTTAGTCTGTCTTGCTAATCTTGGAAGATTATACAAGATAAACCAGGCACCTAAAGATGCACGTCGGGAACAGCTCTTTAAATTTCAAAAGTGGGGAAGGATGTGCTCTGCTCTGTTTTTAGTATACATATTTTGTGTCTCAGTTTTTTTTTTTCCTTTAAATCACTTATCCACTCTTGATGACTATTTGCATGTTTTTAGCCACTTTAGTTAGGTGGGAGGGACTGACTTCTTTTCTAGGCCAGCTCCCTTCTTTTTTCTCCATTAACATTCCATGGAATTCAGAATAGGAGAGAAATTTCGAGGGTTTCAAGGTAGAGCTTTGGGGGTATGTGATGAAAGAGGAGGGATTAAAGGCTCTGACCAAATTTGTGCATCCAAACCCAGTAGAATAACGGCCAGTAGCCCATCTTTTTTGAATGCATACTATATGCCAAGCGCACTGAGAGCATTTTATACGTACTAACTGATGTTGGAAGTTGGCATGATCTTCCTTTCTGTATTGGCTTCATTTTCCCCAAGGTCCTTGGTAAAAATTTCCTTCCCGTGATTTCATACTCAGCTAGCCTGAAATATAAGGATAAGAATTCACCCACGTCTTGGTGGAGAAGGTCCCTGCTACAGTGGGATGGTGTTCTCTTGAAAGAATAACTGAATGGCTTCATTAAAGAATTAAATTAGGTAAAAATAAATAAGCCTTTCTCTATTTAAAATATTATTTCTAGTCTGTCATTGTTAGTATCTCTAAAAATGTTAAAAAAAGAAAATCATTCTTTGTAGAAACTGAATTTGTCCCAATACTGACAGCCCTGGGGAAGTTGGGAAGAATTGATAAATGTGTTGGAAAAAGTTTCCTTGGTGATGTGTGGGAGATGCTTGTGGAGGGGTATAGAGAAACAAATAGTCCTTCTTGTTGGCTGGAGTTCATCCTGGCCAGTTTCTAAGCAAAGAACTTCTGAGACATGCTTTTGGCAGATAGATTCACTTGTGACGGAGGAAAAGATTTTTCTCTCGATGGCCAGAAGTTCGCAATGACCTCTTATTTTTGAGAAATGGTATATTGTAAAATACAAAGCAAAACAAAAATAAATAGAAACCCCGAGTACTTTTACAATATAAGAATTTCTTTTTTTACACGATCAAATCTCAATTCTCTTGGCCTCTACTGGGGAGATGTTTTGATGTTCCCCTCTTTCTTCTTTCTAAAATAATCTTTTATATTGTAGCTCTTGCCAAAAAAAAAAAAAAAAAAAGAAAATACCTTTGATTCTCTTGGCCTTTTCCACTGAATTGGAAAATTTGGTTCCATTCTCTTAGCAGGTAAATAGCCTTAAAACCATTCATGGTTCTGTCAGGGTAGAGAAGAGCTGAAAAGCATTACATATGTTCCAAGTTAAGAGAGGCCAATCTTTTGCTGTTTTCAAGTGGTTCCTTCCCCTCCCTTCTTCTATTAAGGGCTCTACCACAATGGAGCTTTAATCAGCTTCATTGATTTAAAGCTAATTTGCACTTGGCTTCAAGGTTAAGGTCCACAGCACAAGCTGAAGACCTTTAAATCAGAAGTCAGAATGAAAAGGCTTAGGTATATCATATTGTCTGCTGTGTATAAGAATGACAGCTCTTGATGGCTGTGAATTAACTATTGGGGAAAAAGGCACAAAGCCAGTTTTTCTTCTGTGTTAATATAACCTCTGCTAGCTGAGTTATACAGCTTTGCTATCAACATTTCTGCTTCATCATGTAAATTGATGGAGTTGGCTGAAAATACTTTGGTATTGTGATGTTTGCAGCCGTCAATTTCTGCTTGGTTTCAGTTGGATTTCAACCTAATTGCCAAACTGATTCCATCTGTAATAACTTTTAACATTTATTTTTCCCAAAGGGGAAAAAAAAATGTCTTGTCTGTATTCTGCAATTAAGAAGGCGATGAAATATTCAGTGTGTGTCTCCACTCTAAATTCTTTTGTTAACTTTATCAGATAAACTATAAAATATTAACCAGGCTTGCTGTTTGAGCATGTGCAGATGGCATAATATTTACCAGGCATATTTTCAATACACATTTAATTTTATAAATTGAATTAACTATTACATAGCTAATTTTTCCCTCTCTCTTCCAAATTGATGCAACGAGCAATCGTGTTGTTGGCTGTATGTACCATGCTAGAACATTTGAGGGTAATGACATAAGCTTAGCTGTGTATATAATAAATAACATTTCCTCCAAACTTAACCACACAAAATTAAATCAAGAAGGAATAATGCTATTTTCTAAGCAAAATTATGCTGAGTAGTAATGTGTGGGTTCTTTGCTTTATTTTTTTATTTTTTGACAGTTCAGTTTTTCAAATTTTCTGAAACATTTAAATAGGTAAGTTAATTTTACCCAGCTCTCCTATCCTCTGTACTATTGACCTCCAATATGTGTAATCTTATTCTCTCTACTATTCTCAAATATACTAATTTAGTAGCCACATACTGTTTCACTTCAAGCATATTTTCTTAGAATGTGGTTTGGACTGAATCAAAGTCAAATTCTAAATCATGGTATGAAGTTCAGTCTAATTAAGAACTATTTTTTTCTTTCTTATGAAACCTTTCTTCTTCATTTACCCCTCTATGTATCTGTCTATCTATTCTACTAATGAACGAAAGGCTGGATTACTGGTCAGCGGGTAAAATATCTAAATGGATCTGTCCAACCGAGCACAGATTTCTACAGAGCCACTCTTCATCAATGCCTCCATGGTTTTCATGATCCATCAAGTATGGAGAAAAACAGGAAAAACAATATTATAATCCTGTGTGATACATATGATATTGGAGGTGCACTGTGCAGATTGGGGAAAGGAGGGGATATGGCTCTTTTGGGGAATCTGGGATAGGCGACGGTGAAGAGAACAGTTTAGCTGAGACTTAAATGTTTGCCCACCTGGACAAGGGAGGCACAGGGGATAAAGGGTGTTCTGGGCAGAGGGAACGGCATGTGCGAAGTGACAAAGGTTTGAATGCTATGGCAGGTATGTGAAGGCCACCAAGCGTGAAGTGAGACTTGGTGAATGAAGAAACAGGGGAGATAGTTGCAGCCATTAACTGGACCAGATGTGGTGTTACCAGGACTGACAGATGTCATGATTCTATTCTATGGTCCATGCAGTCCCACGAGTGGGACTTGCTAGAAACTGTGACAGCAGACAAAAGGCAAGCAGTGGAGAGGACAGAATCAGGAATGGTGGCTGAATTCCTTGAGGTCCCCCAGAATTCCTTACAGACTTGCACCTTCAGGGCAGAATGGAATTTGGCTTTGAGTAGGATGGAGAGGGCGCAGCATTCCAAATGATTCCTTTTGAACATGGGACCTTATTTTGTACCACAAGCTGGTGGATAGGGACTCAACAGCTACACTCATGAATCATGGTCCAGTTTACGCCAACTTCAAAGTTGTGGAATCTGACTTAATCACATTTCACTATGCCTTCCGAAGTGGTTTTGAAATGTCCCTCATCACCCCTCCTCCTTAATTGGCTGTGAACATAATTACTTGAAGTGTCGTGCAAAGTGAAATGATTGCTTCCCCAAAAGAGCAAGCCATCCCACCCAAGACGAGGAGTTTGTGGTTAAGCCTAGAAAACCCCAGTCTCCTGAGTGCAGGGGTAGGGTGCACGGGGGGAGGCATACACAGGTGAATAAGGCCTCCGAGAGCTTGGCCTGGAGCTAGGGACTCAGAGTGTGAACGCATCACATTTTAAATAATAAAGGTGTTAAATTATTCAAAAGAACACAACTCAGCATTAACAGGGAAGGCTGCGGATGTGAAGAGGGTGCTGATGACAGTGAGTCCAAATCACATGCACGTACTTAGTTTAGAATGTGTCTGTCCCCAGGGATGTTGACAACTGACTTCAATTTGTACATGTACGTTAAGCATAAAACACATGTTTCATAGATAAGCTGAGACAATAATGACGGGTTATCTCAAGTGAAGGAAGGGAGAGGAGACTAAAAAGACATTTGGGCAATACAGGTGCAGTGCAAAACAGGATTGAAGCGCAAACTTGGTCACACAGGAACGGGACTGTGGGGGCCCCGGGGTGGGGAGAGGGTTGGTGACATGCCCAAGGACCAGATTCCCAAAAAAGCAAAAAGGGTGACTTTGGGGAAACATTGTTTTAACATTTAACTATTTATTTATAGATACTTGATAACATTAGTTTTTAATTCCCAAGGTAACTAGTATCATCTCCCACCACCGCACTTAATTATTCAGAACATTATAGACCCCATCATCATTAGCATCCTCAAGGGCAGCCCCAGGCATAACGACACAGTAGAGTGATGCTCAGCCCTCCACCCCACCCCAAGGCTCTGCTCTCAAATCCTTCTCTGCTTTAGTGATGGTTACCTGCCCCCTTGGGGCTCAGAGCTGTTACCACCTCCCCGACAATCCCTCATGGTCATCGGCTCTAGGAAAAACAAATAGATTCACACTGACGTGCTAACATGTGAGATGTTTAATTTTAACTCTCTCTGTGCAGATGGTTCACGTTTTCATTATGGGCAGAGCCTTTCACTAAAGGAAGAGGGTTGGTTTAGATGTCCAGGCTCCAACTGCTCAGGGAAGAAGCTGTCTTAGCAGATGCTGATATTTCCTTCACCCCTGAGCTCCCATCACGGACAGAGTCACCTGCTGTGCCCACGGCCTTCCTCACCTCTTACCTGTCCTGTGACAACAGCCTTCCTGTTGGTCATTTCACTTTTCAAGCCTTTCCCCACAACAGGACCTAGTGAAGCTAAAAAATTCCACCAGCACATGTGTCAGAATAAGTTTCAAATTACTACCCACTTAGTTGTTCCAGAATCCTCGGGAGTTTCGAATTGCCCTTTAGCACAAATTTGAACGTTTCAGGCTAAGAGTGGTGGAAGATTCTTCTTCAGCTACTCTGAATAGGCCTTCTGGTACCTCCTCTACATCGCTCAAGCCAACACTTACCCACTAAGTCCCCCATTTCCCCTAAATTCTCACGTTTCTCATCCCCTATCCTCCAACCTGTGTCTGGTGTTTCAGAACACATAATCACTCTTCTCAACCTTCATTTCTTTCTAAGCCTGCCTTCTCGGTTCACACACCTTTTCCATACAGTTTCATGGCTTTCTTAAATGATGTGGCTTATGGCTAGATGGTTCCTGATGCGTTGTTGCCGATGTATAATTTTTAATATTGAGATTGCCTTGGTAAACAAGGAATTACCAACATCATTGTGAGCGCTTCCTTTCATAGAGCCCTTACTATAGGCTAGATCTCTTTCATACATTATTAATAATTACACCAGGCAGTTGTCATTATTACTGCTTTGTCAACAAGAAAACCAAGGCAAACAGGGATTAGGAAACTTGACCAAATTTAGCTAGTAAGTGGCAGGAGTAGCGATTTTCGTCCCGCTCTCTTTGTTAAAACCCTGCCTCTCTATCGCTTCCATATTATTCACATTTGTACTGGTCCATGTAGGGAGAAGGCTTGCTTTTGTTGTCAAGGGTTCTTTTATGAGTCTTGAAAGCCTAGTAAACATGACTTTCTTAGGACCTGCCCTTTAAAATTAAAAACAGAAGATTTAGATACTATTAATGTGACAGGCATTTGCAAGCACTGCTTAATTCACTTCACATCAGTCTCTGGTCACATGACAGTAATGTAATTTCACCCGATCCCAGCCACAGGAGAAGCTGACAGCCTGATGCCCTGGGAACAGAGTCCTACACTTAAATCCCCCAAGCCTCATTTTGAAGATTTATGCTATCATATCACGAAAATGTATCTGATCGCATCAAAAATACAAAATTGGTTGTGGTCGTTATTCTGCATTTCTACTTATTGATTATATATTGACGTGTAGTCAGACTTGTCTAGGTTAAGCAAAGGATAGACTGGGAGATAAAATTAAAAGGAATAAAATATAACACTTTAATTGCATTTGTGGCCAAGGGACCTGCATTATACAGCGACCACCGTGTAACAGTGTACTTCATGTTCCATGATTTACCTTGCTGATAATTGCTTTGCACTCCTAATAAATTAACCCACAGAAAATCCATTCATCTGCATCTTCTTTTTATGCAGAGCTAGAGGAAAAAGGACCAGTATAGCAATTTGAGTGGCAATCATGCACTGATTGTAGCAAAGAAAGTAGCATGGTGAGCGTCTTAAGCATTCTGAAAGCATTTCTTTGTAAGAAAGGAAGAAGGAAAAAAAGAAGAGAGCGCTTTTGTTAATTAAGTTCTGTTTTTTTGTCTTATTTACTATGGAGACTCTATTATATTCTAGGTCAAAAATTCTTATTTGATGCAGTGTATTTCTAGCCAGATATTTTATTTTAATTTTATTAATTTATTTGCTTTAAATATTCATAGGAAATTCTCATTGTTATGTTTAAGATTTCTGGAAGAAAAGAGAGTGTAAGTCTGTTATTGTAGACCTATGAAATTCCTTCCATAAATATTGTTCCACAGTCAATCTCACATTTTTAAAGCTGCCCAATTTTTATTAGACTCTGTAATCATGATCATTTTTTAATACTTCTCTACTTTTATTCTACTACTTCGTGTCCCTTCAACATTTTATGTTCCACCCAGTGCCTTGGTATCATTAGCTCACTTGGTCTTCACAGTCAACATGGCAGAGTGGCAAGAACACGGAAAGGGTGAAGAGATGGGGTTTCTACCTTCCACCCTGCCACCAAATTGGGTAAAATATTGGCCTTATTGTTTTATTTATCTGAGTCTCTGTTTTCTTTATCTTCACATAAGGGGATTACAAGAAATGATCTCTAAGATCCTTTACAAATTCCAGGATCTACAGAAAAAATATTGTGGGTGATTAAGGGTCACAGAGGCAGGTGACTTTCCCAGTTTCATAAACCAGGTAGATAGAAGGAGGAACAGGAACTAGCTTTGCTTCCAGTAATAAAGCAAACTTGGAAAGTTGATGGATCTTACTGAAGAAAAAAAAAGTCAAAATGCTGCTTGGTATAGCTTTGTGTTTTGTTTTGTTTGTTTGTTTGTTTGTTTGTTTGTTTTAAAAGTTCTGTAGATGCATCAATGAACTGGCAAGAAAATTAGAAATCCATTGGTGTGGTGTTGCAAGATAAAATACAGGAAATCCAGTTATCTTTGAATTTCAGATAAACAACAAATAACTTTCTAGCATGAGTATATCCCAAATATTGGTAGGATAGACTTATACTAAAGTTATTTACTGTTTATCTAAAATTCAAATTTAATTGGGCATCCTGTATTTTTATTTGCTAAATCTGACAACCTACTCAGAGGCTAAGAACTAAGTGAAAGCATGAGTCCAGAGAAGTAAACTAGAACTGAAGCTGTTTTCACAATGAAAATATTTGCTGAATCCCGATGATCTTGAGCTTTTCCATTCCCTCAGGAGAGGGGAGAGAAGAAATTTAATCAGAGAGCCATTGAATAAAATTAGAAAGCTACATCCTCACTGTCCAGGTAACCAGAATTAAACTTTGTCCCTCTTCTGGATTGTATATGTAGAAGAGAGTTACAGTGATAGCAATAAAAATTTCCTATCTCAGACCTTAATGTTAGCTGAGGGAAAGGAAGGAAGTCAACCCCAAGAGTTCATATCTGAATTATCTATTGACACTTTCAATAAACTCAAATCAATAATTTAACTTAAAGTGAACCTTACTTGACAATGTGACCAGACGTCTAGGAGAAGCAAAGGTAAACCCCCAGGGGTAAATCCTACATTCACTGCAGGTCTCAAAAAATGCACATATGCAAACATCTAAGGAAGATAAGCTCACAAACATAACACAATGTACAAGGAAATATGGCACTATGAATGAGAGTTACTGGAAGAAAAGGTCAATAGAATCCCAAAGATTTCAAATACTGGAATGATTACACAGGAAATACAAAATATATACTATCCATATGCTTAAGGAGATAAAAAGGAGATTGAATATGAGCAAGATTGAATATTAACTATAGTCAAGTCGATTTTTTAAAAAAATTCAAATATAATTTTTAAATGAAAAATATGCAATATTTGAAATTAAATATTTAACAAATGATATAGCCAGAAGATGACATCTATACACATGAGGATGTTATATTTGGACTTATATTTGAAGAGTATATATAATCCAGGACATATATTTGAAGAGTATATATAATCCAGGACATATATTTGAAGAGTATATATAATCTAGAAAAAAGAAAAATAGATGTAAAATAAAAAAGGTTAAAAGAATTTGGCGCTCTCTAGAAAAAGAGAGAGAAAATGAAGGAGAGGCAATTGTTAAAAAAAAATAGCTGAGAATTTTCCAGAACAGCTTAAGGTCCCCAGTCTTCAGAGTCAGGGACTAAAACAAATGCCCCAGAATACTTAAATCTAGCTCTAGACTATTTACAGTGCAAATCATGACACCAAAGACAAACAGATCTTAAAAGTAGACGGAAAAACACTGATCATATATAAAGAAGTAACCAGATAATTAATAGTTAAAAGAAAGTTGAGATAGTTATACTAGTATCAGATAAAATGGACATTAAGTGAAATAGTGAACTAGAGGTAAAGGGTGATCATGAACTAATAAAAATTTCTAGTTAACAACGTATATCATTTTAAGAGATTTAAAAAATATCACTTTGTAATTGACAGATCAAGCAAATTGAGAAATCGGTAAAGATAGAAAAGATGTGAAGAAAAGAATTAATAAGTGTTCATTGTGACCCTCATATTTATTTTAAATATTCATGAGAAATAAACAGACCTTATGCTGAGCCATGAAATAAAGCTTAACAAATTCCACAGACTTGAGCTCATTCAGATAATTTCTTTGAGCACAAAATAATTGAGTTAGAAATTAAGAACAAACTACAGCCAACAAAAATGCAGACATTTGAAAGGTAAGAAACATATTTAGTAGTAAAGCATGGGCCAAATAAGAAATTATAATAAAATTAGAAAATATTTAGAATAGAACAAAAGCAAAAATACTATATATCATAACTTATGGCCTATAGCAAAGTTGATACTTAGGGGAAAGTTTATAGTTTTAAATGATTATATTAGAAAAGAAAAAAGAGAGGATATTAATGAGCTAATATTTTAATTTATAATACTATAAAAAAACCCCAGAATATCACCTAATAGTGTAGATCAAATGGAAATTATGATAAAAATGGAAAACAAATGCTCAGTAGAATCCACAAAGCCAAAAGTTCTAAAAGAATCCACTAGCCACATTGATAAAGGAAAAAAGAGGACACAAAAATACTAATTTAGGAATAAAAGAGGCCAGTATTGCAGAGTCTGCATACATTCAAAGAACAATGAACAGCATTAAATATGTTGAAGTCTTATTAGAATCAGAAAAGTTTCCCAAAATATAATTTACCACAATTAACAGAATAAGAATAGATAATCATAATAATTGTGTAACCATTAAAGAAAGTGATTCATCAGTTAAAAACCTCTCTTCTCTACACACACATACACACACACATACAAAAAAGCAAGCAAAATGAAAAACAAAACATTAATCGAGAGGGTTTAGTCAATGCATTTTATCTAATAGTCAAAGAATAAATTATTCCAATTTCATGCAAACTAATGTAGAGAATAGAAAAGGAAACCTCACAGATGACTGTTTACTAAACGAAACATTAATAAAATAAACCACACAATATAAAAAGAAGATAATATGTAACAAAGCTGTCATTCTTCCAACTATAAAGAATGCAAGGCTGGTTTTACATAAAAAATTAACTTGTAATTTAACATATTAGTAATTAAGAGAGGAAGTATATATTATTTTCTCAATGGATGGAGAAAAAAGTTTTTGCTAAAATTTAGAATTTATCCATTATAAAAGTTAGAGTAAACTAAAAGTAGATAAAGTTTATCTTCAAGAAATATATATCTTTTTTGTGGAATAATTCAGTTAATAGAAAAATATTAGAAATAGTTCCTTAAAATTAGTAATATGACCAATTTACATACTATACTATTTCTTTTTTTACATTGTCTTGAAGTTGTAACTGGCACATTAAGAAAAATCAGATAAATAAGAAGACACAGTTATTATTTGTATGTAATTATATGGAAAACAGTATAATATACATTTAATTTCTTTGAATTAGTAAGGTGACATTATTATAATATATAAAAATCAATATATATCTGTCTATAATTTTTAAAGTATTAGAAAAAATTTAAAAATAGAGCATAATTTATAATGGCCCCCCAAATATTAAGCATTAGGGAAAAAAATCTATAAAAGATATGCATGAATTTTACAGAGAAAATGTTAAAACTTTGTGGGACCACATTGAAAAAGCCCTAAATAAATGGAAGACTATATGATATTTAAGAATTAAGATATTCAATATTATAAAGATGCAAATTCTACTGAAATTTCTGTATAGGTTAAAAGCAATTCTAATAAAAAATCATAACAAAATTTTCTTTGTGATGCTTTGCAAGTTGATTCTAAAGTTTATATGGAAAAATCAAAAGCTAATTTGAGGCTGCCTACTGGTCAGGTGAAGAAACCCTCTTGCCAGATACCAAGAATTAACATAAACAGAATAATTAAGACAATATGATACTTGCCAATGGGCCAACAAAGAGAACATTGAACAGAAGGACTCATATATATGAAAATTTGATTTATGACTCAGTTGTCTTTGCAGGACACCAATAAAAACACAGATATTTTTCCACAAATGGTAGTAGAACCATATCCGTTTAGTAATATGATGAAATTGGACCTCTGATTTTACACCACATACGGATATCTGTTCCAAGCTGGTTAAAGACCTATACATGTGCAAGGAAGAACTGTGAAACGTGTAGAAGATAATGTCGAAGCTGATCTTGATGATCTTAGTGCAGGGACAGATTTCCTTAAAAAGAAGCAAGAGCAAAAACCAGAAAAAAAAATAAATTTGACTTCAGTAAAATTTAGAACTTCTGTTTATAAAAAGCCTTGCTACAGAACATGAAAATACAAGCCTCTGACTGAGAAAAGATATTCAGCACATAGAGGTAAAAATAGATTCATGTTCAGAATATATAAGGAATATATACAAATCAGAATGGAATGGCAAGCCACCTGGACAGTGATGGACAACAGTAATGGACAAAAGCCTTGAACAGGTACTTCACCGAAGAAGAAACTTGGTCTATGAAGGACGTTCAATCTCATTAGTTTTCAAGGAAATACAAATTGAAACCCCAATGAAATACCATTTCCCCCTCAGCAAATAGGCAACATGAGGAGACCAACAAAAGAATTTTTGGTAAGACTGTGAGGCAACTACCATTTGCACACTGCGTGAAGAAAGGAGCATACCTTTGTAGGAACGTCATTAGATATTATCTAAGTAACGGGTCCATGTGCCTATATTGTAAGCTAGCAGGTCTACATGTAGGCATATATTCTAGAGAAATTCTTGCACCAGAAGAAAGACTAAAAAAAAAAAGAAAATCTTTGGTGTGGTAATTTTTACACTAGCAAAAAAAAAAAAAAAAAAAGCAATGCAAATGCCCATTAAAATTAGCACGGATAAATACATTGTGATGTAATCACACACATGACAACCGTATTCACGTACATTGAGCGTTGACAAAGAAGGGCCGCGTGTATAAGGCACAACATGAATCTATCTCAGAAATGGAGAGAGAAAAAGGCGAGTCACATAAGACTGCAGATGCATACAGAAAAATCCATGTACAGAAATATGCATAACTCAGCAATACATCGTTTAGGTATGCAAATTGTGTGGCAAAACTACAAAGAGACGAAGGGAATGAGAAACAAGAAATTCAGGAGCCTGGTTACCTGTGCGGGGAGAGAAGCAGAGGCTGCGTCCATAATGGTAATGCTCTATTTCTGTAACTGGATGGTGGATAGATAGGTCTTCATTTTACTATGATTCTTTGTACTACAAATATTTATAAATGTTCCTTTGCATCTGTTCAGTATTTAAGAGGGTATCTTAGGAAACGGACTGAAATCCAAGTTTCTGATTCTTGTTGCAGTGCTCATTCTTGTGCACTGCGTACACAAGCACTGATTTTTCTCTATTTGGTGTATTACGGAACAATTAATTACACACCTATATCCACGTGATTGCCATTGTATGGTGGTTACTTTCCAGTTCCCCATCACCCAGCTAATTTACCGTGCTACCAAGTGCAAACCTGTTATTGCTTTTCAAAACTATGTTTCTTGAGAATGAGAAACATTAATTAAAACAGCAGTTAAAAAAAAAACAAACCTGCAGTATGAATTGGAAAGAGCCAGCCGCTGGGGCAGTACAGTATAATGGTTGGTGGTGTAGATTTCGAAGTCCAACACATGCGAGTTCTAGTTTTGCTCCGCTCTGGACTAAATGATTGACTTTGGCATGTGTATTCACTTCCCAAGCCTCTGATTCTTCATAATGATTAGGTTATCGTGGGGATTTCATGGGCTGGTATAGGGGCAACATTTATTTGGGTGCCTAGTTAGTATCAGATAGTTGACAGCTATTAATCTTATTATTTAATTAGAATTAGCAATAGAGGTAGGGAAAATAAAAATATACTTTTATTTATTTTTTTTTAAGAGAGGGAGAGATAGTGTGCATGTGCAGGCAGGAGTAGCAGTGGGGAGGGAGAGGCGGAGAGGGAGAGAGAAAGAGTCTGAAGCAGGCTGAGCCTACATGGAGGTAGAGCCCCCACGGGGCTCGATCCCACGACCCTGTGATGGTGACCTGAGCTGAAAACAAAAGTCTTGTGCTCAAATGACCAAGCCATCCAGGTGACCCTAAAAATATACTTTTAAATGAGCTTTTATTACAGGTGTCAAACTTCCAGCATTCATATGTTTCAGAGAGCATTTTGTTATTTCCTGGGTGAGAGGTCAAATGAGGAATGAGATCTCATTTCCTATCATTGCTATGTGTTTATGATCTGACCTCACTTTTCAGAGTCTCATTTATCTGACCTGAAATTTGATAATTAGATGATGGTGATGGTGATGATGGCGTTGGAATTAATACTTTCCCTTAACATTTTGCTGAGCTTTTGTGACTCTCCAATGGGGGCCATATATAGAAAACCTTATTTAATAGATATTACTATTCATTATTATTACTATATTCTTTTAAAAAGGTGTGGAGTTTTGGGTACATTTTCTGTAGTTTTCCAGGAACAAAAAGGCAAGTGCTTCAGTTTTCAATGTGAATGATTATGTTTTCATGACCTCTGGTCATTACTGTGGAAGCTTTGTAATAGTGGTTGTGTAAAATGTCACATAGCAACATGTCCCATCTGCTTAGCAACAAAAAGAGGAGGGGAAACAAAACATTAAAATAGAGAATCTATAGAAAACTAGAGTTTAAAAAAAAAAAGCCTCAAACCTCAAACACTCCCCCCAATTTTTTCCCTTAAAAAGCAAAAATAAACCCTGAAATTGTTGCCTGGAAGAAATTCGACCAAATTCCCTAGCAGTATTGAAGTCGTTTTCGTTATGAACCCCATCATGTAATTCGTTGAAATGGCGAAAGTTTAGAGTGTCATAGTAATCTAAATGACTTCTACATGAGCGATGTGAGGTAAGAGAAATAAAATGCCCTCTAGGAGAAAAATTCTCCTCTGTGGCAAATTAACGTCCCAGAACATCAGGGTTGAATTTAGTGCTCTGTAAGAAACAATTTATTAAATGGTGTTGGGAAGAGTTAATTTACCTCATAACAGCAAGTAGTTTGCTTACAGGAGAATTGCTTACCCACCTTAGATACTGTGGAGTAAATTCATTATAGGTTTACTCATCTTGAGGCTAAAGAACTGTCCTCTGCTGCTGAAATGATGAATAATTATACAATTTCTGCATTGTTCCATTTTCCAGCTGATGGACCACTGTTCTTAACAGGTTTCCCATCCCTTTTGATAGAGATTAAGGAGTTTTAAAAGCATGTAAAGATAGTCTTCTGTAGTGCCTCATTTCATCGACTCCAACACTGCTCGTTGTAAGGTGTAACATTATATTATGTACCAAAGCACAGAAGAAAACTTGATTAAACCCTGACATGATGTATACATATTACTTAGGAATTTTCATTTTATATTTGTTGAAAGAACTCTTCTAGACTGATTCAGATATAGATGTCTTAACCACATATCACTCTTGTAGATTCATAAAAGGGAAAATAGATATAAATACATTGATTAAGGTATGCCCCAAACATCTTCAAATTCAGAATTTGACTCTTGTGAGTTTTTTTTTTTCAACTCAGAGTCCCCTATGTCCATGTCTTCCCACAAAAGGTTTTCCATTGACAGCAACAAGGACTAATAGGGACATCAGGACTTTTATTAAATATCAACAGGGCATGTGGCCTCAGGTAGGGGAAAACATCAGGAAAAAAAAAATCCCACAAAAATTAGAAGAGAGGAAAGCTAGCAGTAAAGATTTCCTCTTTTCCTTAAGAGTTAAATCCAAGCCTGGCTTGTGTGGTGTACATTTGAGGAATAAGTTTGCACACCACTGTTCTTTAAATAGCCCACAAAAGGTTTTTGAGGCAGCCATTTTTAATTGGTCAAATCCTCATTCATATCTTTTGAAAAACCCTAACAATTTGTGTTGAGCTGCATGTCTACCTTCTTGTGTTCCAACTCTTTGGTTCACTTTGTCTGTTGTCTTTCCCATATGGTTCAAAAAAGCACTGTGCATAATGCTTTTCTCTAGCACGCCCTTTGATTCCTAACATTCTTCTGAGGGCCTTAACTCTATAACCATTACCTGATCATGGTCCTTTCATCTAGGATTAGATTTTGCACTCCTATTGATCGTCTTCTATGGGGCTGAATGTAGTAAATGAACCTCCTAGCTCCCAACAAATTTGCATGTAATTGCCTGTCCGGAACACTGAATACTGGGCTGGAAGAATACACTAGCATTAACAGAGCCAAAAATGTTTTTCTTTCAAAGGCTCTGCTCCTTTGTCCAAGTGGCATATATGGGGAGAATCAGAAAGCTTTCTCAAGGTCTGCGAAAATGGTGAGGTTGGGGGATGTCTGAAAATTATTGCCATGCTATCTGAATCATTACAACCACACATGCACCTTTTTGAATGAGTCCAGACCTGGCGTTATCCTCTTTTTGACCACTGGAAAGTATTGACCTACATTTGTATATCCCCCCCAAAAATCTGGAATACTTCATGTCCTTTCTTTTAACTTTAGTTTTTTTAGATGGGTTTTGCTACAGGGTGATAAAAATGTCATTCTTGAACTGTGACTTTGATAGCTTTAATGATCAATCACATTTGAAGGGTTATTGTTGAGTTCTTTTGAATCAAAAAGCATTTTCATTTGAACTCAGACAACTATTCTATTTAATGCATTATATACACCCTCACACTTCTGATCTGTCACAATGGATGAGATGGGGCATTTTAAGAGGAGAGATAAAAAAATAAAATATACAGCAGAGATGTCTGATTGTTATAACTTCATTGCAGTTAATTACTAAAGTTTAGAACTGCATCAGTTTGATTTTTAATTTTTTTTAGGTGATGACTTGTTGGTATGGTACATGTTGACCATCTCCCCAACACGACTATATTATATTGAACATACTCATCTGTTTTAAAACATATAGTGATGGATTTAGAAAAAAAAATAATGCAACAAAGCTTAATTTTCTCTATAATAACTGGAGGCTCAATTGGGTGTCTCATGTCTAGGGGCTTGGGAATTATTACTCCTAGGTGAACTTTTTTATGTCTGTTTGGAGAATGCAGACTCTGCCATCTGATGGAATAGTTGGGAGAGGAGTCCAGACCTCTCTCCTTGTTTGTTCTCCTCCATCTGATGAATTGGGTGAAGTCAGCAGACTATACGCATGCCTTGAAATGAACAAGAGGAATGACTTGGGAGGAGGTGTGGTTTGTGAAGAAATGCTGAAAGGATTTTTTAATTGCACTAATAACTGATGAAGTTCAAGCATTATTAGCACTGACAGGAACCCAGCTGAGTCTTTAGTAACATCATAACTTTTTATCCCATCTGGATGAAAGTGGCAACACTAATTTTAATTTGAGTTATATTCTTAAGTATCCTCCTTTCCATTAGCTCAAAATGCAAAATATTAGTGCCATACCATAAAATTCTGTGAGATATAAAAAGCAGATAGATTTAAATTCATCTAGAATAAAGATATCAGAAAATAGAACAAGTTCTATTGTTTTAGATCATATCATTATACCAAAAAATGATTTCTGTCATTGTTACAGCGTTAGTCATGTTAAGAAGATATCATATGACTCATTAAAATACTCCTAGGCATTGGGCTGAGTTCTATGTATGTTAACTCATTTGATTTTACAAAAATAGAACACGAGGTGTGGATTACTTTCAGATGAGGCAACTGACCTTCAGGGAGGCTGTGGGAACTGTCCAAAGGCTATCCAGCAGTCTTTGAACCCTGGTTGTCTGACAATTTTCCTCCTTACAAAATACTCAGATTTCTCTTATGTTAGCATTCTACTGCATTGAAACCTCACAGTAAACTGGGAAGGGTCCTGGATTAGGAATTGGGAGATCTGTGTTCTAATTATAAATCTCACTTTGCTTATGAAATAACAAACAGAATTTAATTAAACTTACGTCATGTAGACTAAAAGAAATCAAACTTTTAAGATACAGCATTTATCTCTGCACGTCATACGTGACATATCCACTCCTTCCCACCCCCAACTGTCCTTTTGTCTGAATTGCTAATTCTTTAGCTAATTTACATGAAGAAACATGTTTAAAAATAAAATACAAATAAAATAGTTTACATAAAGGGACATTTAAAAATAATATGGATCTTAGTCAACAGAAGATAATATTTAAAATACTATTATTCAATTCTCAATCATTTGAAAGGGCAGGACAAACATTTTTAAGAGGAAGAAAATGCCAAGATTGATGAAATTAGTTCCATGCATTAGGTTCAGATGCATTGCATCTTATGATACAGAAGTAATTTGCAGAATTACTGCTAGAAATAGAGAATTTGTGCAAAAACAGAATACCATTGAGTAGAAAATTTTGCCTCAGTCATCATAAAGGAGACAAAATGTGTTCTAAAACTGTAGCCTGATATCCTGGAAACATTCTCTGGTAGTTCATTAAAAAGATAGTTTGTGGAACAATAGCCACTGGGAGCCAGCATGGGTTCACCAATAATGAGTTCTACCAAGCTGCTTACTTTACCTTTCAAGAGATTTATGAATCTGATGGTTTGGGGGGATTTTTGAATCATAGCATATTTGCATTACTGGATTGGAGTTAAAATAGCAGAGCATGTTTAAAATTCTCAGAAGTTTTGCATGCACTTTACATCAATGCTCTTCTTATTTCTGAAAGGCTGGTTTAGTAGAACAGGAATTTGTATTTTATTTTAGTTTTTGCAGCTTTATTGAGGTATTAGGACAAATATACTAATGAGATGTTTAAAGTGTATGCGATGATTTGATACCTATATACACTGGGAAAAGATTCCCCCAGTTGAGTCGGTTAAAACATCCATCACCCCACCTAATTATTCCCCCCATTTTTTGGTGGAAACATTTAAGTTCTACTCTTAGCAAATCTCATTCGTACGGTACAATAATATTGATTATAGATACTATGCTATACATTGGATCCTCAGACTTTTACACCTTATAAGACCATTGTACTGACTTGGTAGTTATGTCTGTGAAATCATGTTAAAATCAGCTGAGGCAGAGGAAAACTCTGCCTCAAACTTTTATTTGTACTAATGACTATTAAAAAATGGCATTTGCTAAGCTGTCGACCAGACAACTAAATAGTTAATGTTTATTCCAATAAAGAAAGATGTCATTTTGTTTAAAAAAAAAAAGATTTTATTTATTTATTTGTCACAGAGAGAGAGAGCATGCACAACTAGGGAGAGGGAGAGACAGGCACCTGGTTGAGCATGGAGCCCAACATGGGGCTTGATCCCAGGACACTGGGATCATGACCTGAGCTGAACAAAGGCAGATGCTTAACTGACTGAGCCCCCCAGGCACCCCCAGACTTTATCTTATAACTGAAAGTTTATGTTGTTTTATCAACCTCTCTCTATTTCCTTACTCCAAGGAAAGACATCAAGCCCTTACCCCAAGCCCCGGCAGCCACTTTTCAACTTTCTATTTCTATGAATTCTACTTTCTTTTTCAATTCCATGTGTAAGTGATACTGTGTAGTATTTGTCTCTTTCTGTTTGACTTATTTCATTTAGTACAAGGCTGTCAAGTTTTATCCATATTATTACAAATAACAGATTTCCCTTCTTGTTTAAGGCTGAATAATATTCCATACATATTTCATAAAATATATTTATATATTTTTGTTGATCCATTCATTCATTGACAAACACTTAGGTTCTTTCCATACATTGACGATTGTGAATGATGCTGCAATGAACACAGAAGTACAAATATCTCTTGAGATGACTTTTTAAAAAAAACTTTGTATATGTAACCAGACGGGGTTGTTGGATCATATAGTCATTTTTTTTTTCAAGGATTGATTTATTTACTTAGAGAGCACATGTGTATGGGGGAGGGGGAGGGGCAGAGAAGGAGGAAGAGAGAATCCCAAGCAGACACCCTGCTGAACAGGGCTTGATCTCACAATTCTAGGATCATGACCAGAGCCAAAACCTAGAGTCAAATGCTCTACTCACTAAGCCACCCAGGTGCCCTGTATTTCCTGTATTTAATTTCTTGAGAAGCCTGCATACTGCTTTCCACTATGGCTGTACTAGTTTCATTTCCACCAACAGTGCAAAAGTGTTCCCATTTCTCTGCATCTTTGCCAGCATTTGTTATCTCTTGTCTTTTTAATAATACACATTCTAACAAATGTGACCTGATACCTCATTGTGGTTTTTATCTGCATTTCCCTAATGATTAGCCCTTGAACATCTTTTTATGTACCTGATGGTATTTGCATATCCTTTTTGGAATAATGTCTATTCAAGTCCTTTACCTGTTTTTTAATGGAGTTATTAGTGTTTTGTTATTGATTTTTGTGTGAATTCTTTGCATGTTTTGGATATTAACTTTTAATCAGATATGTTGTTTCAAAATATCTTCTCCCATTCCATAGGTCGCCTTTTCATTTTGTTTATGGTTTCCTTTACTGAACAGAACTTTTTTAGTTTGATGTAGTCCTATTTGTTTATTTTTGCTTTTGTTGCTTTTGTTTTTGGTGTCAAATACAAAAGCTCCTCGCCAAGATCAATGTTAAGGAGCTTACCCCCATGTTTTCTTCTAGGAGTTTTACCATTTTAAGTCTAACTTTCAGGTTTTTAATCCATTTGAGTTTGATTTTTATGTGCGATAGAGGGCTCGAGTTTCATTCTTTCCATCTTATTCAATATCGTTTATTGAAGAGACTGTCATTCTCTATTGTGTATTTTTGGTTCCTTCATCAAAAAGTAACTAGGCATCAATGCTTAACTCTTTATTTTGTTCTATTGATCTATGTGTCTGTCTCTATGAGAATATCATACTGCTTTGATTACTATAGTTTTGTGATATAGTTGGAAATTAGGCAATGTTGATGTCTCCAGCTTTGTTCTTTTTTCTCAAGATTGCTTTGACTATTCAGGGCCTTTTGTAGTTCTATGAAAATCTTAGAATTATCCTCTCTATTTCTGTAAAAAATGTCATTAGAATTTTGAGAGGGATTGCACTGAATCTGTAGATCATTTTTGGTAGTCTGGGCATTTTTAACAATGTTAATTTTTCTAATCCATGAACATGAAATTTTTTCATTTATTTGTGTCTTTAATTTCTTTCATCGACATCTTATATTTTTCAGTGTACAGATCTTTCCCTTCCTTGATTAAATATATTCCTAGGTATTTTATTCTTATTGATGAAATTATAAATGGGATTGCTTTCCTAATTTATCGTTTTGGTAGTTTATTGTTAGTATATAGAAATGCAACTGATTTTTGCATGTTTATTTTGTCTCCTGCAACTTACTGAAATTTTTAATTACTTTAACAGTTTTTTTGGTGGTATCTTTAGGGTTTTCTATATATAATATTTTATCATTTGCAAATAGTGACAGTTTTACCTCTTCTTTTCTAATTTGGATGCTTTGGATTTGTTTTTCCTTGCTAAGTGCT
This sequence comes from Mustela nivalis, assembly GCF_964662115.1. Lineage (NCBI taxonomy): Eukaryota > Metazoa > Chordata > Mammalia > Carnivora > Mustelidae > Mustela > Mustela nivalis. The sequence continues at coordinate 149,872,664 of NC_139024.1, read as the reverse complement.
TTGGATGAGACTTCAGATACTGTGTTGAATAGAAATGGCAAGAATAGCTTCCTTGTCTAGTTCCTGATCTTAGAGGAAAAGCTTTTAGTCTTTCACTGTTGAGCATGTTGTTAGCTGTGGGCTTGTTATAAAGCCTTTATTGTGTTGTGGTACATTTCCTCTATGTCTACTTTGTTGAGAGTTTTGTCGTGAATGGATATTGAATTTTGCCAACTGCTCTGCTCTTGCTGTATCTATTGAGATGGTCATAGAATTTTCATATTTCATTTTGTTAACGTAGTGCATCATATTGATTTGTAGATATTGAACCATCCTTGCATCCCTAGAATAAGTCACACTTGATCATGGTGTATGGTTCTTTCAGTGAGTTGTTGAATTTGGTTTGCTAATATTTGATTGAGGATTTTTGCTTCTATGTTCATCAGGAATGTTGGCCTGTCATTTTCTTTTCTTGTAGTTGCCTCACCTGGTTTTGCTATCAACATAATGGTGGCCTCATAAAATGACTTTGAAGTATTCCCTCCTGTTATGTTTTTGGATGTTTACGAAGGATTGGTATTCATACGTTTTTGGAATGTTTGGTAGAATTCAGTAGTAAAATCATCTGGTCCTCGACTTTTGTTTATTGGGCAGTTTTTGATTATAAGTCAATCTCCTGATTAATAATCTATCTCTTCAGAATTCCAATTCTTCATGATTCAGTCTTAGTAGGTTGTATGCCTCTAGGAATTTCTCTGTTACTTCTAGGTTATCCAGTATGTTGATATATAATTATTCATAGTAGTACTTTTATAATCTTTTGCATTTGTATGGCATCAATTTTTTAATGTCTCCTCTGTCATTTATGATTTTATTTATTTGATCCCTTTCTTTTTTCTTGGTAATATATTAAAGATTTATCTATTTTATCTTTTCAGAAAGCAGCTTTTACTTTTATTGATCTTTTCTATTAACTTTTAGACCATTTCATTTATTTCTGCTCTGCTTTGTTATAGTCTTCCTTCTACTACCTTTTGGCTTAGTTTTTTTCTTTTTCTAGTCCTTTGAGATGTAGTATCTCCTCATTGGTTGTTTAATGAAAAGACATAAATCTTGATTCAACAACATAACAATTTATTATAGGAGTCAAATGTGCAAAGAAACAATTGCCATGCAATTTGAAAAGTAGAACTTAAAGATTTGTATAGATTTGTATAGATTTTATTAAATAGATGCCAGTAAGAGCTTCATAGCAGTATTATCTGCTGCATATTTAAATGAATCCTCTAAGCATGTCAGTTGGGAGAAGGTCATTCCAGATGAGAAAGCAGTATGGCCAAGAGACCTGGAAGAGCATGGCTTTCCAGAGCCCGTTGCTTTAGTGGGCAAAGGAAGGAGGCAGTAAAGGGACATGTAGCGCAATCAGTGCTTCCTAGATCCTGAAGGGCCTTGTATACCATGCCAAGGGATTTGGCTTTATTCCATTCTTGGTGGGAACCATGAAAAGATTTTAAACGTCTATGATGTGATCAGATTTTTATGTGGGATTGTAGAAGTTAATAGAGCTGAGATATAAGCATACCAGCTAAAAGGCTGTTCCTGTCATTCTGGCAAGGCTTACTGAGGGTTAAATCCAGAACGATGGAAATAGGGATGAAAAGAAATAGTTGAGAATACCCTGGAAGCCTTGGGAGAGTGATGCTGGTTATTGGCAGATGGTGAGTATGTGGGAGGAGAAAAGAGTTTCTAGGTGTTTAACTTGGCAAATGAATGGATAAATACATAAACAGGAAATACAGGAAAAAAGACCATATTTTTAAGGAAATATAAGTTTTGTGCTGTTCTTGCTAAAGTGTGTTGTTCTTGTTTAAATGCATTCCAGTCAACCCTCCAGTAGGAGGCTGGATATTTAGGGCAAAACCTTTGTGGAGAAAGCAGGACAGGGAATACTGATTGTGGAGTGACTATATAAGTCAGAACTCAGTTTTTTTTTTTTAATATTTTTATTTATTTATTTGACAGAGACCACAAGTAGGCAGAGAGGCAGGCAGAGAGAGAGGGGGGCAGGCTCCCTGCTGAGCAGAGCGCCAGATGCGGGGCTTGATCCCAGGGCTCGATCCCAGGACTCTGAGATCATGACCTGAGCTGAAGGCAGAGGCTTTAACCCACTGAACCACCCAGGCGCCCCCGCAGGACTCAGTTTTTACTACATTTACTCAGGTAACAGTGACTTAATGAGGCAAAAAAAAAAAAAAAAAAAAATACATGTCTCTCTTATGTAAAGAATTCTAGGCATACACAGTTCAGGCAGAGAATGGCAGTTCTACAAATATCTTGTCTCCTGCCAGCTCGCTGCTCAGCTATCTCTAGGTCTAAAACTGCTGCTGGAGTTCTAACATTCATGTATTCTCATATTATTTATTCATAGCAGGGAAGAAAGGGGGTTTTGACCATCCTTTAAAAGAAAGGCCTTAGGCTGAGTCATGTGTACAATTGTTGGATCACTATCTTGTACACCCGAAACTAATATACCTCAGTATGTTAACTATACTGGGATAATTATAAAAAAGGCCTGAAAAGTATCGCACTTCTGCTTATATTTCATTGGCTGGGATGTAGTTATATGGCTTACATTATTGGTTCAAGGGACCCTAAGTAATGTAGAAATTCAACTGATGGACATTAAACATCTGGGTATTCTCCTATAGGATACTCAAAATAAATTCACATTTGAATGACATTTTCATTTTAAGTATAGATATTCCAAGCACTTTAGTTTACAAACAATCAGAAACCTACTTCCCTCACTTGGTCATAAATTTTGCAACAAATTTTAAAGATGCTGTCTCAACCTTTTGATAGGTCTTGGCTGACCTTTCGGGTTAAGGAATCTTGTAAGGAGGTTGCTGATAAAACACCAACAGCAAGAAAAACAATGCCATCACTTTACTGCTCTTAAAAATCAAACACACAAAACCCTCTCATTTTAAAAGTTGAATAAAATCTCACTCATGACACAGTTCTCAAATTCATTTCACATAGAAAGAACTTCATTTTTGTTTGTTCGTGATTTTTTAATGGTTCTGCTTTGCAAAGAGTTAGGGTTTTTTTTTTCTTTCTTTCTTTGTCTGGAGTTACTAATCCAGAGTAGGCACCATGGAAAGACTAATACCAAGAGTCTTTTTATTTGTTTCAAATTGGAATTTTTATTGCCACAACATCTGTTACAAATTGGCAATAGATGGTAACAGAGGTTTTTTTTTTTGCAGGACTCCTACTCAACTGATCATATGCATTGGATTTGGAAAAAGCCTATTCTAATATATTTCATATGTATAGTACATTCACTTCAATGCTCATAATCAGGAACTTCAAAATAAGCTTACTCCAAGGGAATCAATTAATATACTTTAAACAGTGTACTGCAGAATTTCCGGTAACCAGATTTATTATAATGTCATGTGCATCACAATGAAATCTCATAAGATAACTGTCAATTAGATTTCCCTTCATTTCATTAGCAGAGAGGCCTGATATTTTTGTATAGCTAACTGAGAAATCATGGCACTTAGTATACAATTGTACTGTAAATTGCTTTATTTAAAAAAAAGAAAACCTGTTTGTGTCATCACATGATTGACATTTTGGCAGAACTGTGTAGAACTCTGGAAATAATGTTTATTACTTAACTGACGCATTTACAGGAAAGGTTCAAAATGAAAAAAAAAAATTTCTTGGGGAAAAAATGGTAATTGCTTTTGGGACCTGTATGGTTTCATGGCTAGAGATGGGTAGGGGATCTTTCTGAATTAGATTTATGTATTTTCATGAATAAGTAAAAAAAAAAAACCCAAAACCCAAAACGTGTTCATGTATTCATTCACTATACAAATATTGTATGAATGCTTATTAAGTGCCACAAACTGGAAAAATGCTATGAATACTGTGATGAATATAACAGATCTAGCCAATACCATTGGTGAACTAATAGTTCTATAGAGGAATCAGAAATAAACATAAAGGTATCTTTATATATAAATGTACACACACACACACACACACACACACACACAATGTTTTAGATACCAAATTCCAAAGGGAGTCGGTGCTAAGCCAAGATTTAACAAGTAGGTGGCAAAAAGCATTCAGAAAACTTTCAACACCCTCTACCAAATAAGGGGCATAAAAGGGGACGGGAAGGAGAGAACGGGCAGAGAGAGAATTTTTGGAGACCCTTTTGTGTGTTCTGTGAGTTCTCTTTCCCTATCCCAACTCAGTAAGAAGCCAACTGAGTTCAATTCTTCAACTTCATACAAATGCATTTGTTGAGACAGTCCTGAGAGTTGATAGAAGTTCTCCATAATGGGGAGACCCCGTGGAAGGTTGAACTCCAACCTGAGACGTGTAACAGGCACGACCGGGCTGGCCAAGTCGTGCACTTGAGCAACAGGTGATGCCGTCTTTTGTGGCCTGGATTATCGACATTGCTGCTAAGATGGGCTTCCTGCGGGCTAAATGGAGCCTAAGCAAGAAAACGAATCAGCCTGGAATCATCTGAGCTTTTAAGACCAGAACATTCCTGAAAAGGCAATCTTCAACAAACAGGATATGTTTATTACTGATCAACTTCCAGTACCCTCTGCCCCGACCCCCTCTACCAGTCCTAAGCAACCACTAATCTACCTTCCGTCTGTATAGATTTGCCTACTTTGGATAATTCATATAAATGGACTTGCATAATATGTTGCCTTTTGTGACTGGCTTGTTTCACTTAGCATAATGCTTTCAAGTTTTTCCCATGTTGTACAATATAGCAATACTTGGTTCCTTCTTATTGCTGAAAAATATTCCATATGTGGACACATCTTATTTGTTTATCCATTTATTCATTGACGGACATTTCAGACATTTTGCTTTTTTTGATCACTGCATCTCAACTAGGCAATGTTCCAAATCATGTGATTAACTTTATTTTGGATGAAATCAGTGGCTCATCGATGTTCATCTACAGACACCCAACTAACTTCAACAGTATATCTTAAAAATTTATGAGCAATAATGGAGATGTCACCATAACCATTAATGAGATGTAGGGCTAATCAGTTTCAAATGCTGAAAAGTGAATATAGAGCCAGCAAAACTGGAACAAGTTAGCTGTGCTAACAACCTTTCCAGGCTTCTCAGAGCACTGGAGTCCATTTGCCTGTTCCTACCCTGATTGTTAACTAGCACTGACACTTTATTTGCAGACTGAAGAACAGGTAAGGTTTAAATCATCAAGATTTTTTTTTTTAATGGATTCTTTACTTATTTATAGCCAATCCATTTCAACTTGAGCAAACATTTCTTTTTAAAAACATAGCAGCTTTTAAAACCGCTGCCAAAATATTAGGGCAAACAGGCTTTTTTTTTTTTTTTTTTTTGTCTTGGCAGAGTGTACATAAACATACAATGCCTTGCTTAAATATTCATAGACTCCCAGCTCACAGTACAGTAACTTAATAATAAAATATTTTGAAGAGGGAACGATGCTGTGGAGCTTGTGATACCACTAATGGATTTGAAGAGGATGCTAAATGCATCGTAGGAGGAAGTGAATTGAGCTCTCGTGTGTAAAGAAGGATTATAAAATATAATTATGAAAAGCAGTAGTGGCGGGCTTGAGGAAGGTCTGTTGATGTGTGGGTACTACAAACGACATGTTTTGTTGATGAGAACGAAGGCGTAGATGGATATTGACTGTGCTAGCAATCTTCTCTATCCGGAAACACGGAATGCATTATAGAAATGGCCATTTTGTGAACTCCAGAGTGAAAATTAAATAGTGGAAGATGGAGGCTGACAAGACTCATGCAGCTTTTCATTTCGAATAACAGCCATCGGGGAAGGCTAAGCTTTCATATCAAGAACTTCGTGAAGGCACTGGAAGGAAAAAAATAATAATAAAGTGATATAACTGTCGAAGTAGAGAAAAAACTTTTTTTTTTTTTGTAAAAAGAAGATTAAGGAATTCTAGGAAATTAAATAATTCATGGTATCCTTCTGGGAGGGGAAGAAGCACGAGGATCTTTCTGAATATCATTTCCTGGGTGCGGCATTGACAACTCATAAGAAATTATGGGCATCGGTAGGAACAAGTCCACGGGGACGTTTAGTGAGAGCCTCTGCTTCTCTGAGCTTTGGGTTTTCATGTCATTTCTTTACCTATAGCTCTGCCCCCTCAGGCAAAATGAAGAAATGTTCTTAGAATATTAGTCCGATATTTACTGAAAACAATGCGCAATGCCCAAGAACCAACATATATATAAGAACACTGAAGACACAGCTCTTAATCGAGGTACCCAATCCATAACCTCCTCCCTTCAAGGGAAATTGTGAGCTCCATGCTGACTGGTCAGTGTTTTACTCCAGTCTTTCAACAAGGGGTATATATGAGATAGCCATAAAGTTTGTTTTTCAGAAGTACATGATGCAAATGAGTGTTGCCCTTTAATGGAGCTCTTTTGGAAGATAAATGTGTGTTCTAGTAATTTCGACATTGTTTAACACATTTATGAAATGCTATGTTTCAGTAGAGAAATTGTTTAAAGAGCATGAAAAAATTCAAACAGAAAACAGGCACAACACCAAGTTTAAACAGTTGTTAACATATTTAGTTACATCTTCTCTCTTTACCCTCACCCCCTTCCTACACAAGTAGAACTCTACTGATACCCCAGTTCTCACCCCATTTACCCACTCTCCCTCCTCAGAGGGTGCTACTCCTGAGAAACTGGTGTGAACATTTTCCATGCATTAAAAAAAAAAAAAAAAAGATTTTGTAGGGCAGTTTTAGGCTTACAATAAAGTTGAGAGGAAGGTGCAGAGAGATATCCCACACACTCCCTGCCCTCACCATGCACAGCCTCTCCCATTACCAATGTCAGTCACCAGAATGTTTTTTTTTTCTTTCTTTTTTTTTAAATCAAGGATGAACCGACACTGACACATCAAAAGCATCCAAAGTCCCTAATATACTTTAGGGCTTCCTCTTGGTGGTGTACATTCTGTGGGTTGCAGCAAACGTATAATGACGGACATCCACCATTACAATATCCTACAGAGTTTTGTTTCTTCCCTTGAAATCCTCTGTGGTCCACCTGTTCATCTCTCTCCCGTCTCACGTCGGCAACCACCGATCTTTTTCCCTCCGTCGTTTTGTCTTTTCTAGATTGCCATGTAGTTGGATTACACAGTATGTAACCTTTTCTGATTGGCTTCTTTCCTTTAATAATATACAGTTTAGGTTCCTCCACATCTTTTCATGACTTGATAGTTTCCTTTTTATTTCCCTTCAAAGATTCTAGTTCCTTGAGAGAGAGAGCATGAAGCAGACCCCCACTGAGCAGGGAGCTTGACACAGGGCTCAATCCCAGGACCTCGGGACCATGACCTGAGCCAAAGGCAGACTGACGGAGCGACCCATGCACCCGACAGTCCTTTTCTTTTTAGTGATGCATAATATTTCATTGTCTGGATGGATCAAGTTTATTTATTCATTCACCTACTGAAGAACATCTGGGTTGCTTCCCAGTTTTGGCAATTATAAACTGCTAGAAACATCTGTGTGCAGGTTTTTCTGTGGATGTAACTTTTTAACTCCTTTCAGTAAATACCGAGGAGTGCAGTTGCTGGATCGCATGGTAAGAGTACTTTTAGTTTTGCAAGAAATTGCCAAGCTGTCTTCCTAGGTTGCTGGACATTCTTCATTCCCACAGGTGGTTTCTGTTCATCATCACCAGCACTGGGCGCTGTCAGTGTTTCCCCATGCATTTTTGATGCTTTTAATACTTATGAGTGAATAGGTCTATACTATTTACTTGTAATGTGACTTTAAAATGTACATTTTTGATGTTTCCCTTAAAGGTGTACCTTTGCAACTTGCTTTTTTCATTTGACAATATGTTTCAGAGTTTTATTTGAATAGATCTATGTTCACCTATGTAAATTGCTATATAGTATTCCATCATATTAATAAGCCATTAAATCAGTTAATAAGCCATTAAATCAGTTAATGGCTTTAATCATTTAAATCAGTTTCTCTCCTGAAAGATGAAATATGAATATGGATATATTTCATATGTTAACAGCGACCCAGATTTTTATAAAATTTGTATTTATTCCCTTAACTCACTTTTTGACTGAAATTGTTGTTTCTTGATTTTTTAAAAGGAATTCTTTCTTTTTAAAAAAACAATTTTATTTATTCATCTGAGAGAAAACACGAGCAGGGAGAGGAGTGGAGGGACAGCAGACACCCTGCTCTACAGGGAACCCAACATGGGGCTGGATCCCAGGACCCCAAGATCATGACCTGAGCCAAAGTCAGATACTTAACTGACCTAGCCATCCAGGCACTCCTAAAAGGAATGTTGTCTCCTGGTTGGTATTGTCAGTTATATGTACTAAAATTTTCCCAATCTGCGTTCTTTTTTCTCTCTTATTTAAAAGTATTTTTTCACATTAAAGGGTATTTTTTTGGTGATGTTTTCTAATTCGTCATTTTTTCATTTTATCTTTTGTGGTTTTGTGTTTATTTAGAAATTCTCTTTTACCTCAATATCCCACAGATCTATTCTTTTATATTATATTCTAAAGATTACAAAGTTAGTTCTTCATATTAGGACTTAATCCATTTTTGTGTGCCTACCTGCATGTGTACGGAGGGCGGGATAAGGATCCAGTTGTGTCTCTTATCATACATCATTAATTTCCATCATCATTTTATTGACTAGTCCGTCACTTCCCTAGTGATAGATCACTTCTGCCATATACCGAACTCATTGATATTTAATAGCCTGTTTCTAATTAAGCAAATAGGAGTGGAATAGCTCAGCTATATGATAAGTGTATGTTTAACCTTCTAAAAGGCTATCAAACAGCTTTCTTTTTTTCACTTTTAAAAATTTAAATTCAACTAAATAACATGTAATGTATTATTGGTTTCAGAGGTAAAGGTCAGTGATTCATCAATCTTCATTTTTTCAAGATTTTGTTTATTTATTTGACAGATTGAGAGAGGAAGAGAGCACAAGCAGAGGGAAAAGCAGGCCATATCTTAAAAATTTTTAAGTATGATAAAGTCCACATTATCATTTTTCTCTTTTACTAGTTGTGTGTGTAGTTTTATGTTCAAGAATTCTTTGCCTAACCCAAGCTTAAAAGACTTGTTTTCTATATTTTATAGTTGTACATTTTGCACTTAGGTCTTTGAACCACTCTGATTTAATTTTTATAATAGACCATGAAGAATTGGTTGATGCTCAGCTTCTTGAATATGAATGTCCCAACTATTTTGAAACATAAGTTGGAAAGACTATTCTTTCCCATTAATTGGTTTTGCACCTTTGTCTAGATCATTTAGCCATATTTGTGTGGGTCTATTTTGATACTACATAGTTTGATAACTGGAGATTTATGCAGAGGATGGACATAAATTCTCCAACTCCTTCTTTGTCAAAATTGTTTCGATTATTCTAATTCCTTTGTGTTTCCGCATACATTCAGATTCCCTCATTGCTGAATCCCAAAATTCTAGTGGGATTTTGATGGTAATCACATTGCATTCATAAATCAATTTGAGGGAAATTTTCATATTAGTAATTCCATGTCTTCTCTCTATTTTATATAGATTTTCTTTGATTTCTTTCATCAGTGTTTATCATATAGATCTGCACATATTTTGTTTGATTTATAACTAACTATAAGTGGTGCAGCTTTTAAATTTCTACCTTCAAATGTTCATGTCTAGTATATAGAACACGGAATTGCAGTGAACTTATACATTTATTTGGAGAGCAGTGTCATCCTTTAGACACTTAAACTTTTAATCAATTTATATGGAATATTCCACCTTTTATCCTGGTATACGTTTGTGTATTTCAGGACTTTCTCACCTAGTTCTTTATAATTTTGTGGCAATTGAAAATACTATCATAATTAAATTTTATTTAAAATTTCTTTTTATGTATAGAAATGCTACTACATTTTGTATATTAACCTTGTACTCAATAACATTGCTAAACTCTGTAAGTCAACACTGTTCAGTAAAAATGTAATGTGAACCACAGAAGTAATTTAAAGTCTTCTGGTAACTACATTCAAACACGGGGAAAAAAACTCAGGTGAAATTAAGTTTAATAATATATTCTATTTAATACAACATATCCAAAATATTATCATTTTTAAATATGTACCAATATATAAATTATGAATGAGATATATTCTTCTTTTTTGTACTAAATCACCAAAAGCTGGTATGTATTTTATACTCATAGGAGATCTCAAATTGGGTGATTCATTTCCAACAGTTAAAGTGAAATGTAGCACTATTAAAACAATATATTCCTACCGAAACAATAATATTGAATGAAAAGCTACTTTGTATTGCTTCAGTTTTAAAATTTGTATTTCAATTAATTAAAATTAAATTAAAAATTCAGTTTCCCAACCACACTAGTCCTAGTTCAGGTGCTCAACAGATACACAAAGCGAGAGGTTACCTGATTGGACAATGGAGCTCTAATTAGGTCTGGTGTTTTTTCATTTCTCTTTGTAACATTTTGGCCTTACTTTGACATTTTTATTCCTTCTATTTTCTTCAAGTATATCCCATTGTTCTTTTTTTTCCAATTGGATGATTATTTCATTAATTTTAAATTTTCATTTCATATTAGTATAATCAATTTAAGAAGATTATCATTTTCTTCAAATTACTGCTTTACATATATCTCCTTGTCATTCAGTTTTACATTTGTTCTAATTCCATTTTCATATCTTCAGTGACTCATGAATAATTTAGGAGTGCTTTTTCAAATTTCCAAGTGGATGAGAGGACTTAGCAATATTTTTATGATTTTAATTTTATTGCATTGCAGAGAACTTAATTGATACATACTGTTTGATATTTGGTGAAACGTGATTGGTGGTCTAGTATGTTTTAACTATGTTTCTAAGGTCTAGTTTCAAATTTATTTACTGTCTTTACTGATTTTTAGACAGCATGGTCTATCAATTACTAAAAGACATTCTTTTACGAGCTCCTACTATAATTTTGATTTTATGTCAATTTCTTTGTAATCTTAGGAATTCTTTAATATATCTGAGACTATATTTTTGAGAGTATATACATCAGAATCTTATCTTTTTATAGTAATATCGATCTATCTATCTATTTATCTATCTATTACCTATCTGTATTTCTACCTGTCCATCCATTCCTCCTTCCATCCATGTGGTCTTTTGTTTAGTATTTGCCTGATAAACCCTTCTCTATTTATTTTCCTTTAAATTTATGTCTCATTACATTTGTTTGTTGGTTAAGGCATTTCTTTTTTATGATATTAGGAAGCTTACTTCCTCCAATGCAAACCCTGTAACTCACACTTGGGTAAAGGTAGTTTATTTGGGGATTGAGGCCAGGAAGTTTAAATGAGAAAATGGGGGAAGGGAGATGGGAAGAAAGACAAAGTTTGATAATAAGCAGAGTAGAGAACTGGGGTTCAGTCACCTTGGGGAGCCTCTGAGAAACTTCCTAGGGGGGCTGAGTGGTTTATACACTGACCCTGTGCCTTGAGGGCTGTCCTGGATGTTAAGTCCCTCACACAGCCTGATTAACGTTCTGTTCAGTTAGGAAGCTTACAAAAGCCTTCAAGCAGGGAGGAAGAGAACAGGTGCTTGACTGAGGTAGGGTTGGGGAAACTCTTCTGGTCAGGTGATCAGCTGCAGCTTTGGAGGAAATCAGTTGGGAGGAGGAGTTGCACGGTTGCAGGCTGGGCATCAACAGTGTCCAGGTTAATTTAACTACAGTCTGGGTTTAATTTTAAAATACAATGTGGGGTGCCTGGGTGGCTCAGTCAGTTGAGCATTGGACTCCTGATTTCAGCTCAGGTCCTAATCTCAGGGTCATTAGATTGAGCCCTGCACTGGCTCCATGCTCAGTGGGGAGTCTGCTTGAGATTCTCTCTCTCCCTTTCCTTCTGTCCCTCTCCCTGCTCATGATCTCTCTCTCAAATGAATAAATAAATCTTTAAAAAAAAATAAAATACAGTCTAATAATCACTGTTTTTCAGCTATTTCAGCTTTTTGTCCATGTAAATTTATTTGGATTATTTTCCCCACTACTTATTTTTATGGTATTTTATTATTATATTTTTCTTGGCTTCCTTTTTTCCCCTTTCTTCCTAATATTTACTGAATGTATTGAATTTTGTTTATGCTTATTTTTCCCCTTCTGCTGGTTTTGGAAAAGTAAAAGTTTTGTTTGTATTTTTTAATAGCTACCTATAAAATTTGAATAGAAGATATTTAATCTAAAGTTATTTATCTCTTTTTCAAGAAAATAAAAGAAACTAGACCTCTTTTTCTTCAACCTCTCTCCCCTCCCCCAGCCACCAAGGTTGGTAATTGTGCAATTTTTAAATTTACATTTTGTCTTTATTATATCACATTTAGTTATTTTTTAATATAGTCAATGTTTGTGTATTAATTTATTTGTTCACCATTGTTTCTTGCATCCTATTCCTTCCACTTGGTATCAATCTCTTTTTTCATAAATATGTCTCTCAATACTTCACTCAATGAGAGTTTGTTAAGAAGTAGATTTCTTTAGTTTTTGTAATTTTGTAATTTTTTATTTTTTGGATAAAATGATTTTTCTCTCACTCTTCAAAAACTATTACTTTGATGCAAAATCTTACTTGACAGTTATTTTCTATAAATATTATCAAGATATTCCATTGTTATGTGGCCTCTATTGTCTAATTTCTGCCCCATTGTAGATAATTTACTCTTCCCTCTGTTGGCTTTTAAATTTCTCTTTTTTAGTATTCTTTGATTTCACATTAATGTGTGTGGGTATGGATTGATTTTTATTTGTGTTGCTCTATAGCCACTGGAGACACATCTTCTATCTGAAGACTTGTATCTTTCATCATTTCTAAGTTTGTTTTTTTTTTTAAGATTTTATTTATTTATTTGAGAGAGAGAGAGAATGAGAGAGCATGAGAGGACAGAGGTCAGGGGAAGAAGCAGACTCCCTGCTGAGCAGGAAGCCTGATGTGGGACTTGATCCTGAGACTTTAGGATCATGACCTGAGCCAAAGACAGTTGCTTAACCAACTGAGCTGAGCCACCCAGGTGCCCTCTTTCATCATTTCTAAAAGAAACTCAGCCATCATCTCCTTGCATTCTGCCTCTCTCTTTTCTTTTGGAACTTATATTAGCCTCATGTTACAATTCCTCATGTTATCTAGTATATCTGTTGATTTTTGATATTTTCTGTCTTTGTAATTTTCTATCCTTTATATTTCCTGAGATACACATATTCTCTCAACTATTTCTAATCTGTTCTTTAATTTAGCCATTGAGTTTTGAATTTCAGTGATTATATTTTTTATTTCTATGACTTCTAATAGGCTACATTATTTTTAATGCCTTACTTCTAGCCTAAGTAACTTGGCAGTTGGATTTTATACCTTTAATTACAGTTGACTCTTGGACAACATGAGTTTAAACTGTGTGTGTCTACTTATGAGTGGAATTTTTTATTATAATTTATTATTATTATTATTATTATTATTTATTAAATAATTTATTATTTCCATGGCAATTCTTTGGGCCTGAGTTTTGGAAGTATCTAGATGTCCCTGGGCTGTCAGTGGGTTGTAATCACACTTAGTATTAATTCTTAGATTGAAGTTTCCGAGACCATGTGGTGATAATCTGACTGTGAAGAAAGTGTATTTGAGTTTGCATTTCCAAGAGACTTTTTGTTTGTGAGCATTGCTTTTCTCACAAAGCCTGGGGAAAGATAGATAACCCTTCTTTTTTCTTGTTCTTTTCCTCTGCCTGTTGGCAGATTTTTCCTGTCTTATTTCCCTCCTATGTCTCCAAGGATCCCAGTTTTATGTGCCAAACTTCTTTTCTAACTCTCCTTTTTACATAAGGCACAGGATTACCTTCAGTCATCACATGGATACTAACATCCAGCCCCAGATACCTCCCCACAGACTTCACCCAGGTCCTACCACTTTGATTTTTAGATGCTTTGTTTTTTTCTGGCTTCTAGAGGTCACCTTCTAAGTCCTGAAGACCAACTAAGCATTCAGAAGACTTTTGGTTCTCTTTTATCTATTATTTCTATTTCTATTGGGAGAGCCTTCAGACTTAGGCAGCCATATTATTGGGACTAGAAATCCTGTAGTAATTCTTTTGAAATTGATTTCAGAACACTCTTATGATCTGCTGACTAAATAATCTTATTAGTGAATAGTCACATATTACATGCCCAAAGTTACAGAGCTTCAGATAACAGCCCATAGGGACAATGCAACTACATTTGCCTTCACTTTAAAATTTGAAATAAGGTTTTATGAGAATAAAGTGAGCAGAACATGTATTTTTCCAATGTACATTATGCAATGCTGTCACATTATACAGAACCTGTGACATTAAGTAGACCAAATATAAAAACTCAATATTTGTGCATTTTTCCCTGCATCCAAAAGTGCTACTGAATAATTCAGAATTATAACAAATAGAACAAATCCATCACATTTTAAAGTATACTTTTAGCCAACCCAGGGTTCTGGGAATTCTTGTCTTTCTTTTTGCTTATTTTTTTTTTCCTGTATATACCCTTTCTGAGATAATCTGACATGTGGCTGACAATGATTTAAATAGGACTTAATCTGGTCAGCAGAAAAAAAATACATAGGAACTCATCTTACTCAAACTCTGAAATCCTATATTTTCTATTTTTGATGGTAATATGCACACCTGTGATAGAGGAATGAAGTTTCAGGTATGCGTTCAGTTTTCTGAAATGACAAAAGAGGTCAAAATTTGCTCATTGCACCCTATGGAATAATTACCATCTAATTTTGTTTGAAACCAGTTCTTGAAGGGACAAAGAAAAGAATACCCCCTTTGAAGGGTCAGAGGGATTCAACTATTAATATATTAAACATGTAAGCGCTATTTGGTGTGGTGAGATTCTACTGCCTTCTAAGGAGGGTCTTGTCTAAAAGAGTCAGGCCTGAGTACCTGGAGGAACTTTCACCTGGTTGCAGAAGTGTAGGCCCGATCAGCAACATTTCCTGGAGGCTTTTGTCTGTTGGCCTGAAAGAGACAAAATACAGAAATGGAGAAATATGCATACAGCTTCTTATCTTGACTAGGAATAGAATCTTGTAAGACCCTAAAAAAGTAGGATGACTAAAACACAGTCAAAATGGGGTAAGTCAGGGGCATATAACTGAGAGAATGGACTGAGCTGGGTACAGATTCCGAGGCTTTGAACCCTAAAATTAAAGTATATTGATACCCAAGATGGTTACAAAAGCTAAATAACCCATAAAATCCTTGAAGGCAACAGCGGCTTAATTGACTTTTGTGTTCTTTGTGTCCAGAAAAATACTTCATGTACACCAGCAACTTGTTAAATTTATTTGATGGAATAAATGAAAAGAAAGAGTTGGGTAGACATCACTAAGCCCATTTAAGCCTATTGTGCTTAAATGTTTTCTAGCTCTTAGATCTTGTTCCTCCAATGCACATCTTTATTTGACCCTATTTTTAGAGTTGACTATGTTATTTTAATATGAGCCAAAATAGTACATTTTTTACTCTTTCCATAATTATCTACAACTGGAGAAAATCTACTTGTTGAAACTACTATGCTGAATAGACAGCATCATCCTCTTGACAGAAGTGACCTGAACTATAGGGAGGGCATATTTTTATTTTATTTATTTATGTGTTTGTTTGTTTAATTTTATTTTTTCGTGTTCCACGATTCATTGTTTATGCCAATTCTATATCAGTGTCAAATGGATTATGCTGATTTAGAACTTCTGTCTTTAAGAATCGACCTCTAAGATAACGTAATAGAATAAGCACTGGCAGGTATGGCCCAAGCACTGACTAAACAATTTATACAAGACTCTGTCTATATGCAAACAATTTATTCTCATATTCAAAGAGCACCACATAGATACTAATCTACTAATACTATTTATTGAACACCTGTAGCGTTCTCAGTTGAATACAAATGTTGCTGGCTCTCCCTTTACTGTCTTACAATGTGGGCAGGAACTGGGGACTAATCCGTGTGATATGCATTTTAAGTTGTTTTTCCAATGAAATGATGGCTCTGACGTACTCATCCAAATACTTGCATCTTGTTCGTGGTAAACGGCCGGCCAGTGTTCAAGCAGGCAGTACCTAACAGCCCAGAGAAGCTTTCCCTCCCCCACCATGAAGATAATTCCTTCCTAATGAATCAAATCCTCTTCTTCAATCTCATGTTTACCATACTGGCATGGCCGTGTATACTTAGGTATGTTATGTAAATTGTGCAACTATCCATCCATCTTTAGGTCCATTGGCCTTACCCTGTAGTAGAAGCAATATTTTATGATACTGGAATAAAAGGACAACAATAAAGATAAACACTAAGAAGAAAAGAGAGAGCAGATACTAAAGATCATTTAGAGAAACAGGAGAAATTTAACAGGAACTTGTGATTAGTTAGTTACTATACCTGAAACTAAATGTGGCTCTCTGTTTCACAGAGGACAAAGCACAATACAAGCTTGGCACCAAAACAATATGGGAAACCCAGCGGGTTAGGATAGTGTTTATTGAATGGTAATTAGGGAGGCTACAAGTTATTTTGGAAAGACAATTACAGTAAGTTTTGGATGGAATCTATCACTTGGATCTCTACGTAAGGGATATTGGGTAACATGATAAACAATGTCTGCATTCAGTTATTTTATAACATGCAGAGTCCTTCCAAACATGGAAACTAGTGTATATGATCTATAAAAGCTGAAGTCATAATATGAAATTCACTCAGAGAATGCATTTTTCTAAAATGTAGGTTAATAGAATCCATATACTTTTTTTGATGACCAAACTTAATTAAGCAAGAAAGTTTCCATTTGCTCTTTAGTTCAAATATTAGAGTTCTAATCAGCTTCAGCCTCTGAAGCTAAATGGTCTAGCCAGACTAAGGGCAGAACCTTTGCATTGTTTACTAAAAAGATGCCCATATGCTTTATGCATGCATGCATGTATGTACGTATGTATTTTTGTCCCAGTACAGCTAACACGCAGTGTTGTATCAGTCTCAAGTGTGCGGTACACTGATTGAACACCTCCGCATGTCATCTGGTGCCCATCACGACAAGCTTCTTACTCCCCATCACCTATTTCATCCATCTGTCCTCCTCCTCGTCTCTGCTGACCATCAGTATGCTCTCTGTAGTTAATAGTCTGTTTCTTGATTTCCCTCTGTCTCTCTCTTTTTTTCCCTTTGCACATTTGTTTTGTTTCTTAAATTCCACACTGGAGTAAAAACCTACACCATGTGTATTTCTCTGACTTCTTTCCCTTAACATAATACTATCCACATTGTTGCAAATGGCAAGATTTCATTCTTTGTTACGGCTGAATAATATTCCACTGTATGTGTATGTATACCATGTCTTCTTTATCCATTCATCAGTTGATGGACACCTAGAAAAGCCCATATGCTTTAGATACCAGACATATAGATGATGTGAAATGTTAGGACATGACTTTTCATTTTTACCTATGGAAGTGGATTATAAAAACAGTTATAAATAAGGCCATTATCTCCAAAAAATAGAGTTCAGTCTCTTTCTGTGCTCAAACTAGTAGTCAGAGAAGATCCAGCATTCTGGATATATAATATAAAGGCCTTTAACCTAAGAAATAAATGCAAGTACAGTTATTACCAATAGGACACTTAAATCATCCAAGAGCTTTATGGAACCCCTGACTTTAGAAACTCTTGCATCCTTCTGTTGGGTTCACAGACATGAACTGGCTCATGAAAGATGATGTTGCTTAGCCATTAGGCCCAGATGCAGTTAAGTCAGATGGACCACATTCATTAGTGGTAAGATGGTGGGTAAGTTACCCTCCCCCACCACATTTTTTTTTTTCACCAGAATACTTTATTATCTTCACATTTACATTTCTTTTTTTTTTTAATTTTTCAATTTATTTATTTTCAGAAAAACAGTATTCATTATTTTTGCACCACACCCAGTGCTCCATGCAATCTGTGCCCTCTATAATACCCACCACCTGGTACCCCAACCTCCCACACCCCCGCCACTTCAAACCCCCACCACCTTTTTTAAGTTACTCTTTTAACCCTTAAGATTCCTTTTCTATGAAATAAAAGCAAGGATACTGTTTAGTCCAAGGTGCTGAGTGAGAATTATATACAGCAATGCACTTAGCATAGTGCCAAGTGTGAGTTAGCTGCTTAATACCTGTTATTTATAATTATTAAGTAAAAAAAATATTCTTAATCTGGGAATGTAACTGAATAAGGTTACCTATTTTTAAAAGTTCTGCTCAAATGGAAAATATTTGTGAAATATACTAGTTTTATTTTAACACGACTGATACGAAAGTGTTCTTTCTGACAACAGTTACCCACCAGGTTACTGATTTGTTAATGTTACTCTGGACTGGTATGCATAAGCCCACTGGATCGCATAAGAAGGTATTTGCTACTTTCGTAGTTGTAAGGATCCGTATCCTTTAAACCAATTCAAATAAAAAGTTTTATCACGTTACTTAAAAACAAACAAACAAAAAAACAAAACAAAAGAAAAGCAATAAGGTTGCGGCCTTTTTCTACTTAATTAGAAACTCTCTGGATGCTAGCTGAGTTTTAAAAAGTGTTGATCCTGGGCAGAATGGTTTAGGTGGGCACTGTCCTTCATAAAGGGAAGGTTCCACGTATTTGGTATAAGGAGATCTTACAGATTCAGGAATATTCCAGGCTGTGAATAGGGCTGAATTTACTGTTTCATCTGAGCTTGGCAAGTGTGCATGCGAAAGGTGCAGGGGAAAGTAGGAATTTGCTGAACAAGTCAAAATCTGTGCTTTTGTGTGGAATGGTCATCACTGGAAAGGTGTTGGACTAACAACACCTATAACAAATTGTTATAGTTCGGTTTGCTTATACACAACAGAAATTTATTTATTTAGTTCTAGAGGCTGGGATTCTAAGATCAAGATGGCAGCCAACTTGGTGCCTGGTGAGAGTTTTCTGTTTCAGAATGGTGAGCTTCTTGGTGTACTCTCCCATGGTGCAAGAAGGTCTCTTCATAAGGGCACTAATCCCACTCAGGAGGGCTCTATGCTCATCACTTAATTACCTCCCAACGGCCCCACTTCCAAATGCCATCCCATTGGGGGCTGGGTTTCAACATATGAATTTTGGGGGGATGCAGCCATTCAGTCTATATCAAAAAGATTGTTCTTTTGGCTAAGGATACTACCCCAAACATTTAGAGGATATATTTTTTAAAGATTTTATCTATTTATTTGACAGACAGAGATCACAAGTAGGCAGAGAGGCAGGCAGAGAGAGGAGGAAGCAGGCTCCCTGCTGAGCAGGGAGCCCAATGCGAGGCTCGATTCCAGGACCCTGAGATCATGACCTGAGCCGAAGACAGAGACTTTAACCCACTGAGCCACCCAGGTGCCCCTAGAGGAGATGTTTTTTAGGGGAGTGACACTCCCAAGAAGTAGAGAGAAGGGGGACCTATATTTTTGTTTCTCTTTTTTGGGGCATAAGCTAAAGGCAAGTCTAACACCCATACATATGGTCTTTCTGTTTCTATTTAAAATAATCAAAAAGAGAATAAATGAGTATGTAATACAGCTAAAATGAAAGAAGAGTAGTAAATGTTAAAGTCATAGGGACAGTGATAATAAAATTCTAACTTAAAAATATTGGCCAACTGGGCAACCAATCAAACAAAAACCTTTATTTATTTATTTTTTAAAAATTTTTTATTTTTTATAAACATATATTTTTATCCCCAGGGTACAGGTCTGTGAATCACCAGGAAAAACCTTTATTTTAAGGGCACCAAGAAATGCCCCAATACAAATTAAAATGGAAGAACGATCTTTCAAATTCCCTGGGCATCCTGTGTAGCAAAGCTGATTTGTTTCTAGCAGCCAGTATAGAGTGAGTTCTATTGGCTAGCATCATGCGGAGTATTTTATGAGCATTATTTCTAATCCTGGCAATGACACTGAGAGGGAGGGGGATTTAATCTCATTTAACAGATGAGGAACAATGCCACCAGGAACCGGTGAAAAATACTACTGTAGTCTCCAGCAACTGTATAACTTTCTGTTAATAGGTAACCTACCCAAACCCAGAACCTGGTAATTTACAGAGGCTTCTTTTCTTTTCTTCTCGTCAGAGTGATCCACTGAGTCTGGGGCCTCCGCATGTAGACCAGGACTTGCCAAACTAGAGCCCACGGATCAAATCTGGCCCACCTCCTGTATTTAGTATGGCCTGTGAGATAAGAATGGTTCTTACATTGTTTAATTTGCATTTACGTTTTTGAAAAGTCAACAGAAGAAGCATAGTTTGTGATATGTGAACTTTATATGAAATTCAAGTTTCGGATCCCTAAAAACAGAGTTTCACTGGAACCCGCTTACTCATTTACATATGATTTATGGTTGCTTTGGTGTTACAGTAGAAGTTAATGAGCTGCAGCAGAAACCTAATGGCCAGCAAAGCTTAAAATATTTAATATCTGGTTTTTACAGAAAAGGTGTACAGAGCCCTATTGAGAGAGTCAACTCCTTGAGGACAGAAAAAATATCTCCAACAGATATTAGACCCTTGGAATCTAGCACAGTGTCTACAAAATGAACTCTATAGTTTATGTAAGTGGATGAATGAATAAACAAATAAATGAACAACCTTAAAAGTATTTTTTTAAAGATTTTATTTATTTATTTGACAGACAGAGATCACAAGCAGGCAGAAAGGCAGGCAGAGAGAGAGGGGGAAGCAGGCTCCCTGCTGAGCAGAGAGCCCGATTTGGGGTTCGATCCCAGGATCCTGAGATCATGACCTGAGCCGAAGGCAGAGGCTTTAACCCACTGACCCACCCAGGTGCCCCTTAAAAGTCTTTAAGGACTGTGGTTTTTTTTTTTTTTTTTTTTTTTTCAAACTGGCTTTGCAATTTTTTTGCGCGGGGGGGGGGTGGGTGGGTGAATTGTTTGTAAGAAATCTTTCCCAGAAGCATGTATGATTTACCAACCGCAAGTTAGTGGAGTTGATGCGGTTATCTGAAACAGAACTGAAAGGTCCCTTGCACATAAATTTAATTGGATTCTGACACTAACTACTTGATGCTGATCGCAGGTGCAGGCCTCCTGTCCTACACTTTTGACTGACTGGTTATATATCAGGGATTCCCAGGACCCCTCCTTGGGTTGGATAATGTGCTAGAATGGCTCACAGAACTCAGGGAAACACTTTACTTACTCTCTGGTTTATCAGAAAGGATGAGGCATAGAGCAAAGTATAGGAAAAGACCTCGGAGCTTCACACCCAATTTCAGTGTACCCCCACCCCAGCACCTCCATGTGCTCCCAATCCAGAAGTTCTCACAACCCTGTCACTTAGGGATGTTTACAGAGGTTGCATTATTTGGCCTGATTGTTTAAATCATTGGCCGTAGGTGACTGAGGCCCCAGGGGCTGGGGGTGAGGAAGAATGGTCCAACCCTCGAATCACGTGATTGGTTCCCCTGGCAACCAACCTCCATCCTCCAAGAGTCACCTCATTAGCATAAACTCAGATATGGTGGGAAGGGGCTTATTAAAAATAACAAAAGATGCTTCTCTCACCTTTGTCACTCAAGAAATTCCAAGGAATTTTAGGAACTAGGTGCCAGGAACCAGGGACACAAACCAAATGTACTTCGTGTTATGTCACAGTATCACTAGGAGGTGCGGGAAGGATGTCCAAAAGGCACGGGGGAGAAGAAGTTTTCATCCGTGAGGTTTTTGTCAGCGATGCTATGTGGCACGTCCAGTGGTCACAGTGTGGGAGGACAGCCAGGGACCGGTTGTAGCCCTGGGTCACATCCAGCCGGACCACAAATGAGCTGTGTACCCATCTCTAGCTGGTCCCCTCAGGGCTCTAGAACACCTGGTCCAGACCTACACGTACAATTTTAAGAAAGTGACCAAAACCAGGCAAGGAAGGGGAGAAGGATGAAGGGCACGTTAATGAGAGAAGTCTACAGTGTTCTCAGTCTGGGCATTTTTTTTTTTTTTTTTTTAACTTGGGTTACTTCTAATGACTCCTATCTGAAGCCCTGACTTGTCTCCCGGAGCTTCGAACCAGCCGTGGGCACCGAAGTGCCTTGACGCGTTATTGTACAGTACACCGGGTTGCTCATTTAATCAGCCGTGGCGCTGCGCTTTCACATAGAGCATGTCACATTTGACAGATTTATCACAAGACTGTGGGCTCTATTTTCCGCGGTGCTGTGGAACCCTATCCCATTAGCGATAGCAGGAGTAATGTTTATGCATGAAGAGAGGCTGTTCGATTGGGCAATTGTAGCCCTCCGCTGCAGGCCCGAGCACAGCTCCCACTTATCAAGTGGGGCTAATAGGGGATATTCATATGCACTGGAGAATCAATTCTCTGTACATGGACCTCTACTACAAAAATAATTGCTACTCACTGGTGGTAAAGATCTCAGCCATGTCAGGGCCTTAATGGTGAGATTAATGCTCTACCGCTCCCAGGCTGGGCCATTGCTCTACAAAAAAAAAAAAAAAAAAAAAAAAAAAAAAAAAAAAGTCCTGACTTGAGAGCCTGATGAGATGCTTTTTAGGTGGAATCTGGAGCTGTGCTGATTTGCTATACTATTTGGGTGAACCTTTTCTCTGTAGGTGCTTTTCTCTCCACAGGCTGTAATTAATTGAAGCCACCAATGAATGGTTTGGGGTCCAGTACCTGGTTCTGTTACCAAAATATACATGTAATTCTGGACAAGCTTCTTTTTTCTTTCTGAGCCTTGGTGTCTTCAGCTTTGACAAGAAGGAGCCACATGAGAGGGTTTCTAAGCATTTTGTTCATTTTCTGTTACACAAGTATTGCACTTTATGGAAAAGACGCTTAGTTTTTTTATTCATTTTTTTCCCCTCCTAGATGGTTAACTCATTCCTTATTTTAACTCAGGAGCCTAGCTCAGTTCTTAGGATATACAATACCAGTTCAATTGATGTTTTGTTTATTGAAAATAAATTTTGTGATTCTATCACTATAAATCATTTGTGTACCGATTGGCCAGCAGTGCAGTTCCTTGGATAATACGCTTATGATTCCTCTTTGTGCAGCAAAATTTATTTATTTTTTAAAGATCTATTTATTTATTTGAGAAAGAGAGACTGAGTGAGAGAGAGAGACAGAGAGAGCATGAGTGGCGGGGGAAGGGCAGAGGGAGAAGCAGACTCCCCACTGAGCAGGGAGCCCGTGTATCAGCAAAATTTAGAAAAATGTAATAGAAATGAATTTATTGCAATAGTATCATTGATCTTATGTTGCTTTATTATATTATAAAATATTTAATGAAGATGTACTGAGCACTTACTGTTGGCATAAATAGAGAATTCACAGATGAAGTTGATTGATGGGTAGAGCTTACTTTGATCTGCGAAAGATCAGTACCCTAAGTGAACAGATGGAGGAACAAGAAAGAAATTATTGTAGAAGAGAAGAAAATAAATATGGCTACAATGTGGGATTAGTATAGAGCTTCTGTGGAACTACAAGGTGATGTGTTGATTGCAAACAAATCTGCCATTGGAGAACTGAAGGAAATAAGGTTCAGTGTGGGGGCAAAAGTTTCAGCCAAGACCCCGATACAACTGAAACTATTACAGTAACAACAAGGTAGCTACAAGAATTAAGGGTCTTTCTGAAAACAGAATGTCATGGTGAAGTGGGTTTAAGGAAAAGATACTTTGAAATGTTTACCTGATTCAGAAAGCGGGTGGAATCTGACAGCTTTTCTTTGTGACAGGAAGCTCGGCTTCTACCCACTATGGAATAACCACATACAAATTGACACTTCAACTTTTTGTTTTGGAGGAGCACTTTTAGAAAAATTACCCTCATTATGACACCACTTCATCATCTGAGTGAGTCAGCTTTTCCTCTGTCCTGTGTGCTCTTGGCATTTTGTGAAGTGTTTGTTTTCTCCTCTCCATCCCCCCCTGTCCTCTGTGTTATTTGTTTTCTGTGGTGGTTAATTTTATGTGTCAACTTGGCTAGTCTATGCTATCTAGATCTTTGGTCAACATCAGTCTGGATGTTGCTATGAGGTAACTTTTAGATATGACGAACATTTAAATCAGTAATCTTCGAGCATAGCAGATTACCTTCGGTAATGTGGGTGGGTCTCATCTAAGGCCTTAAGAGAAAAAGACTGAGAGTGAAGAAAAAAAGGAATTCTGAAGAAAGGCTGCCTTTGGACTCTAGCCACAACATTGACTTTTCCTGAGTCTCCAACCTGCCAACCTCCTCTGCAGGTTTTGACCTTTCCAGCCACCATAGTAGGATAGAACTGATTTCTTAAAAATAGTAGTAGGATGAACTGATTTCTTAAAAATCTCTAAATAGATGGATAGATGATAGATAAGTAGATAGATAGATGATAGATAGATGATAGATAGATAGATAGATAGATAGATGGTAAATACACATCCCATTGATTGTTTCTCTGGAGAAGCCTGACTAACTCAGTTGATGTTTCATAGTAAAACTGCTCTGATGTGATACCTTTAAAACCCAGAAGACGAATCTGGAAGTCATGGAGTTGTATTTTTCTGCCCTGATCCCATTCCCTGTGCCTTCAACTGCTTGATGAAAGAGTGTGTATTTCCTTTACACAGTTTCTCTTTTTTACCTCTGAGTCTGAGAGAAGGAAGTTTATCTGTTTGGGGTCCTTAATATAAAATGGGCTGGAAGTATTTTCACTATCATGAAAGAAACTTACCCTCCTTTTGCAGTACCTAAAGAAAAGATCCTATGCTTTCTACAAAGCAATAAAATCAATGTTATTCAATGAATTACCATCTCTTCTTTCTCTTTCCTCTTTTTGTTATCTTTTTGGAAACCAAGATTTTGACTTCTTTGTACTCCCTCCTAATCCTTCTCCCCCTGACTTCACCCCAGAATCTACGTCCTCCCAAGATGTTCCAAGTTTCCAAATGTTTTATTTTCTTTATTTTATAGAAAGCTTAATTTCACTGAAATAAGGGTAAAGACACATCCATAGAGTCTGCTTCAGAGTGATCTTCTATCTCTTGAAAGTAGTGGACGCAGATAGGAAGCATGCTGGTATAAGAGCTGTTAGCTTCTTATGCCAGCATCCATGAACACTGGGCAGCTAGTTCTTCTCTACTTAGGAGAACAGTTTTGGCTTCGATCGCCCTGCTCTGTTTTTGATCATATAAGCTCATTTTCTTGGATTTCACTTGGAGCCATTTGTGTGATTCTAGATCAAGGGGTACTCCTGGGGAGTAGATAGACTTTAGGTGTTAGCTTGTCATCTCATTAGGTTC
Organism: Mustela nivalis; assembly: GCF_964662115.1. Lineage (NCBI taxonomy): Eukaryota > Metazoa > Chordata > Mammalia > Carnivora > Mustelidae > Mustela > Mustela nivalis. Next base: position 149,847,191 of record NC_139024.1, on the reverse strand, counting down.
TATTTTTTCCCTATACTTGCTCAATTTTGAAATCAATGTACATTCACTATATAAAAAAAAAAAAGGAAACCTGAAAAATTTAGCAATGTCAGCTGTAACTTAACAGCATATAAATCACCACTGTTAATAGTTATAGTTTGTTTTCTACTCTTTGTTTGTGTGTGAGAGAGGGAGAAAGAGAGAGAGAGAGAGAGAGGAAGGGATAGAGAGAGAGGAGAGAAAGTCCTAAGTTGCTCCCCCCGCTAAAAGTAATCTCACATTTCTTGATACTGGATATAATCAAATTCCGTCTGAGTCTGTCCTTATTCACTGGGGTTGAAATCCTAGCTTGGTCCTTTTCAGCTTCTTCTGGGTCTTTCCTTAGGCTTGCACAGAATGGTAGAATTTCTGTGGAGTAGGAAATCAGGAAGTGAGTCCGCTCTTAAGTTGACTTAGCGACCATGTCTCCCTGTGCCTTTTATCCTTGCCACCTGTGGACCTGGTATAGTTTTAAGACCCGCTGAGCTCAATGTTCTTAATATTCTGCTCCTGTTTCCCCCCCTACACACCCCAAGTGGGTGTCTTGCCACCTCTAGCTTATTCTTCAAGGAGACTTAATGTTTGCAATCTAAACTCCTTCCCTGAAGCTATCATCAACCCCCTCACCCTTTTCTCACAATTCTGAAGCATCCTTCCACACTTCTAGCTCCCCAGATCAGACATGCTGGCCTCTAACCCTCAGAAATATCCAGGATTTCTTTCTCCCTAGTTTGTATCACAACATTTGAAGGCTCATCTAGACAGTTCCATCATTCAGATGGTCAGGTCCCAGGTCCTTGGACCCAGCGACAGACCATTTATCTTCCCAGGAGCTAAGAAGCTCCAGTCTTGACTTTTAATCTCTGGAAAACCATCTCCTGCGGATATACAGGAAGCTTCTTCTAGAAGTAGCAGAAGATAGTAAATTCGAGTTACCATATGCTATTGTGTTAAATGCCAAACCCTCAAAAAAACATGTAAGCAAAAACATTATGAGAATGATGATATGAATGCAGGTTTATAACTTTCTTTTTAACTAACATCATGAAACTTTTCCCATACAACTTTTTTTTTTTTTCAATTTACATTGGTTAAAATAAATGAGCAGAAGTTTCGGATGTTGACTGGTATATGTCCAATGAATTTGTGCTCTTCAATTGGGTTATCTCAAATGCCTCATAAAAAAATGATACCCCCCCCCCCCCAAAAAATACAAATCCTTTTTGTCAAGCAACCAGCCCTACTGACAGTTGTGGAAAGATTAGATTTCCTGTTTCTAACTCTGCAACAAGAGTTCAGAACACTTGCCTTGAGCTTTGCTTAACTGTGTTATGTCCAATGAGCTTAATTATTCACGAGCAGAAGTTACAACGAAGTAGTTCCTATTTGTTTTTTCCTTTCTCTCTCTTCTCATTCTGTGATGGGTAAAGATGTCTATGCACCCTTGACTGCCTCCCCTCGAGAGTGAAACTGTGTTTCTCTACCCTAGAGTCTCACTGGTGCTGTGATGTTTAAGCAGCTGACCATGGCCCAAGTTACACTGTAGCAACTCTGAGTCTAGCTTTTGTGAGGACTGGCTGCTTCCCTTCCTTTTCTCTTGGGATGTTTGCTCTGGGAAATGCTATCAGCACCCAGCCCCCAAGCTGTGAGATGTTCAAGCCACTGGGAGATGTTCAAGCCGCTGGGAGAGGTTCTTCGCGGATGTTCAGAGAAGATCTGAGCTCCCATCTGAGCCTCCCACAGCAAGCCAGCTCCCCATCCATACCAGCCATGGGAACCCTCTTGGTGGTTCCAGGCTGACCAACTTCTCAGAAAACTGCAGGTCCAGCCAATATCAGAACTCTCTACTCAACATATATAATCTCAATAAAGAAACATTTGTCCTTTAAAGTCAGTAGCTTTTGAAGTTACTTGTTATAAAGCAATTACACAAGGGATATATATTCGTTTGATCTCCATAACTACAGGCATGAATGTAGTTAATTATATTTAACCTCACATCAGGTCTGTTATTAGTTTCCATATGGTGGGGCCATCTTCATAGAAATGAGCTGTTCAGTTTCATAACTATTTATAGAGAAACTACTCTGTGCCAAGCAGAGTGTTAGTTGAGAGATTAAGAAGACAAAGTCTGAATCAGCAAGAGGCAGAATTCAGCAGAGAAAACTTGTATAAATGAATAAGAACTATCTTGTGATAAATTCTACTAGAGAGATTTTTAATATTTTTAATTTATTGTTTAAAAAGATTTTATTTATTTATTTGACAGAGAGCGGGAGAGAGAGTGAGAGGAAGCACAAACAGGCAGAGCAGCAGGCAGAGGGAGAGGGAGAAGCAGGCTCCCCACTGGGCAGGGAGTCTGATGCGGGGCTTGATGACAGGACCCCTGGATCATGACCTGAGCAGACCTTAACCAATTAAGCCACTCACGTGCCCTTGTTTTTTATTTTTTTTTTTAATGCACAAATACTTGAGCATCTCTTATATGCCAGGTGTGCAAGGAGCTGGGAACAGATAAAAATGGAGGTTTTGCAGTGGCAAATTTATTAACCAGTAGGGGAAGAAAGATTAAAAGCCAATATTTCAAAATAATGTGGCAAATGCTAGGACTGACACATGAAGCAGTTGGTAACCCAGTGGTACCCTGTGTTTATTGCCTGGCATAAGAATGACGTGAAAGGTGCTAAGTGCACTCTCTCTTTGAAGGCGTGACAGATGTCTTTTCCTAAGATGGCTGCAAAAACATCTCCCACCCCTCAGGCCGTTCAGCAGGGTGACCTCGCTGCTCCCCCATCAAGAGAAAATCTCATTGCACTTCCTTGGAACCTGGGCTGGCCTCTAGGTCTCACTGGTAACCCACGGAATTTCATGGAAGAGATGGTATATGGCCTCTGAGTCTGGGCCAGAAAAGGCTGAGCAATGGTGTCTCATAATACTCATTTACCAGATGTTCCTTCTCAGAGGGCTTTTCCTGAAACACAGATGCCGTGCTGGGTTGAAACCAAGCCCCGTGGAGAGACTGTATGCAGGCCTGCTGGTCAACAGCCTGAGTGAGCTCAGCCTTTGGGTCATCCTAGCTAGGGCACCAGCATGTAAGTGAAGAAGCCTCCAGACAATTCCAGTCATCCTCAACCCACTTGAATCTTTAGGCAGGGGACCCAGATGCCCTGGAGCAGAGACAAGCCATCGCCACTGGGCTCTGCTCAAAATCCTGACCTGCACACTCCATGACCGTAATAAATGGTTGCTGATTTCATGTCCCTGGGTTTGGAGAGTTTGTTAGGTAGCAGTAGATACTCAGAACAAGTGGGTTCTAAGAAAGAACTACTCTTCCGGGAATAATAATATTTTTAAATAGCACCTGCAGTGAGGTGTCAGTGTTCCTGGACACAGGTCTTTCTGTGAACTCAGAAACGGAGAAAACATTTAGTCACTAACCACTTTCTGAATGCAAGTCACAGGGTTTGGGGAGCTCATCCCTGTCTGAAATACTTCTCCCCTTTTGTAAAACTAAGGGTCTGTTTCTGGAGGCGTATTTCCTTTCTTATGATGAGGATTACGTCTCTTCGTCTTCGGGTTCAGTGCCAATGGAACTGTTGGAAAGAAGTGATTTATTTAATATTCATATTTTAAATCTGCGAGACACAACATTTTAGTGACTGATTAGTGGGAGAGGATGCTTTGGCTTATGGAGAGAAACTGGCTACCTCAAACACAATGTGTTTTGTGACTTTTAATGACTAATTATCATTTGGAGGAAGAGTTTGCTTCTCTGCAGAGAATTTGGAAGAAAGCGCCCTATTAAATGGCGCAGTCCTCTTCCGTTTTAGTCGTTTGTCCTATTGTGCCGCTTATTAACAGTTAAACCCTGTGTGCTTCTTAGATTGGCAACTTGAAAATTAGGAAGATATTCTTTTTAATTATGTAATTGAGAAGAACTTATTATTATTATTTTTTTGCTATTTTTCTATCTTGCAGTAATTGAGAAATCATTAAAAATTAGAACACAATTCCATTAAAGTTGGGTAGGGGAGAGGCTGTATTAATATCCAAAACATTTCCTTTCTTAGACGGTAGGCTTGACAGATGAGATCATTAAATCTGAGTCTCTGTGATAGAGCACTGACATGGAGGGAAAACAAAGAGGTGCAAGAAATGGTTAATGAACGGACACCTGTTAGGTCTCGGCCAGGACTGAGTGCATGTCCTAGGGAAGCAAGAAAAGAGCGGGTAAAGACAAGAGGAATGAGCTGGAAGGGACACAGTGTATGCAAGGCTCCTGTTGTTCCTCTTGAAAGGCAGGTGCTGCTCATCCTAGCCCAGGACCAAAAAAAAAAAAAAAAAAGCAATCTTTAATATCTCATCTTTGGAATCTGACAGTCCTGGCAGCGAAAGCCTATTGTCTGCACAGACGAGATTGGACACATTCAGAGTGGTATGGCCGTAGACTGTTGTCTGCACAGAAACCATACTTCCCGATTTTTTGCAAACCTGCTGAAAAAGAAAAAAAGAAAGAAAGGAAGGAAGGAAGGAAGGAAGGAAGGAAGGAAGGAAGGAAGGAAGGAAGGAAGAAAGGAAGGGAGGAAGAAAAAGACTAGCTGTAGAGTAGGAATGCCTATTTCGTGTTACATCCAGAGCCATGACGTCTTTCCAGGTCTCAGACCTCCAGGCCTCATTCTGGTCGCTTCCTGTCCCAGTCTTCAGACTTCCCTGTCACCTCCTGCTGTGTCTTCTGCTTGGCAACAACTGGCATTTTTGCAAAAATCCCTCAGATTTTTAACTATGTTGCCTAAATGCACTTTTTTTTTAATTTGTTTGTTTTTGTTTTCTAAAGATGGCGATGTAAAGTTCCCTCCGCGATTGTCTCCTCTCTGCCTTGTTCAGGTAGTTCTTGGTTGAACTGCAACGGCTCTTTTCCAATGAAGGAAAAAAAAAATGGAGGATATTGCCTGAGGCAAGAAAAGTTAAATCAGCTTAGGATTTTGGCCTTTCCATGACGAAAGTGAGTTGAAATATATTTATACTTTTCTATGTGTCTTTTTGGGATATGTGCACCTAGTCAAAATAACCAAAAAACAAATCCAGTATTCTCAGGAATTTTTTCTTGTAAAAAAATTTAAAGATCTCCCTTTAGTATGAAATTTGGATTATTTTTGAGGAGATAATACACGCCTAAGTATTGGTGTGTGAGAGCGCACGTTTGTGGTATTTTTGTTCCATTAAAAATTTCTTTTTGAGCTGCTTGTCAGTTCAGTCACCAGGCTTCACTAAGCTTTGCTAATTTTGTGAAATTTGGAATAGTGTTTTGCACGTTAGAGATAATCCCTGAAAGCTTCCTTCTTGCAGATGGCCATAAATCATTCTCTCCACTAAAAGCCTCGATGTCATTCAGAATTTATTACACAGAGTGGGTAGTGGACTTAAAAGCCATTTCACCTGTCTTATTACTTCAATCATCTAATTTACGGGTTTCAGCTGCAATTGCAATTGGAAAAAGTATTTTCCTTCCCCTGATCAATGTGAGTCTGGTTTTGTATCCATCGCCGCTAACCCGCCTTGTCCAATTTTATCCTCTCTCTCTCTCTCTCTCTCTCTTTCGGATTTTATAGCTCCCGTGGTCATTGTCCAGCTTCTGTAATTCAAGGTAAGGCAGGTCTAAAATGGAAAGAACATGTCAACGAGGTTGGTGTAGATTGACTAAGCTTTACCAGCTCTTAGCTGCACTTGTCAAAAGATATCTTAGTTATTATTAGTTGAGCAAGCTGCCCTAGGGAAGGGGAAGCTGTCAAAAACTCCTGCGTTTAATACGTACATCTCTGGCTTCATGGAAAGAGTATGAAGGAAGCCGATTAAACACTGATGAGGTAAGCCTAAGTAACACACTTCACACAAAGAACGGTAAGGATTTGGTCGTCTTTATTGCCATTTTGGAGGTAGGATTTTTTTCTCTTCCACAATAATTAACCTCTCTTTCCCTGTGTCAGCCATTCTCATCCCTATGATGAAAGATAGTATTGATGGATTCATACAATGAAGACAAATATAGGACAGGGGGCAAACCCGTGGCAGCCTCCAGGCCCATGTGAACATCCCATGTGGGCGTAACGAGGATGAAACCACGGAGCCGTGTGGGCTCACAATGGACCACCCCCGGGATGGTTGTCAAAGTTAACTGCTATCTCCTTCAAGTTCACCATCAGGAAAATAAGGTGCGCCCTGAGATATTCCTATCCGCAGTTGCCATGAATACACGTAGCCCTTCCTGAGCTTACGTTTTCAATCCGTTCAACCTTAGGGGAAACTTCAAAATGGATTCCAAGCCTACTACTTGCAGTACTGGAGGACAACTGCACCCCTCTCTACGATTCTTAGCCCTGGGGCAGGAAGAATGTTTGTGTTTTGCATCTAGATACTCCCTTCTTTGATGCTCTTTCCTCCCTCCCTACGGGGGCTCCCTGGGTGCCCATCCTTCCCCATTCTTCTGTGGCCCAAGTATTGGTGGCCTTCGGAACAGCTCTTTCTCTTTCATGTCTCGCTTGCTGGGAGAGCATACTGCTACAACAGATGCTGGAAACGCCTCATACTTGTATTTTAAACTCCTTAGTTTCCATGATGTGGGCAGGAGAGCCAGTCCTGATGAAAGGACTGGAGGAGATGTCCCTCCTGAGAGCTCTTGGGAAATGTGTTACCAAGTAAAGTAGACATGGGCGAGGAAATACCTTCCTTATTCTCTAGATATTGTTGTGTCAGCCCGTGACACATGGAACGGCTAGAAGCATCTTGTCTACATGTGGAAAGGGCAAAGTGGAAAGATGACAGCCCCTGAGTCCTTGGTGGAGAGCTGTCCTGTAGCTGGAACACACTGCTTATGAAAAACGAGGTATGTTTGCAGAGGCAGGTGGTGTTTAACAGGCTGGCTGAATTTTCTGGAATTTCTGGCTCTGTGATGCACACATCCTTGTCTCTACAATGTGTGGGATACTATTCCTTTTTAGTGGTTCTTGTTCCCTTTGAGTTAAATCAGCTCCTCAGCTGAGGCAGAGAGGTTAAGGTAGAAGGTCCATGATTTCAGATCCACCTGGAAATTTGCTCATTGAAGACAAGTATGGAAAACTAAAATCAAGACTCACAGTGTTTACATGTAGGAAGCTCTACTTCTTTCTTTCTCTCTTCTTTTTTTGGCGGGGGAGGGGGTTAGGTGAATTCTCTACCCAGATTTAAGAAGACATGATTCCACAATTATTTGAAGTATCATGAAGCATAGACAGACTCTTTCTTTAAAGTGAACATTGGAGGGGCCCTTGGATGGCTCATTTGGTTCAGCAACCAACTCTTGATTTTGGCTCAGGTCATGATTTCAGGGTCCTGGATTAGAGCCCCACTTCGAGCTCTGCACTTAGCCCAGAGTCTGATTTTCTCTCTCCCCTCTACTTTGCCCCTCTCCCTGCTCACTCTCAATCTCTCTCTCTAAAATAAATACATAAAATCTGAAAAAATAAGTGAATATTGGAAACCAAATGTTGCCTAACAACAATAAAACTGCAGGTTGATTTCACTGATGAATCAATGCAAACATTCTAGATAAAATATAAACAAGTTGATTCCAACAGCATATTAAGAGGAAAAAACCACCTTGACCACATGGTATTCATGCCAGTGATCTAAAGAATGGATTAATATTTGGAAATATTTAAAGTAATTCTCATATTTTAAACAGGAAGGGAAAAATCATGTAAGCATTCCCACTCATTCCAAAAAACAAAAAAAATTCCTTGAACAACACTGTGTATTATTCTTCATAAAATAGGAACAGTGGACCTGATGTATAAATAGATAAATGGAGATCATGACCGTATTCCGGTGTGATAGGAAGCTGACATGAGTTAAAAAAAAAAAAAAGCTAAAACTTGAACTTCCCTGAGAAGGGAGCATGTTATATGTGAAAGTTACAACATCACAGCCAGAAGACTGTACTTGCATTTCAATTCTCACACCTGCAATCTGTAGTGAGACATTAGTCACATCACTCCACTCTTGGGTTCATGACACTTCATCTAAAAAATGAGGCCAGTAATGGAGGCCATAGAAGGATTAATATGATAAAAAAATGTAAAACATCTAATTTCTACTGGGTTTTCATAAATAGTTGTTGAAAAAATATATTACCTCTACTGGAGTTTTAGACACCCAAACATATTGGGGGGGGAAAAAAAACTAGGAAAAATTTGAACATATCCTTAGCTGAAGTCAATGTGTATCATGTCTTCCAAATAATCTAGTTACATGAGTTCTTTATCCTTCTGACAATTCCAGATAAGGTCTTCAATGATAAAAACAAGAGTTCCAAAAACCTTCCTGGACATGTATCACAAGAGAAAGTTTTTTGTTTGTTTGTTTGTTTTGTCACTTGTTTTGATCCAAAAAGACAATACATATTCTCTGAAAATGTGCCTGCAATCTGTTGATTTGGGATCCATGTCATTCTCCAGATAATGAGATACATTCACCTTCCTCAAGGCTCATCTGTGAAGGCCCCTTCCCTTCTGTCTGTCTCTCTGGTCCTCTGCTTCTCCAATCAAGCATGCATAATTTATGGAAGATTGGAGAAGCAGTTAACTTTTTTCCTTCCTCTCATAACTCTCTTCTGAAATTATAAATTAATTTCTGTAACATAGCTCTGCAATGTATCTGAGACTGTGATTCTATTTATCTGGAGTGCAGCAGCGAGAGAGGGAGGAATGCAGACCAGCTCGATCCCTGGGGTCCATGTTGAGTCTGAATAGGTTCCTATCCTCTTTGTAAAATCAAATCATGTGTTTTTATACTTCTATAGTTTCAGTTTCATTTTGTTCAAATGCTTTATGTCATCAATAAGCACAATCTCTTTGAAGAGGCAATAGGAATGCAAGAAATTGGGCTTCAGAGAATCCCAAGTCTAAAAGATGTCTTCATTTTGAAGAAGGCATTGAGCAAATTTCTTCAATGAGATTGTACAGTGTTGTCTGAATATAATAAAACAAAGTAAATGACCACATTCTGCTTCAGTTCCTTAAAAATGTCCCATAAATTCTCAGTGGATAATTTGTAGTTTTTATCTCTTTGTTCATCCCATCATGTAATGAGTAGGTTTTGCAAAGTAGGCAAAACACAATCTCTTTGTATGCACTAAGAAATCTAAACTGTGCCCACCCGCCATCACACTTGACCATAATGCATTTTTTTCTTGTTGTTCTAGGTGCCCCATCTGTGAATGTAAATTCAGCTTTTCTGTATTTAGATCAAACTTCTTATATTTTTTGCTCATAGGCAGGTCATCCATAGATGTTCTTGTATACTATAATTCTTTGACATTATTTCTCACTAAAAAGCAGGCCACATTTCAAGCAGACCATATCCAGGGGGCTGTTAATATAAACAAATTAGTGGTATTAAAATATCTTTTTCTGGGGCACCTGGGTGGCTCAGTGGGTTAAAGCCTCTGCTGTCAGCTCAGGTCATGATCCCAGGGTCCTGAGATCGAGCCCCGTATCGGGCTCTCTGCTCTGCGGGGAGCCTGCTTCCCCCTCTCTCTCTGCCTGCCTCTCTGCCTACTTGTGATCCTTGTCTGTCAAAAAAATAAAGTCTTTTAAAAAAGTTATAAAAAATATCTTTTTCTGATGATAAAGAAGAGGAAATCTAGGAAATGCATAAAAAGAGAAGAAAACAACAATTGTGGGTTGTTCTATCATTTAGAGATAACCACTCTTGAAAGATTTTCATTTGTTTAATACCTCCTTTGCAGTGTATATGTACGTGGGATATATGACTATATCTGTGCATTTCTATTTATGTTTGGAGGGGGAAGAAGAAGGCCTGTCTTGGTTTTTCTCAAATGATAAATCTTAGGTTGCTGTCTGCTTTACCAATTCCCCAACAAACTCTAGCTTCTTTTCATACCTTTATTATTTGTTTGATTGATTCATTTTGCTAATATTTTATTAAGAGCTCAGAAAGTTACAGAAATCTTCCCAATGACCTACTTCTAAATCTCCTCTATGCTTTTAACTCACTTATAATTCTTTTAGGAAAATAGTAGACATTTAAATACCTAGTGTTACAAACTTCCTGCATAAAAGAGAAGAACTCTCTCCTCGCTTATAAGTAGAGAGATATTTTACCCAATTCTTGGGCATCAAGACCTCAGGGGTGTAATAGCTGCCTCTTACAGATGATCAACTTTCATGTTCCCATTTTATAGGTAATATTACTCTGTGAAAAGTCGATGTCCAGTTCTCCTAGGACTAGCACTGCTCTGGTGATTTCTGACTCAAATCCAAAGCACAAATTACAGTGAAAGAGTGGCTGTGGAATCCTCTGTTTTATAGAGTTAGAAAAAAAATCGTCAAAGATGCATTGATCAAGAGGTTTCTGTGACCTCTCAGGGGCTTTCTTAAGTGACACCTTCATCTGTGATGCCATTTAACCTCTCTCTCCTCTCTGCTGCTTGACTCCAACTTATGGGGACAGCGAGTTAGGAACAAAGTAGATAGGGACAGAGACGCAGCGAAAGGTTGGACCTCTGGTCTACCCATGAAGAGAAGACCAGTCGTAAAAACCGAGAATCACTTATCATCCTGAATTTTGTCTCTAGGTAGTGTGACAATATGCTTACAGAGACTGTATTTGATAACAAAAAATGTAATGAAAAATTCTGTAAGGTGGAACAAATTCTTGACAGCTAGCCCCACTTTATTTGGAACAAGGAGATAAGGATTTAATTAAAAATTCCTTGAGAGGACATCAGCTTTTGAGTGCTCTTACCTCATCAGGAGTCAGATTTCTTTTATTTTGAAAAATGTGCTTTGTGTGTGAAATCTAATTATAATCTTAAATATTCCTAACATCACTAATAAAATATCATTTTAATATTCTATAACTGATATTTAAACATTCAAAATGTTATTAGTTATTTCAACAAGGCCAAAGCAAATTATTATCCAACTATTTAAGAATTTCATGAACATATGACTCAAAGAAGAATTCGCACCACTTTTACCCTAATTTTCTTTCCCCAAAAAGAACTACCTATGTTATGTGACTTAGACACATTTCCTTCTAGAATAACTAGACTGTGTCTTAGCTCATTTGTGAAATACCCTCAGGGATGTTAGTATTAACAACAATAACATTTGAAACTCCACTATTTGGGAATCTATGAAAATTTACATCAGAATTCTGTACAAATGGTATGTACTAAAACGCTTGCCAGGAAAATTAATCTTGCAAAGAGGCTTTTAAAATGACATGGATTCCCCAAATAATAGGCCATCTTCTTTCTGCCGAAGCACTTTGAACCCCGGCAGCATGGTATATTGTAAATATTAGCATGGTGTATCATATTGTAAACATTTGTTTTTTTTTTGTTTTTTTTTTTTTTAAGATTTTATTTATTTATTTGACAGAGAGAAATCACAAGTAGACAGAGAGGCAGGCAGAGAGAGAGAGAGAGAGGGAAGCAGGCTCCCCGCTGAGCAGAGAGCCCGATGCGGGACTCGATCCCAGGACCCTGAGATCATGACCTGAGCTGAAGGCAGCGGCTTAACCCACTGAGCCACCCAGGCGCCCCTGTAAACATTTGTTTATGTGCTTCTCTCCTCCACTGGACTGACCTGCTTGAAGACCTGAGCCACCTCTTACTCATCTTTTTGTTCTCACGTGTTAGCACAGTGCCCAACACAAAGTCTCCTTCTGGTATGCATGGATGCACTTGAAATAAATGTGCGTTTTTAAGCACTTGGGAGATAACCATTTATATATATAAAACACTGTAATGGAGTGAGCAGAGACCAACCCTCATGAACTGGTGCTTTGAAATGTTAATGTAAAATCATTCTATTCATCATGAAGGAGAGAATTTGGGACGAGAGAGATCTGGCATCGGCTTTGGCATTTATTAGCCATGTAACCGGACACACCAGCAAACCACTGCGAATCTTAGTCTTTTCCTATGAAATGTGGTTATTAATTATACCTCACTGATTTGTAAGGATCAGATGGCTGAATGTGTGAAAAGTGTTTAACATCATACTTGCCACATAATAAGCTCCCAATAAATGTTATTAGCTGGACATTCTACTTGTATTTCCAAGTTAATTCATTTATACTTTTTTTCTTCTAGCATTTTCTTGGTGAATGGCTAGTAATTAGAATATTCATATGCCACGTTTTTAAAAATATTCATTACATGGGAATTCTCCAGTTTATATATAGGCTTCATATGTTTATACATAGGGATGTGTTTGTATGTATATACATATGTATTTCTGTATGGTACTGAATTATATTTAGGATTGTATTTGATGTTTTCTCACATAAGACTATAACTATTCTATTGTTTTTAGAAGCTTCATAAAATCATACAAAATATGTTTCTACAGTTTCTTTTACTTTTTTTATATTTTGAATTTTTAAAGGTATATCTTTAAATCATCAGATACTCATTTTGTGCTGAAATGTCTGCTTGGTAGAAGGCCTGTGCATTACTTCATGTCACTGTTGTACATGCTTAAAAGGTACAAGGAGGCCCTTTATCCAGCAACCACATTACCATGGATTAAGACCTGACATTTTAACTTAAGTCATCAAGATATTGTCATTGAATTGTTGAATTTTACCTTTTTTTAAAGACTTTATTTATTTGACAGAGAGAGATATCACAAGTAGGCAGAGAGCCGGCGGGGTGGGGGTGGGAAGCAGGCTCCCTGCTGAGTAGAGAGCCCGATGCGGGGCTCGATGCCAGGACCCTGAGATCATGATGTGATCCCCATTGAGCCCCCGGGGGGGATCCTGAACCTTTGAATTTTCTTAAGAAATTAATTGAAACAAGATTTCAAGGGTGATAGCAATATGAATTGTGGTGCCAAAACATAAATTAGAGGGGAAAAAATTATAATAGTGTAAACATTTCAATAAAAACCAAGCTGAATAATTTTCTTTCAAGTTTTTTTTTTTTTTTCTATTTAAATTGATAGTCTCCCCTTTATATAAATGCGGTCCTCCTGGTCACAATGAAGGACACAACAGTCTTCCAGTAGGCACTGAGGCGTTCAGGGAATTTCTTCTTTAATATATCTGCTTTGAAAACCGCTTCTATTTTCATACTACCAACTCATGGTTCTCCCAGAAAAAGGGGGGTGGTGGGGAACATCATACAGATTACTGAAAAATCACAGTGCATTGAAGAGATTTCTGTTCTCATCGAGATATTCTCTGAGCATTGCTAACAAAGAGGAAAACGACGATTTCTATTTTCTTCTTTGCTGTGGCAGGATGGCCAAAGCTCCACACATGAGCGAGAGTCCCAGACAAGAACTCCCAAGCTGGAATCAGCCTTCGTGTAGCTTCAGTGGAGGCTGAGCTGGGGTTTTCGATGCGGAGATTCAGACGGATCAGCTTGGAGTCTTAAAAAAATTCAACTTTCCAAAGAGAAAGTGAGAGTTAAAGCAGATCTCAAACTTCCTTGCCTGGGAGCCAAACACGGCATTTCTCTCCCAGGGACAGAGCTCATGAGGAATTTATGCCGCGGACAGGCAAGAGTCTGAGAATGAGAAATTGTATTTCCTAAATCCTCTAGAGACTATTGCAGACTCGTGTGGCCTGAAGGAGCCTTCTTTGTGTCTTCTGATTTTCAGGAAAACATATTTTTTAAGCCACTACAGGAGAGGTGACATTTCATTTTCTTCATAAAAGACTCTCTTGGAAGGTTATTTTAGTTTCTCTCCCAGAACCATCCCAAAGAGGTTTTTCTTAGTCCAATCAGGACTCATATCTCTTATAAAAGATGGAGAGAAGGTGGGCCAGGTTATTCAGGGCTTGAGGAACGTGGATGAGAGTAATTTAAAGTTTTTCCTTGTATCACCAGAGTTCCATCTATATCCTTCTGAAGTTAGAGAGCCAAAGCTGAAGGATGATTTCCAGGTCCTCCAGGAGATAGGAAGTAGGCCATTGCCCGCTTCAAAATTGTTTTGCTTCTGCATGTGTGTCTTCCCATCGTGTGTGTGCTTATTAGTCGCGTGTGAATGCTTGTGGTAGAAAAGTCCCAGCCAGCGAGCACTTCTGCTCTTGACCCGCAAGTCATCATGAACACATCAAGCCCCTTTTCCTCTCTGAGCTCTGGAAGCTTGAATGAAACAACGATTACAAACCAATCGGCACTGTCACAGTAGATGAAAATCTGATCATCTCAGCCCCAGATTTCAAATCAGCCATCATCCTCTTGTCAGGGACCAGAGGATGTGGATTTCAAGCAAGGTGGACCTCAGAATCCAGAGGAAAGCCCTGAGTGATCTTCCAGTCACCTAAAACTTTCTAAGCGTTAGTTCTCCCGGGTAATAATAAGTGTCGGTGTATTTGTTCTCACACATCCTTTACAGTCTGCAGTTGATCAAAGAGGCTAAGACATGGGGCAATAAATTACCTTCTTTTGTGGATTAAGATAAATATAGGATAACTCTAAATGTATTATCTAATCGAACTCTCTGTGATGAAAAAAATATATTCTCTTCTGTCCAGCATGGGAGCCATTAGCCAGGGGTGGCTCTCGAGCACTTGAAATGGGTTAGTACAGCTGAGGAATTGAGTTCTTAATTTTAAAGAATTTAAATATAAAGAACCACATGTCGCTAGTGGTTCTGCTCTAGGATTAGACAGGGAACTTCTATACAACGTTTCCATGGAAAGTATCCTACAGTATGTTTTAAAGTGTTCTGATTAAAGTGTATGTTTCCTTTTCTGTTCTAAGCCTACGTAAGATGTATATTACAGAAAAATAATTATAAAACCTGGAATGTTGTTTGCTTTGGAAGTGTGTGGATATGGGTGATCTAATTTTTGAAATTATGAAATATAAAAAATTATAGGCTGGTTCCTAAGAAGTGATTCATGTGAATTGTTCAGAAAAATAGAGACATGATGTGTCTGTGAGTATTCTATTTATTATAAAGGTATATGCAGAGTCCCTTTATGGGCTGCGAGAACATATTGTTTATAACAGAAGCTGTGTTCTGTATTTTTGTTCTTACATCATCTGGTACATGGGAAGCACTGAGTTTTGAATTTTTGAGATTTTATTTATTTATCAGACAGAGATCACAAGTAGGCAGGGAGGATCCCAGGATGCTGGGATCATGACCTGAGCCGAAGGCAGAGGCTTTAACCCACTGAGCCACCCAGGGGCCCCTGAGTTTTGATTTCCAAAAGAATGAGTAGTGGGGCATCTGGGTGGCTCAGTTGGCTAAGCATCCAACTCTTGATTTCCGCTCAGGTCATGATCTCAGATCAAGCCCCGTGTCAGGGTCCGTGCTGGGCATCGAGTCTGTTTAGGATTCTTTCTCTCCCTCTTCCCCCTGCTCCCACGTGTGCATTCTCTTTCTCTAAAAAAAGAAAAAGGAAATAAATAGAATTTATCAGGCTCTATCTAAATATCAGAGAGGATCTCTCTTCAAATCGGCCAAGAAGCAGTGATTCAACAGGAAATGAAAGGAGGGTTCTCTAGCAACTCATCATTTTTTAGCTGAAAACTTGCCCTTTGGCTGATCAGCTCACTGCAGGAACTCCAAAGAAATGAAAGCACAAAGTGGGACCAGCAGCATTTCCTAACATGTACGCAGCCCTTGACCGCAAAGTAACATCAAGTTGTAACCAGTTGACCTTGCGCTTTGCTCTCAGGCCATCTCTGTGCTGTTTTTGTGAGCACAGAAATTTCAAGCGATTATGTTTTAACTTAAAATGCACCAAGTAGGGGTGTCTGGGTGGCTCAGTGGTTAAAGCCTCTGCCTTCGGCTCGGGCTCAGCCCAGGGTCCTGGGATCGAGCCCCGCATCGGGCTCTCTGCTCAGCAGGGAGCCTGCCTCCTCCTCTCTCTCTGCCTGCCTCTCTGCCTACTTGTGATCTGTCTGTCAAATAAATAAAAATCTTAAAAAAAAATAAATGAACCATGTATATGCATTACCTGGGGGGAAAAAGTAGTATGAGATGATTGCACAGGCAATGTTTCTTGTAGTTTTTTTTCTTTTTTTTTTTTAATCATGAAGAATGGCTCTGCAGTTCATCTCCTTAAAGAACTGAACTCTTCCTTAGCAGAGGATTAGTGTAAATCTCAGACTAGACTTACCTGTGTTCTGGGCCAAACTGGTAGGTTTAGAACCCTCTTGTCCTGAGGCAGAAAGCCAGGTTCCTATCTAACGGCCGAGGGTTTATGGAAAGTTCTCAGAGTAGGTGCTGCGTTTTCTCATAAACCTCCAGC
Source organism: Mustela nivalis (assembly GCF_964662115.1). NCBI lineage: Eukaryota > Metazoa > Chordata > Mammalia > Carnivora > Mustelidae > Mustela > Mustela nivalis. The sequence continues at coordinate 149,830,892 of NC_139024.1, read as the reverse complement.
CCTCTACTGATGGAGACTGGCAAGCCTTGCAAATCAGTTCAGGACTAATTCCTGTTCTTGATTATCAAGCAACATTTTGATTCTCAGCACCCTCTAGTAAGACACCTCCAGAACTAGTTTGTTTATCTTCTCCTTAGAGCCTGACCTAAAATCTCAGACACTTAGCACCCAGTTAAAAAAATATTCCTGAATGGTTTGCAGATGATGGCCCTAGGGTCAGGTGATGACAAAAATCTGTAATAGTGGATGTCTTCCAAAAAAAAGTCAGATTTATGGCAAAGAATTCAATGATAGGTGAATAGCCTGAATTTCTTAGAAAGTTTTTCTACCTTCCCAGCCGTACACCTGGTATCAGATACAAACCAGTACCAAAATATGTGCCTTTTTATCAACTTGTGGATGTGAGTTAGGGAGCTCTTACACCATAAAAATTTTCTAAGGAGGTTGCATAGTGTAATCGGGTATTTCTAGGGGCCAATGGCTAGCAGCCTCAGTTTTTCAAATTGCTTTAATGACTGGTAACAGGTCGTAGACAATGAAGATAATTCCAGCTCCGTGTAGTAGTGGTATAATGTAGGCTACTGACTCACCATTGGACAAAAATCCTCAAACCCGCTCGTGATCAGTTCAAATAAAAAATCACGGATTTCAACACAGCCATGAAACTTCTTGTCTCCAATTTTAACATCAGGGATTCCTAAATTTTTGCTTACCTCCGAGTTGTAAGTGACACTATAAGCAGTAGGTGTCCCGGTGCCATCTGGCTGGAAACAGCAAATGTAGATCCATTACCATGTGGTGGAGTGCCGGCAGAGTAAGAATAGTTTCACTTCATCGTAACTTGCTGATGCAAGTAAAGACACAGCTGACTTTCTGGAAGAGTCTTCATATAGGTGAGTTCAGTATTGGGGAATGTCTCCTCCAAGTCATGGGGACAGCCTCAGGAGGATTTGAGTCCCCACTCTTTTGTGGGTAAGAGGAAGATCATTGCATCTTTATATTTGTTATTTTGGTTGGTGGTTTTATTTGTTTTCTGTTGCTGTAAAAAGTGCCACAACTTCAGTGACATGAAACAATATTCATGTGATTTTTTGTTACCTAGCAGTTTCTGTAGGTCAGAAGTCTGGATACAGTGTAGCTCAGCAGGTTTCTCTCCTTAGAATCCTGTAAGACCAAAGTCAAGATGAAGGGAAGGTTACATTCCCTTCTGGAGCCTCTGGGGAAGAATCTCGTTTGGGTTGTTGGTAGAATTCAGCGGTCTCTGTGCTTGAGTGTTGCTTGCTGGCTGTCAGCTAGGGGCAGCCCTTAGCACCTAGAAAACTCTCTGCCACTGAACCACTGCAATAGGATCTCAAACCCTGCTCACGCTTGGAATGTCTCTGACCTTCCTTTCTACTGAATCTCTCAGACCCCAGCTACAGAAAGTTCTCTGGACTGTAGGCAAGGGCTCATGTGGTAAGTCTGGATCCCCTTGGATAATTTGGTTCATCTCTCTACCTTGAAGTTCTCCACTTGAAATAGATCTGCAGTCCTCTTGCCATGTAAGGTAACACATTCAGTGGTCTAGGGACTAGAGCTTGGAAATCTTTGGGGAGCCATTATTCTGCCTACCACAGTGACTGTCAGCTTCAATTGTTTGTATTCATTGTAGCTTTAGAAGGTTACTTTTACCTCTCTGTCTCCCTCTCACCCTGCCTTTCATTTAGAAACCTGGAATACTGAGAGGAAGAGCCTTTCTATATTGTTCTAGAAGTTTTTTCTCTTGCAATTTCTTCATCAAGTACAATGTAGACATTTGTTATTAAATCTGGAAACCTGGGGGCACCTGGTGGCTCAGTGGGTTAAAGCCTCTGCCTTCAGCTCAGGTCGTGGTCCCAGGGTCCTGGGAACGAGCCCTGCATTGGGCTCTCTGCTCAGCGGGGAGCCTGCTTCCTCCTCTCTCTCTGCCTGCCTCTCTGCCTACTTGTGATCTCTCTCTGTCAAATAAATAAGTAAAATCTTTAACAACAACAACAAAAATCTGGAAACCTGAAAAGCAAAGTCCCTGTGAAATAATGAACAATTCCAAGGCTAAGGACATTATAAATTTAATGGGATTCACTAAGAGTGCCACTGGATAAGAAAGCAGTTCCTTGAATCCATCCATTTTTATAGTATTTAGCTTTTTAAAAACCACAAATTTTTAAAAGTTTTTAAAAGATTTTATTTATTTGAGAGATAGAGTGAGTACAAGCAGGGGTAAGAGCAGAGGGAGAGGAAGAAACAGGCTCCCCGCTAAGCAGGGAGCCCAATGCGGGACTTGATCCCAGGACTGTGAGATCATGACTTGAGCTGAAGGGAGACACTTAAATGACTGAACCACCTAGGTGCCCCTAAAAAACTACAAATTTCATAAAGGCTGCTGTATTTGCAAGAACAATGAGGTGTTGATTGTCTAAGCATGAAATGTATGTGCCCAATAAAGTCCTATTCATAGTTCCTTTTAGTGTCTACAAAACCACACTACTAGAAATTATCACAGTGTCAGGTTCAGTGTGTTCAAGTTGATAAAACCTTGCTTGATAAGATACCAGTAACCTTAAAACCCTAGAATGCTGTCAGTTTTCTTTTTCAGTTTATGCTGTGCTAATTAGTCTGTTCAGGCTTCATACTTCTCTTTGGTAATTTTATATTTTTCTAGACAACTGTCCCTGTCATTCAAGTTTTCAGAGTTCTTGGTAATTTTGAAATGTTCTGTTACAATTTAAAAAATATCTTGATTTCTAGAGACATCTATCAAGTTGTGCTTTATTTTGAACTTATTTTTTTTGTTCTTCTTATTATTTTATGTGTTTTCCTTGATATACTCACAAAAGTATTTCGTTAGTGTTTTAAGTGAGGTACCAGTTTGCTTTAATTAATTTTAGGTTTTTCTTTCATGCATGTTATCATTATGGGGTTGTATCTTTACTTCCTACTATTGCTTTATCTGGGTTCATTTTGTTATTCCTTTTATAGCATGTTCTGTGGAAATAGTCATTTAATCTAGAGTATTTTTTTAATAAAAAAATAAAATAACAATCAAAAAAATAAATAAATAAATAATAGAGTATTTTTAAGAAATAATTGGAAGTATATAATTGCCTTTATCCCACTGACATCTATATGTAGTATTTAGTAAATTATTAAATTAAATTATTAAATATTATTAACATTGTTAAAATATATTAACATTATTAACATTAAATATTTTCAATTTTCATTTTGTTTTCCTGCTTTACTCATTCCCATTGACACACGGGGAAAAAAATCCCAGATATATGGAGTTAGTAGGGAAGGGGCTGTTTTTTTGTTGACTTCTAGTTCTATTGTGTGTAATCTGGCCATCTTGATACTAATAATGTGGAATATGTTGAAACTTCCTTTATATCTAGAGCATTTTTTGTAAATGGTCTTTGCATAGTTGAAAATACTGTACATTCCCTGTTTTTTAGGAATGCAGAGTTCTATACAAATCTGTTACAGCAAATTTGTTCATTATGTTGTTCAAATCTCCTACATCCTTGCTTTTTTAGGGAGTATCTGATCTGTCCATGTATGACAGATACGCACTATGATTTTGGAATTTTCTGTTTTGGTTTGTATTTCTATTAAATTTTTCCCTCTCTATATTTTGAGTTTTATTTGGGTTCATTCAAGTTCAAAATTTTCTATCTCATTATTACAACTTTCCATTTATTGATATGTAAAATGTCTGTGTTCCTTGGATTCTCTTTTGTCAGATTTAATATCATTATACCTTCTTTTTTGTTAGTATCTGACTGCTTTGCATTCCCCCCTTCCCTTATTTGCAACTCTCTGATTCCTCTTCATTCAGCAGTGTGCATTTATTTTGTAAGTAGCCTCTATTTGTATATCGTATTACCTACTCTGAGGTTCTCTTCTAATAAGTTATTCACATTTACTGCTGTTACTAGGATCTTTAGATTTATGTCTAGTTCCTTGTTCCATGCATTTTCTATTTATAGGCATAGTACCTTGGAGATACTGCAGGTTGGGTGCAACTCCACCACAGCAAAGCAAATATTGCGAGTCAAATGAATTTTTCGGTTTCCCAGTGCATAGAGAAGTTATGTCTACATTATACTGTAGACTATTAAGTGTGAAATAGCATTATGTATGAGAAAACAATGTAGGCAGTCTAATTTAAAAATACTGTATTGATAAAAAATGCTAGCCATCCTCTGAGATGTCAGTGAGTCCTAATCTTTTGGCTGATGGAGGAACTTCTCTTGATGTTGCTGCCTCTGGCTGCTCAGGGTGGTGGTTGCTGAAGGTGGGGGTGGCTGTGGCCATTTCTTAAAACAAGACAAAAATGGAATTTGCCACGTCAATAGACTCTTTTTTTCACAAATGATTTTTCTGTAATATGTGATGCTATTTGGTAGCATTTTACCCGCCGTAGAGCTTCTTTCAGAATTGGAGTCCATCCTCTCAAACCCTGCTGCTTCTTGATCAACTAAGTTCATGTACTGGTCTAAATTCTTTGTTGTCGTTCCAATGACATGAAGATGGCATCGCCACCAGAAGTGAATTGCGCCCCAAGAAACCACTTCCTTTGTTCACCCATAAGGAGCAACTCCTCATCCTTTCAAGTTTTATTGCAAGATGGCAGCAGTGCAGGCCCATCTTCAGGCTCCCCTCCTAGCTCTCTTGCTGCTTCTGTCACATCTGTGGTGATTTTCTCCACTGAAGTCTTGAATCCGTCAAAGTTATCCGTGAGGTTTGGAGTCAACTTCTTCTAAATTTCTTTTCATTGTTGGTGTTTTGACCTCTACCCATGAGTAGTTCCTAATGGCATCTAGAATAGTGAATAGAATAGTGAATTCTTTCTAGAACGTTTTCCATTGACTTTGCTCAGATCCTCCAAAAGAATTACTATCCATGGCAGCTACATAGCCTTATGAAATGTGTTTCCTAAGTAATATGATTTGGAAGTCAAGATCACATCTTGAACCTTGTGTGTTAGGAGGCATTAAAATAGTATTTGTCCAACTGTCCATCTCCACCAGCTCTTGGGTGATGAGGTGCATTGTCATTGAACACTAATATTTTGAAAGGGATCATTTTTTTCTGAACAGTAGATGATCACAGTGGGCTTAAGATATTGTGAACCATGTTGTAAGCATGGGCTGTCATCTAGGCTTTGTTGTTCTGTTTATAGAGCACAGGCACAGTAAATCTAACATCGTTCTTAAGGGCCCTAGGATTTTCAGAATGGTGAATAGGCTTTGGCTTCAACTTCAAGTCAGAAGTTGCATTGGCCCCTGACAGAGCCAGCCTGTGCTTTGGAGGCAGGCATTGGCCTCTCCTTTCCAGCTATGCAGTTCCTGGATGGTATCTTCTTTCAAGAGAAGGTTGCTTCATCTGCATTGAAAATCTGTTGTTTCCTGCAGCCGCCTTCATTAGCTCTCTCCGCTTGATCTTCTGGAGAACTTGCTACAGCTTCTCTATCATACACCTGCTGCTTCACCTTGTACTTTTACTTTATAGAGAAGGCTTCTTTCTTTAAACCTCATGAGCCAAACTCTCCTAACTTCAGACTTTTGTGTGGCTTCCTCACCTGTCTCAGCCTTCATAGAATTGAAGAGAGTTAGGGCCTCACTGTGGATGAGGCTTTGGCTTAAAGGATACTGTGTCTGCTTTGATCTTCTGTCCAGACCACTCAGACTTTCTCTGTATCAGCTTTCTTATCATTCATGTGTTCATGGGAGTGGCACTTCTCCTTTCCTTCAAGAACTTTCCTTGTGTTCACAACTTGACTAACAGACTCAAGAGGCTGAGCTTTCAGCCTGTCTCAGCTTTCCACATGCCTCTCTCCCTGAGATACATCATTTCTAGTTTTCAGTTTAGAGAGACCTGGGACTCTTCCTTTCACTTGAACACTTAGAGGCTATTGTAGGATGATTAATTGCCTAGTTGCAATACCGTTGTGTCTCAGAGAGCAGGGGAGGGAAAGGGAGAATAGTCGGTCAGTGGAGAAGTCAGAACACACACATTTATCAATTAATGTTGCCATCTTACGTGGGTTTGGTTCTAGGATGCCAAAATAATTACAATAGTAACTTGAAAGATCGAAGTCAGGGAGCCTGGGTGGCTCAGCCAGTTAAGTGTCGGCTCAGGTCATGACTCCAGGGTCCTAGGATCTAGCCCCAGGCTGGGCTCCCTGCTCTGCGGGGAGCCTGCTTTCCCCTCTGCCTCTGCCTCTATCTCTCTCTCTCCTGAATAAATCAATAAAATCTTAAAAAAAAAAAAAGAAAAAAAATTAAAAAAAAAGAAAGATCCAAGTCACTGATCACAAATCACCATAACAAATGAAGTAATAACAAAAAAGTTTGAAATGTTGGAAGAATTCACAGAATGTGACAGAGACATGAACAGAGCAAATGCTGTTGGAAAAATTGCACTAGTAGACTTGCTGGATGCAAGGTTGCCACAAACATTCCGTTTGTCAAAAAAAAAAAAAAAATACAATATCTGTGAAATACTATAAAGCAAAGCACAATAAAATGAGGTGTGCCCATACTGTACCTAGTCATTGTTTCCTTTTCTTCTCCATTGTGATTCTGTTGAATTGTTCAAGATTTCTTTGTTCTATTTTTTCCTGTATTGGTTTAAAGCTGTACTTTGAGTTTCTATCCTCCGTATTTACCCATAGATGGTTAACACCCATAAATACCTGTTAGAGTTTCTAATAAGGTCTGTTGTTACTCAGTTACTTTCTACCCCCCTCGGGAAGTTAAAAATGTTGAAATGTTTTTTATTCTATGTTCTACTCACTAACCACCAGCCACCTCAATAAAAACAAAAACAAAAACAAAAAAACCCCACCATAACCCATGCTTCATCTGATTTTTAATTTCAACTAATTATTAAAATAATTTAATTTGTTATCACTATTTATTCAGCTATTACTAATACACTTTACTGCTTACATATTGCTTGCCATTTAAAAAAATCTAAGTTGTTCCTTCTGTGTTTACTTCTTTTCTTGTTAGAATAGTTTACTTATGTGAGAGTTTATAGGTAGTAGAGTTCCAAGCGTTTAAACATATTAAAATGGGTTTATTTACCTTCTGAGGTTTTCTTGTGCATTGAGTTCCAGTTCTTATTTTCTCTCAGGACTTAGAAATAGTTTTCAGTGCTTTCTTGCAGTCTGTGGTACCGATAAGCAATCCAACGCCAGTGTGATTCTTATTTTTGAGCATAATCTTTCTTTTTTCTCTGGTAGATTTTGTAATTTTGTTTGTTTATTTAGAGAACATGAGAGGGGGTGGTGCAGAGGGAGAAAAAGAATCTTAAGCAGGCTCCATGCCCAGCTCTCGCGACCCTGACGTCATGACCTGATCAGAAATCAAGAGTTGGATGCTTAACCAACTGAGCCACCGAGGCACTCCCTTTTTTCTCTTTATAGTTGTGTTTGTGCTATGGTATTCTGTGTGAGGTTTTACGTTTGTTTTCCTTCCTGGCTCTTACTGAGCCCTGACAACCCAAGGACTCGTGTTTTTCCCTAACTACTTCCGGCAAACAGTTGGCTTCCCTGCGACCCCCAGTATTGCTTATCTTTCATGCTTTCTCTTATTTGCTTCTAGAAATATCATTACAGATAGATCCAGTTTGGGGTTTCTATTCCAAATGTCTTAAATTTTCCTATAGCTTTTCATGTTTTAAATTTTCTTATAGCTTTTCATCTTTTTTTGTTTGTTTGTTTTTTCTCTTTTGTGCTGGGATTTAAAATAATTCTTTAGTCCAATCTTCCAGCTGAGGGAGATACTCTCTGGTTGTTAAGACTATGTACTGAGGTTTTAAAGATCTGGGTACACAAAATTGGGTTTGTTTTAATCCTAGGTTCATGAACACATTAACACCATTGCTCTGGCCAGTATCTTTTTTTTTTTTTTTTTTAAAGTAGGCTCCATGCCCCGTATGGAGCCCAGTGCAGGGCTAGAGGTCAGCACTCTGAGATCAAGACCTGAGCTGAGATCAAGAGTCAGACACTTAACTAACTGAGCCACAGAGGTGTCCTATAGCCAGTATCATTTTTACTTCATTTAGAATTTATTTTCACAATACAGTGGATACCCATGAATAAGCCAGTGAAGTAAGTCATTAACAGAAACTTATGCAATAACTTACATATGTCTCTATGTTCCTTTTTTTATCTTGTCTCTATGTCTCTAACTCCACTGTTTTAACTTTTGTGTTTATTTTTCATTTGCTTTTTAAAAGTTTTTATGACGCACAGAGATCTAAGCTTAAAATAAATGGTTTATTTTTGCATATTATTATACGTTATGAAAAGGGTGCTTATATATGAAATCTGGGACTTCCTTTTCATTCATGCTTAAGATTCTGAGATTTGTCGACGTTGTTGATGTATAATATTTTATTATATGTATATACCACTACTTATATATCTGTTCTTGGTTTGGTGGCATTCACATTGTTTTTATTGTAAAAAATTTTTTAAAAACCACTTCTATTCAGAGTGAATTGAATAGGAAGGGTTTTAATACAGGGAATTAGGGGCTTACACCTCTGTTTGAAGGACTTGAGAAAAGAATGTCTGAGAGACTCCAGCTGACTTTCGGGAAATCTTGAGGTACAGGGAAGCCTTTCTCAATGATCTCAGCCCCCCACACTAGTGAACTGGGCTGTTGTCAGCAGAATGACCAGAAGTCCTGACAAAACCCTGCTTCTGTTCCCTTCCAATGTTCCCCTCTTTGATTACTGCCACTTTGGGAAGCCAAAGGCCTTTCTTTCTTTTTGGACTTTCTAATTCCACAGAAGTGGTTCATAAAGGTATCATCTAACCCAGAATTCTGTTGGCAAGACATCTGGGAAGTAGAGTTCCTAAGTCGCTTCCTTTCTATGTAGAAAATATAGAAGAGATGGGGATAAAACTAAGTTGACCACAGAAAATCCATTGCAACATGTATAAAAGTTTCTCTTGAACAGAAGTGAAAATGTTAGGTCGTAAGTTATATGAGTTTTCAAAAATGACCAGATATTGAATACTATTCTTCCCGAATTTACATTTTCACCAGAATATATGACATTCTATTATTGATCCACATTCCCCCTACCACTTCGTATCACCGACCTTCTTAATTTTTGCCATTCAAATGGATATGAACCAATATCTTATTATGGTCTTATTTTGTATTTTCCTAGTTAATTTCAACTAATTATTAACATAGGACTTGTGTCTTCTAATGAGGCTGAACATTCTTTCTTATTTCCTTCTTCTTTTTTTAAGATTTTATTTATTTATTTGACAGACAAGGATCACAAGTAGGCAAAGAGGCAGGCAGAGAGAGAGAGGAGGAAGCAGGCTCCCCGCTGAGCAGAGAGCCCGATGCGGGGCTCGATCCCAGGATCCTGGGATCATGACCTGAGCCGAAGGCAGAGGCTTTAACCCACTGAGCCACCCAGGCACCCTCTTTCTTATTTCCATATGTTTATTTCTCATCTTTTGCCTCTTCCATGAAGTGCCCGATTGATTATATCTTTCAATTTTTCTTCTATTGTGTTTTCTTATGTTACTAATTTTTAAGACATTGTTAAATATTCATTATTAACATAGGACTTGTGTCTTCTAATAATGGCAAAGTATCTTGTATTCAACTAATCTTCCTGCTGCTACAATTATAAACTTGTTAGAAAGCACTGGGAAAGGCGGAAAACAGCCGCCAACTGGGTAAGTAAGAAAGTAACGGCAGTGGGGAGACCCACATTCATCTGACTTCTCTTCCCAAGGCACTCATGTCCATTCACACAACAAAAACAGGATAGAGCTCAGGAAGAAATAGATGGTCTTAATGAGATCAGAAATCAGAGGTCAGAATTAGGCATTGTTAACACTCATTGGAAATTGATGGAGTAAATCCCAGAAAAGAAGGAGCCACCCCTGGGGAGATCCCAAATCTGCATGCGAACTTTTACCAAGTTCTTGGCCATCTTCTGGGTTGCAGGAACACAGGGTAAGATTCAGAATGACTAACAACAGCAGGAGCAGGAAGGCTGAGTGACAGAGGAGCCCTCGGGGTTGGTGGCTGTTCATAGCAAGGGAGAAAGAATTTAGAGTTAAAATCCTTTCAGACTCAAGGTGCTTGATCTACAACTTGAACTTTTCAGTGAATCCTCAAAGGACTCTAAGAGATACAGATAAAACCAAAATAGATCTGCTCCAACAAAACCTAAAGCCAAGTCTCTGCAAGACCAAGGTGAGTTGCCAGTGATTTCACTGTCTACTTGCAAAACCTTAGCAGTTTTAGAGAAAGAAAACAGAATACAAAATTTCTGCAAATACATCATTCAGAATATTTAGTATACAGTAGAAATTACTAAGCAGAGAGAGAAAGAACCCACATTTTAGAGATAGCAGACAAAATAACCATGCTAAATATTTTACAAATATACAGGTGAGAGAGGTTTTCAGGAGAGATCTGGAATCTCTAAAAAGAACCAAAAGGGAGTTCTAGAATTGAAAATACAACATCTAAAAACAAAAATTCCCTAGGTGGGATTAACATCAGAAGAGACATTGCAGGAGAAAGGATCATGCAATGATAAGAGGCAGAAGGAAATGAGCAAACAGCAGCGCAGAGATGATGATTAATTGTGTTAATGGCCTACAAGACAGTATGAAAAAATCTAAAATTAGGGTAAATGGAGTCCCAGAAAAAGAAGAATCTGAAAAATAATGGCTGGCAGTCTACCATATTTGACTTAAAAAATCATCCCATGGATTTGAGAATCTCATCATATCCGAGCGGGTGAAGGACAGAGAAAAACAGTGTTAAGCCATTATAAGAAGCCGCTAAAAATTAAAATAAAAGATAAGGAAATAATAACTTATTAGCCCCCTTGGCATATATTGTCATATTTTATCCCGGCTTATTGGCTCCTTTCTTACTTTGTTTATGGTGGGTTATTTTCCTCTTAGAATTTTTTTTTCGTTTTAATGCATTAAATTTGTCAAGTTTTTCTCTTGCTGCCTTTGGATTTTGAGGCATAGCTAGAAAGTCTTTTTGGACTCCAAGATTAAAGGATTCCTCTGTGCTTTTCTCTAGTACCTGTGTACCTTCATTTTATATATTAAGTATATATTTATATTTCTAAGGTAATTAGAGCCTAATCTTGGATACTGTATGAGATATGGGTCTCATTTTATTTTTGGCCCAAATGACTCTCCACTTGTCAAAGAACCATTTCTTAAGTAAGTCCATTTTTACCCCCAGTGATGTGAGATGCCATCTTTTATCATATTCTAAATTTCCATATACATATTAATATATTTCTGGGCTTGTATTTTTATTCCACTGATTTATTTGCCTACTTATGTGCCAGCACCATGTTGTTTAGTTGTGGTCTTTCAAGTATGTTTTAATATCTGGCAGGGCCAGTTCTTTCTCATATTTTTTCTTTTCCGTTGTTGCCCTGGCTATTCTTATGTTTGTTGTTCCATGTGAATTTTAGTGTCAATTCATCTGACTCCTTAAAAACTCTCTTTGGTATTTTTATTGACATTGCACTGAGCTTATACATTTTAATTTAGGGAGAATGGATAACTTTACATGTCGAGTCATCATATCCCAAAAAAAAAAAAAGGGAATTTTTTTTTTTTAAGATTTGTTTATTTCAGAGAGAGAGAGAGAGTACATGAGAGGGATGGTGAGGGCCAGAGCAGGAGGGAAACAGAATCTCAAGTAGACTCTGCACTGAGCACGGAGCTAGACACAGGGCTCGAGCTCATGACCCCGAGATCATGACCTGAGCTGAAACCAAAAGTTGGATGCTTAACCAACTGCACCAACCAGGCTCTCCTCTATTTTTTTTTAATTGACTTTTATATTTTTCAGGAATGAGTTGAAGTTGGCATCATGTAGGTTTTGCATACTTTTAGTTAAATTCAATAGTAACTATTTAATCGTCTCTGTTGCAATTATAAATGTGATTCTTCCTGCTATATGCTTATTGTTTGAGTACATGGAGGCTATTGGCTTTATATAATTAAATGTTACTGAATTCTTTTATAATTTAAGTTAGTTCTATCATTGATTCTCTGGAAGTTTACAGGTATAATATCTAATAAAGATAAATAAAGGTAGTTCTACTTCTTTACCCGTACTTTTACCACCAATTGCTTTATCTTGTTGTATCATGTTTATGAGACGTCTAGTGAAATGTCCAATAGTACCAGACATAGTGAGCATCATTGTCTTGTTCCCCTTCCACTGTTTTCCTATTAAATGAGATTCTGGCGTTAGGACTTAAGTATTTCTATTTCTGTCTGTATTTCTAGTATTATGTTCTTATATTATGAAAAATCTCTTAGTTCTTATTTAGTGTTTTGATAATAAATAGGTATTAAATTTGGTCAAAGTTTTTGTCAGCATCTCTGGATATAATCACATGTTTCCCTTCTTATAGTTATTGATATGATAAATAATATTAACATATTTTATAATATTAACCAGCTTATATTCCAGGTTAAAAAAAAATTACTATCTTAAAATAATACTGGCTTCTATGTGTTAATATTTTCTTGTAGTATATGTTCATTGATAGTTATTCATGCTATTGGTCTTTGGTTTTCATTTTTGCACAGTCTTTATGTGGTTTATTGATTCGTATCATACTTCCTTAAAAAAAAGAACTTGGGATTTTTCCTTTCTTTTCAGTACTCTTGAATTATTCCTGTAGCATCACAATTACCTGATATTTGAAGATTTCGTAGAGTACCTCTGTGAAACCATCTAGGTCTGGTGCTTTGGGATGATAGCTCCCTCTAATTTTCTCTTTTTCTTTCATGGGAATTATCTGAGTTTTGTTTTTCTTTCCCTCACTCTGCCTTTGCTTGCAGCAAAGCTTTGTGGCTAGGGACAGTAGAGAGGTACTATGAGAAACAGCACACTGAGATTTGGTGAATTTTCTTTTTATATTCTCAGCTAATTTGCAGTGTTAGCATTCTCTGTCTTCAAGTGATGGTATGATGGTTAATTTAATGTGTCAAATTGATTGGACCATGATGTACCCAGATATCTGGTAAACAGTATTCTAGGTGTTTCTGTGGGTATGTTTTTAGAAGAGATTAACATTTAAGTTTATAGACGGATTAAAGCAGATTGTTCTCTCTACTGTGGGTGGGCCACATCAAATCAGTTGAGTGCATGACTAGAACCAAAAAAGAAGACCCTCTTCCAAGTAAGAGAAAATTCTTTCCTGTCTGATGGCCTATGAACCAGGGCATCAGGTTTTGCTCTCCCCTTTCCCGCACCCCACCTGAAATGCAAACCAGTGACAAACCACTTTGCTGAATTGTATTCTAGTGTTTTGTAGAAGGTAGAATTTTCAAGAGATGAATTGGATATTTAGCTGAGATTTCTAAGTAATATGTTACAGGTGGGACTGGATCTGCCTCACTGCTTATATTCAGATGTAAAGGAAGTAGGGTAAACTGAAGGCATTGTTAAGAAAAAAGGAACCAGAACTTGGAGATTTGGAAAACCTTCAGCTTATCCATATTGCAAAACATTGAGAAAGCTTGTTCTGAACAACCACTGGATAAGGAGATTAGTAAGCGTATGAACAATAAATTTAATCAGCCATCTCAGAAAAAGCCAGAAATAGAGATGTGATTTTCCAGCAGAAACACTGCCCACTTGTACAGAAAGGGACAGAAAAGGGGTATGTAATGAAAGAAGGCTGCCAGGCTTCTTAGATGCTGCAATAGAGCCATCCCACTGCAAACATGTGTCATCCTTCACTTCAAAGGTGCTTCAGACATCATCAGGGCAGCCATTCCCACCACTGGCCCAGAAGGCAAGGCTACTTTTTCTGTTTCATAAGGTTGGGGCTCTTCCTTTTCAGACACTAGGATGCCACTGCCCAGGGCCATCCTCATAGAGCCTGGGTGTGATGGTATCATCCCAGTGGGCATGGAGGGCAGATCATTACATCAAAGAGGATTATTCTTGAGCCTTTCAATCCAAGGGAAATCTACCTTGCTAGGTTTTGTTTCTTCTTCCCAACTCTCTCTTTTAGAATGCGAATGTCCTGCCATTGGAGTTTGGTGGCACATGACTTGTCCCATCTCATAGGCTCATGGTTGGAGAGGAGTTTTGCCTCAGGATGAATCCTATGTCCAGTCTCACCCATATCTGATTTAAATATTTAGATGATTCTTTGAACTTTAGACTTTAAAATTGATGCTGGAATGAATTAAAACTTTTGGGACTATTGGGATAGAACAAATGTATTTTGTATGTGAGAAGCACATGAATTTGGGGAGGGGCTGGGGTAGAATGTTATAAACTGAATAGATATGTTCTCCCTAATTTGTGCATGAAGCCCTCACCCATATGTGGTTGTATTTGAAGTAAAGAAGTAATCAAGGTTGAGGGAGCTCCTACTGATGGGGCCCTGACACCATAGGATTAATGTCCTTAGATGAAGAAATGCCAGAGAGCTATTTGTCTCTCTTCACGTGCGTGCTCAAAGGATGTGATGACAAAGAAGCTGTCTGCAAGCCAGGAAGAGGGCTGTGACCCAAAACGGAGACCTGTCAGAACTTGATCTTGGACTTTCAGCCTCCAGAAGTAGGAGATATGCATTTCTATTGTTTGAGCGACCTCTCTGTGGTATTTTGCTATGGCTGCAGAAGCAAACATATACATGGCAAGGATACAGCTTTGTATAGACATTTCCTAGTTATATAGTTGTTTTATTACATATTGGGAAGGAAACTGGGGAGGTCAATTACTATACAGCTGCTGTTGTCTTTAGCTATGGAAGAGCTAACACATTTATTAAATCTACTGTGCCTGGTTTCTTTTTTAAAAATGCTAAATAGGGGCACCTGGGTGGCTCAGTGGGTTAAGCCTCTGCCTTTGGCTCAGGTCATGATCACAGGGTCCTGGGATCGAGCCCCGAAGCGGGCTCTCTGCTCAGCGGGGAGCCTGCTTCCTCCTCTCTCTCTGCCTACTTGTGATCTCTCTCTGTCAAATAAATAAATAAAATCTTAAAAAAAGTTAAAAAAAATGCTAAATATAGCCCATTTTTTTATCCTGATTCCTGAAATAGTTGAACTTTTTCAGTGTTTTTCTTCTGCTGTTTTTCTTTTCACCTACCATTTTTGGATTTAATTATTTTTTATATTTTCTTTTTTTTTTTTTTAACTTTTCTTCCTCAACATTTTTTTCTGTTCTTCAAATGTATACATTCCACTTTTAATCCCTTATTGATGACCATTGAATTTTTATCATGCCTCTCTAATATGTCAAAATCTAAACATAAAAATACCTTTTATCTTCATTCTAAATTTGATCTTATCTTTTCTTTGTCTTTGGAGGCCTCTAGTTTTACGAAGTTGTGTGTTAAGGAATTTCTCTTGATTTATCCTCTTTGGGACAAATTGTGCCTAATACATCTGTGGATCCATACTTTTCTGAGAGATTAGAGGCTATCTTTCCTCCATTTTCCTCAGAGGACTATGAGTAGACTCACGTTGGTCCTTATCATTCTGTGCTCTAACATCTCCTAACTGCTCATCTATCTATCTATTCATCTGTCCATCTATCTATATTTTTTGAAGCTTTATCTTTCAGGTTTCCAGTTCTCTCTTTAATGCATAAAACTGCTGTGTCTCTTATCCACCAAATTTTTTATTTCTATAAATACATTTTTCATCCCTGGAAGACTTTTCTTCTAAATCTTTCCTTCTATTGCCAATAATTTCTTGGTGAATGCTAATTATGTAGAATATTTGTTAAATTATACATCAAATTTATATCAAATATTTCACTCAATCATTTCATGTAGCCACAAAATACATGCATCAAGTTAAACATCTGGAGTTTTTGTCAGTCAAAATATGTTATTTCTTGTTTATACTTACTGTTGCTAGTAGTAGTGGTTTTGATGATTTTGCTTGTGAGTTAATTCTTTGGTCTTCATTGGGGTGAGTCCTTCAGGACTAACACATGGATTACATTCAGTGTGATTCTCTTTTTTCTCAGACCTGAGTTTAGTCCATTTGATAGTCTTCATTGTTGAATAGTCAACTATTCCTATTAATTTCTACCTGCCCCATTTTTCTTTTCTCTTCCCATTTTTGGATCCATATGTGTTTTAAAGATTTTTTATTTATTTTAGAGAGGGAGAGAGAGAGAGCATGGGGGGAGGGGCTGATGGAGAGGGAAGAAAAGAATCTAAAGGAGAACCTGCTGAGCGCAGAGCTGACTCGGGGTTTGATCTCATGACCCTGAGATCATGACTTGAGCCAAAATCAAGAATCAGGTGCCCTGAACTGAATTTTTATTTTTTAAATCTTTGTTAGACATATGATCTATCTTTACTCTCTATCTCCCTGGATAGGAAATACACATATTTTAAAGAGATTCTTTTCAGGTTGCTTCATAATTTGTATTTTTTCAGTTCTAAATTCTTCCATAAGCAGATCTTGTTTTCTTTACTTCATGTGTTAGATTTACAGACGCTTAGTTGATGTTTTGTTGCTGTGTTTTTATTCTCTAAGCATAACTTTTTCCTTGCCCGTTATGACCTCCTTATAAAACCACCTTGTAGGAGCATTAACCTAAATCTTGAGAAGTTCAAGTTTTATTCGAGGTCAGGTTTTAAACAACTAGATGGTATGCTGGATAAAAATCTGCCCTGCAAACACACACATGCACAGACACACATTATATATATGCATATACAGCAACAAAATCTTGTGAAAGCATTGACCTCTTTCTATCACTGTAGCTTCCTGTTTACTATTTTGAGGTATGTCTTTCTAATTCAGGGAGATTCTTGTTTTTGGTTTTCAAAAATAAATATGTATTTAATCATTTTCTTTACCTCTTTTCTATCTCTTCATGAGTTTGAGAGGAAGGGCGAGAGGAGAGGTTTCATGCTCTGCTTGACTTACTGTCTTAAACACAAAGTCTACTTCAGATTTCCTAGGTCATTTCAGTTGTCCTGAGAAAAATCTGACCTGTGTGTTATCAATAGTTCTTTTTCTTTTTAAAATTATATTTATTTATTTATTTATTTATTTATTTTAAATAGGCTCCATGTCCAGCACAGAGCCCAGTGTGGGACTTGAACTCACAACCCCATAATCAAGACCTAAGCTGAGGTCGAGTTGGCCAGTTAACCAACAGAGCCACTCCAGTGCCCCTGTTTTCTTTGTTATTGTTGTTGTTTTTAAGATTTGAGAGAGAGATAGAGAGCACAAGATCAGGGTGAGGAGCAGAGGGAGAAGCAGATACCCCAGTGAACAGGGAGCCCAATGCGGGATTCAGTCCTGGTATTCCAGGATCATGAGCTGAGCCAATGGAAGACACTTAACTGACTAAACCACCCAAGTGTCCCATTTTGTTTTTTGTTTTTTTGTTTTTAGATTAGAAGTCCCCTCCACCTTTTTGGCATTTGTTGACATGGTCTCATTTGCCAAAGCATTTTCTCGTATTGATATAAATAATAAGATACTGTTTAGTAAGTAAAGCCATTGTAAGTCTTCATAATTAATTCTATATTTGGAGAGGAACACTAGCTGATAAAATTTGAAGACTGCTGTGTGCTAACAAAGATGTCACAACTTTACAGTATAAACATCATGATTCCTGCTTGGTTGTTGATTCCATTTATGTTACTTAAACTCTTGAACACTGACCCTGGTGTCATTGTAAAATGGACTTTACATCATCCTATGACTCCTCCAACATTTTTCGTCTTAAACGAACAGGAGATGGTAAAATAATTTTATCCCAGCTACCATTTGTGTCTGATTAAATGCCAGAAGCCTGGAACATGCCGATTCAAGGACCTCTGTCCCAATTATTTTGTGATAGAATGAAATACCCTCAGCATGGGCTTCCTCTAGAAGTAGAATGAATACCATCAAATTCTTCAGTGGACCCCTCCACATGTTTTCATGTCCCTCACATAGATAATGAAAACCATACAGACCCCTGTGGAGTGCCACTTCTCTTCTCTTCCTTCTTTACCTGAAGACGCCTTTCTATGAATTTACGCTCTGAATAGGAACCTCCGGTTCACTAAGTAGCCACCTCATAGTCATGCATTATTCCAACTGTGCAAGCAACAGCTGCGAACGAGAGAAATGCATCTCATCATAGAGCTTATGGAGCTCAATATGTTAGTTCTGTTTATTCAAAAGACCACCTGTGTTTCTGGGGAAATTGGAGAAGTTCCAAAGGAGAATGAAGACACAGCAGACAGTAATGAAACCTTCCTAGTTGTAAGGCGAAGCATCATAGCTTTGGGTTAAAAACAATGTGACAGTCCTGTGGGAAACTTGATTTCTAATATCTGTTGCAGAGCATTTTGGGTTGGAATATTAATTAGCCAGTAGATGGCTGAAATGCCCAGCTCCCTTTTCTCACATACAGATAGGACATGAAATCACACTACCCCTGCAGGAGGAAACTTGCATTGCTGCTTGTCCATTTTTTTTTTAAAGCTATTGTTTCCATGTTTCCATTAACATTTGTGGAGCTTGTTTCATTGACCCTAAACTGCATATATATATATATAGTTTAGGGATATATAGATATAGATATCCATCTATATATATATTTTTCTTCTCTCTTATTTCTCTTGAATAGATAATTCCTGTCTCCTTTAAGTTGTTGAGGGAAATTGAGTTACCTGGCAGCTCTTCAGCAAACTCTCCCCATCAGTAATTTTTCTGTCACCATGATGATTCCTGATGTAAGAGGAGAACACTAGAGAGAAAGGTTGAGTCGTGAATGAAAGATTCAACAATGCATTGTGATATCTGGCATTCTTATAATATAAGTTGCCGAAGAAGGGCAAGTGCAGAATTTGCCTGACAGGATTATCTCAATTGAGTAACACCTCAGGATAGGAAAAATGAAGGTAGTTTCTTCTGCTTTCCCAGCTGTGTCCATGATGAGACTGAGTTTGGAAGATACAGTGCCACGATCACACAAAAGATGCTCTGGAGAATAGTGTTGTGATTGTTGGTGGATCTTTCTCCAACTTTCTCCTGTTTCCTTCAAAGCTCTACAACAGGGATGCCTGGGTGGCTGAGTCAGTTAAGCTGCTGCCTTCAGCTTAAGTCTTGATCCCAGGGTCCTGGGATCAAGTCCGGCATCAGGCTCCTTTCTCAGCAGGGAGCCTGCTTCTCTCTCCACCTCTGCCTACTTGTGCATTCTCTTTCTCTCTCACACACACAAATAAATAAATAAACAAAGCTCTACAGCAATCCTGAGGGCATCCCTTCACCCCTTCAATGCCTTTGCATCCACCCTAGCGAGCCCTGCATTGTGGGAACTTTCTCCAGATTGTGTTTACATATCCTCCAAGTGCAACTTGGGCTCCCCAGAGCAGCTTGAGATTACTCTGCATGAGAGAAAACAGGTACTTGGGACTGAGTGGATTTGCAAGTTTCTCCTTTGGAGTACCTTCGGAACATTCTTCATCCTGGTTTGCATAGCTTCGTGATGAAAGCCCAGATACATGGCAGGGAAGAGAAAACCTTCCAAGTAATGGGACATGCTCTCCACTCAAGTTCTTTATTTCTTTGCACATCTTCTATGGCATTTCTTGCAGGACTCATCGATTCTTTCCTTTTTGTTGTTGTTGTTTTAATGAGGTTTGGTAAAGGTTCAGGTTGTGAAAGGAGGCATTAGATATAAATGTGGTTTCTTCCAGGCTACTTTTTGCCAAAAGCCAGCAGAACATCAAAGAAAACAGAATACAGCCTCAGCAGAATATTGTAGTGGAAGGCAGAGGGCAAACATACACAGGATTAGAGTTTAAGACAGAAAAAATGTGTGAAAAATGCATGGGCAAGGCAAAGCTCTCAGTTCTTGAAATGTGTTATACATACATGTGTGTGTATACATATATATACATATATACATATATACATATATACATATATACATATATACATATATGTGTGTGTATACATATATATCTTTTTTCTTTCCCCTCCTTTCCCCCTGTACTTGCAATATGAAATTCTTGATGCTGCCAGAGACAGGATCTGCCACACAATGAGTATTTGTGTGGATTGCATTCTGGGCCAGGGCGGTTGAGCACTCTAGTTGTGGCTAGTTAATTGGTAGTGAAAAGGAAATGCCTAGACTTGCCGAGGAGAAATTTCCCAACTGTTCCTTTTGCAGCTGGTCTACCTGAGAGTGCGTTTACAAGGCAAGATCTGGGGTGGGGGGCAGCCCCGATTAAGAGGTCCCACCACTGAAACCCCACTCCACCGAGCACTCGATGCCTGTTTCAGGAAATAAAATTCCCTTTGCTATTTTCTCCTTTTTTGGTCTTTACCAGAGTAACGGTGTGAGTCACTGAAAAATTAATTGGGGGTCCTACCCGTTTTGCCGCCCTATACCCTTTCATAAAGAGAATAAGAAGATAAATTTCTCTCCCTTTTAAGCAAAAGTAACATTAACAGTGTTACTTGAAGGGTGGTCCAGGAGACCAGCAGCATTAGCACCACCCAATAGCTTGTTAGAAATGTGTATTCTTGGCCCTTACCTCAGGCCTACTGAGTCAGAATCCCTGAGATGAAGACTAGCAATCTGTGTTCTAAAAATTCTCTAAGTGAGTGTTATGAACGCTGACGTATGAGAAGGAGTGGGGAGAGAGGTGATAACCTTTGTGTTTTGAGCCCATCCAGATATAGCTTTCTGGATTATTCTCAGAGAGAAGAGGGCACTTGGCAAATGGTGTCCATTGGCATGGAATGCCCCAGTAGGTGGCAGGACTTCTGAGGAGAGGCTGTGGGGGTGCCGGGAGACTGATCACCAGATGCATGGCCTTCAGAGTGGCAGTGAGGATGCTGTTTTATGAGTTTGGCTGGAAAATGTAGGCACTGCCACCAGAGCCATCCAAGTATTGGCATGCCACATGAGCTTGGGCAGTAAGCATCTTTGGGGGGACCATCATCAAGAATAGAAAGCTGGAGGTCCCTCTCCATGGTTCTTGAACTGTGTTAGCCTGGGGTTCTCAGATAATCCTAGGAAAGCAGGAATAACAGATGGGATTTTCTTCTAATTTTGGCTTGTATAGAACAAACACCATTTAGTTCACTTTCAAAAACAAATAAAAGGTACACTTGAGTATACCATAAAACCATTTGTAGGCATAACTGTAGGAAGAAATGGTATGCAAGAAAGCATGTCAGATATGGGAATGTTTTTTTCACCCATTTTTAGTAAAAATGGGGCATTCTTCTATCTGACATCCTCTGAGAACTGCCCCATCGGGGTATTTAGTAAATTCTTTCTGGTTAAATGAGCAGGCAAAAAGGAAAACATATATTGTCCTTATTTGTTTCTATATGAAAATTGTTTTTAAAAGCACTTGTGGTCAATAAAAGAAAATGAAAATGACATGGCTGATTGGTTTGCCGCCGACCTGCAGAAATCCCTATGTGTTGTAGTAAAAAGAGGGCAGGGCTTGGAGACTTGGCTTTGACTCCCAGCTCTGCCACTTACTAGCTATGTGACCTCAGACAAAGCTATATCAGGTTTCTATGGTCTGGTTTCATCCTAACCTTATAAGGCTTCATTTTATCAAGATTCATATAATTCACTCTTTCTCATTATAGAGGTTCTGCTTAGATAACATCTGCCAAGAGTGGGCCTCCTTGACCCAATGCCATTGGGTCATTCTGTTTAAAATAGCCTCCATTCCCAATGCCATTGTATCATTCTGTTCTACTCAGTTTCCTTCTCAGTGTTCATCTGTGTGGTATGTTATTTACGCAATGACTTGCTGGTAGTCTGGTGCCCTCTAGAAAGTAAGCTCTATGAGGACAGGAACTCTTTGTATCTTGCTCATACGTGACCAGAGGAGTGCTTGGCAACAGAAGGCGCCCATACGTATTTGCCAAAGGAATGACCTGTAAGATGGTTACAACAGCCTAGACCTGGTGCTTGCGTAGGAATTAGGTGACCTAATCTAGGAGGGTGCACATTCGTGTCGCTGCAGAGGTCACCCTGCAACGTGGTGAAGAACTTCGGCTTTGAAGTTAGACCCGGTGTTGAGAGCTGGTTCTCCTGTTGACCAGTAACAGTAAACCAGAGCAGGTTACTTTACTTCTGTTGGCCTGTTTCTTGTCTAAAATGGGCTAGTAAGACCTCCTCATGGGGCTGACATGAGAATTCAATAAAACAGTATCTATGAAGGCTTTAAGTGCGTAAGCATGTAGGAAGGAGCCGCTGGGTGAGGGAGTGAATGGATGAAGCTCAGGAAAGCATTTTTAAAAATGCTTTATAATGAGAGGATAAATTATATTATTGAAGTTCTATAAAGTAATGAAATAATAACATTTTATAAACTTATAGCAATATAAAATATTATTATTCATATGATAAATAATAAGCCCCAGAAATCCTCTTATATGAGGTCCTCAGGCCCTTGTCCCACTAGCAGAGAAACAGAGCCAGTAGTCACAAGAGTTACCACATCGTGTGCCCGGAAACGCAGAAGGTACATGCCTTTCCTGGCTTCACTGTCTTGGGAAAACATTGATTACAACCCATGTCACATGGGGCACAAACCTCAGACTCTGGAGTTCATGTCAAGGAACTGCTCTTCTGGTTCTAGTTCCGTCACTAATAAGTTTTGTAATTCTGGCAAGGAATAACCTCCAGATTCCAGGTTATTTATCTTCAAAAGGAGAATGAAGGCGTAGAGATAGACGATCTTGAAGGCTTTTCTCAGTTGTGAACATGCCATTAACTTATTTCATTTCTTATAGCTTACCTAGAATGATTTTTGATTTCCTGGGCTCCCTTCTAACCATAGTGTAGATGTGGGCACCTACCCATGGGTACCTGCCCAGTCCTCACACATCCTGAAGACCCCAGCACATCTCAGGTCTTCATTCCTTATGCATGACTTTTATTAAGATGTCTTAGTGAAACTGTACATGGGAGGGGCGCCTGGATGGCTCAGTCGGTTGAGCCTTGAACTCTTGATTTTGGCTCAGATCATGATCTCAGGGGTGAGATCGAGCCCTGATGGGCTCTGCACTAGGTGAGGAAACTGCTTGAGATTCTCTCTCTCCCTTTCTCTCTGCTCATCCCCTGCCCCTGCCCACTTTTGTGTGCAGGCTTTCTCTCAAAACAAACAAACAAACAAACAAATTGTGCATTGGAAGTAGTGAAGCTGTTATCATTCCATTTCCAGTTTTACTAATGCTAGGAGGACATTGAAATATTGACATTGTTAGGAAGACAAAGAGGGCTTTGCCTTTTTTTCTTTTGTTATATGAAGTTTTATTCCATGAAAAAAAGATTTAAATATATAAAATATAAAACATAAAAATACAATATTTGTATTTTAAAATATAAATTTATAAATTTACATATAAATAAAATATAAGTATATATTTACATTTAGACAAATATATATTTGTATAAATATACAAATATATATTTGTATAAATATACAAATATAGTACATTTGTATATGTACTATACAAATAAAATATATAAATATAAAATTTATATATAAGTAAAATATATATAAATATTAAATATATAAACATACAAATTTTGTAAAAGGAATCATAGGAACTAGGAAGTCAGAGTGGGAGACATGGCTCAAATGGACTTCAAATCAACCCTTAAGTTTGTTTCAAATGCTTCCGTACTGTCTCAGTGGGAATAGAAGGAAATTAAAAGAGTGCCTGTCACATGTCTTATAAAAGAAGTTTTTGAAAAGGAGGAATTTTGAAAAGATCTCCTTAAGCTCCCCATCTGCCTGACTATTTTCAACTCAGAACACAAAGTGCTCTGCATGGAAGGCTTCCGGGCTGACCACGAGCTCTTCTGGCAACGGATGGAGAAATCCTGTGGAATCCAGGTCCTGCTACGGCTTCTGGAATGGACCTCTGGCCCTTCTAAGCTGCAAGTCTCAGCTCCTGGTTGGGCTGATGCCCTCCCCTGAGGACACCAGCTTTACTCCTGAGCCATAACAATACCAAGGTCCTCCATGGCTTTGTGGAAACAGAGAAGTTACTTCCTTGAATTGGTTTTTCCCCTCCTCTCCTCCAGCTCGATCACTGCCTGAATCACATAAACGTATTTTTTACTCCAGAACACAATCCCAATATTCGTACAAAAGGATCCCTGATTTATTATTCATGCAATCCTACCTTTCCACTGACATCAAAATTTCTGATCTTTCCTTTGTCTTTCCATTTGCATCAAAAGTTATTATATATATTTTTCTCCCCCCCCCCCACCAGAATCTTGAGTTTATGATCATAAGAGGTTGCAGAGGGGGAAAACCCTTCAAAAGCAGGTTGATGAAGTGATTGTATCTGTAAAGAACCAGCATAATGTTCCATGTCGCATGGTTACCCAGTGTTAATGTGTGTACTGATGAGCACCAAGGTGATAGAGGTCCTTTTTTAAAATGAGATAGGAGACTCAATAGAGCATTTTAATGCAGCCTCATCTCACTCATCCTCAATTATTAGGGCTACATTCACTACTGTTTTTAAAAATGTGCATGCAAATGGCATCATTAGTCTATAATTAATGCTGCTTGTCCCTGGGAGCTCTGCAGTGGCCTCTGGCTGATGTGAAGGACACTGTCTGTGCTGGCTGCCCTGTGTTCTCACTACTGTTATTTACTGTGTGCGGTGAGCGTGGGCGTTACATGGACTTCTGTTCCCTGTCAGGCTTCAGTGCTCCCTTCCAGTGAGCAGGCAATAAAGGCAAATTTAAAGGAATCCTAGTGTTCCAAAGAGGTCAAAATAAGTGCTCAGAGAGCATTTCACACTTTTCTTGTGCACATCGGATGCCTTGCTAAGTGCCTTCCTGTATAGAATTGAATCAGGGCTGTTGTCCATTTTGGGGAGGAAAGTGTCCATCCACAAACAAAAGCGCACCCTTATTAGCATATGATTTTGCATATGATTCACATGTTAATGGTCTAATGTCAAAACACGCAGTTCTCTACCTGTCCCTGTTCCTTCCCCTCCATTGTCAGGACAGGCTGATTAGTCTTATTAAAATTAACTCTTGGGTTTCTCCAGCCTCAATGGCAGCAAAATGAAAAGCTGCCAGATGATGACAGAAGAGGTTGTTAGATTCTACTGCTCTGATTCTACCCGGAGGTCTGTCATGTTGTTGGGAACAAGCTTACGTGAAGAAGTCAGGTGCGTGGATGAAATTCTCAGTTTGTGTGATGGGAGATTGATTGTTCTTTATCTTGGTCTCCAAGCCCAGAAAGCTTTTTTCTTCTCATAGCCCCGAAGCTCCAAACAGCAGCTATTTGAATGTTCTGTTACTTATCCCCTCCAAATGGACTTATTTTAAACAAAAAAACAAATAAGTCTGTGATCCAATATATGAGAGGTGCTCATATTTCTATACAGCTAAATATTTCAGAAGCTTAGGAATGAAAAGAAATGAAAGGAAGTACATATCAAGTAGGAAAATTTAATGAAGTGCGTATTTGTCCAAGGATGGCATTCTAGACATCATTTTGATGGGGAGAATGAAGGTTTGTTAGCAAAAGGTATTTTCTCCAAATTAGTAGCAGAGAGAGATACTGCATCTGGAAATACTTGCTAATAAGGGTGAGATGTTTGATTTCAGAGTCCAATTAACTCAGAAGTGTGACTGTAGCTCTCTGGTCTCGTTAGATCTTGTACATGCAACCCCCCCCCCCCTTCATACACACACACTCCTCTCTGATCATTTACAGAATTATTTAGGGAAAATGGTAATGTTTGTATACTATTGCTAAGAGATTTAAGGTTATTGTTATCTAAGCACTATGTGAGAAACAGGAGGAGATATAATGAAATCCCTGCCCTCAATTTAACTATGATCTAGCCAGGAAGACAAGTCAAATTCCTATGAAAATGTAACTAAGATTTTACAGATCACACATGCATAAGAGTCAAAGGAAGGAAGTAATGGTGTTAGGGAGGTTCTTCATGAGTCTCAGGAGACAACAAAGACAATTATATTATCATTCATTTGTCCATTTACTCAGCTAATATTTATTAAGGGTCTAGGTATTAGGCACTATGCCTGGTGCTGGTTATAAAGCACTGAGTGGGGCACAGTTCCTGTTTCCTGATTCAATAATAAGTAGTAAATCCTTTAATTTGTGTAGTATGGAAGGGTTTATGGAACTCTTCTTGTATTTGATATTTAACTGTATAATCAACACAACCTTAAGATGATGATCTTTCTTACCCTTATTTTTGATGAAAATATTTTCAGAGAAGGAAATGAAGGTGTAAAGCCTCACAGAAATCAGGTGACCAAGGCAAATTTGAGCTCTCCTTTTCTGATTTCAGGTCCTTCACTATCTCCAAGTATACAAAGTAGAATAATCTAACTGGAATGAAGCTTTCATGTATAGGAAAAGTAAGAAAGGTACTTAGAGAATTTGCTAAGACAAAGACTGCACAAACTTTTCAAGAGTAGGCTAAGAAATTTGACAAAGGGAACCAGTAAATTTTGAATGAAGAAACCTTAGTAAAGAGAGTAATACCTTAATAAACATGAATTCTGTGATGGTACACGGAGCGAAGGCAGGATGTAGAATTTGTTGGCAAAAAAATTAGCCACAATCCCATCACAAAGTAACAACACAGTTTACCCTAACATTGATTGAGCAGAGCTGGCCTTCATGGCTAGAGGCTGTCAGAGAATGGGGAAAAGGAGCAAAGATGAGATTGCTTATTGAAAAATAATTGGAATATTGATGACTGCTTGGATATGAAATTAGGGAAAATGGTAAGAGTAAAGTCAGTGTCCACTATACTCAAGTAAGTTTAAAATGAATTAAAGAGATAAATGTGAGACCTGAAGCCATAAAAATCCTAGAACAGAGCATAGGCAGTAACTTTGACATCAGTCATAGAAACTCCTTTCTGGATATGCCTCCTGAGAAACAAAAGCAAAAGTAAATTATTGGGACTACTTCAAAATAAAAAGCTTCTACACAGTGAAGGAAATAATCAATAAAACTAAAAGACAACCAATGGGATGGGAGAAGATATTTGCAAATGACAAAAGGGTCATCTAAAGGGTTAATGTCTAAAATATGTAAAGAACTTAAAAAAACTCACACCCACAAAACAAATAATCCAATTTAAAAATGGGCAGAAGACATGAACAGACATTTCTCCAAAGAAGGCATACAGATGACCAAAAGACACATGAAAAGATGTTCAACATCACTCATCGTCAGGAAAATGCAAATCAAAACTACAATAAAATATCACTTCACAACCTGTCAGAGTGGCTAAAATCAAAACCACAAGAAACAGCAAGTGTTGGCAAGGATGTGGAGGAAAAGGATTTCCATGGCACTTATGCACTGTTGATGGGAATGCAAACTGGTACAGTCAATGTGGAGAATAGTATGGAGGCTCCTCATAAGGTTAGAAAGAGAACTCTCTTATGATCCAGCAATCACACTACTGGGTATTTACTCAAAGACTGCAAAAAACACTAATTCAAAGGGATGTATGCATCACTTTGTTTCAGGCAGCATTATTTACAATAGCCAAGGTATGGAATCAGCCCAAGTGTCCATCAACTGATGAATGGATAAAGAGGAGGTGATATGTACATGTGCAATGGAATATTATTCAGCCATAAAAAGAATGACATCTCGCTATTTGCAACAATATACAGAGCTAGAGTATTATGCTAAGTGATATAAGTCAGTCAGAGAAAAACAAATACCATACGGTTTCACTCATGTGGAATTTCAGAGACCATAACAAGTAAAGGGGCATAAAAATGAGAGAGACAAATCAAGATACAGGTTCATAACTCTAGAGAACAAACTGATGGTGACCAGAGGAGAGGGGCATGGGGGGGATGGATGAAACAGGTGATGGAAATTAAGGAGTGCCCTTGTCTTGATGAGCACTGAGTGTTGTATGGAAGTACTGAATTACTATATTGTACACCTGAAGCGAATATTACACTCTATTCACTAACTGGAATTAAAATAAAAACTTAAAAAAATAAAGTCAATGTCTAAATTTTGAACTTGAGAAGCTGAGGATCATAGTTGTCCTGCTGTAAAAAAGGAAAAAGTAGGAGCACTTGGCAGGAATCTTATCTCAGGGGAGATGATATGTTTAGTCTTGGAGTGTGGAGAAGGAAACGATATTGTAATTCCTAATAGATAACTCACAGTTGTCAGCTGATGTTGAAGCCTGGGGTTCAGAGGAGAGGATTAGAAATATATATTTGGGAAACTTGTTCAGAGAGAGCATAATTCCCACAGTGGAAACCTTTCTGCTAGGTGAGATCCATAGGAAATGTGGACAGCGAAATGAAGAAGAGAGAGCTGAGGACTGAATGAACATTGTCCAATCAACCTGGCTTTTTGATGAATAATTTTCTTTTTTTGGATTGATCCTCAGTCTTTCAGAAATGCCAGCTTAGCTAATGTTATGCCTCTGCATGTTTCAAGTAGCTAATGAATATAATCCTGGACAAAGGTGTCATCATAAGCAATATCATTTCTCCCGGGTCATCTGGGATTTACCTCTGGGCCAAAAGCTGTTAAGTGCTGATTTAAGAGCCTGGAGGTACAATCAGGATATGCCCTAATAATATTAGATAATGTGAGTGTGTTATAATAAGAATTCACATTTGATCTTGTCCCTGGTTCCTGTCACAGATCTCCTAAAATGTTTGAAATCTTCTGCGTGATATCAGTGTTTTTTGTGTGCTAATGAGATCCCTCCTGACTGGGACCTGTAGATAGCTTCTGGATGAGGACTGGTTACCAGAAAGAGCATGCTGTGATTAAAAGTTTGGATATTTTAGCATCTAACCTGCCCATCTTTGGGGAGAAGAGAGGGCTGAAGATTGAATTCAGTTACCAATGACCAATGATTTAATTAATCATGCTACATAATGAAACTTCCATAAAAACTCTTGAGTGGAGTTTGGAGAGGTTGGTTGATGAAGACATCAGTGAAAAAGCTGGTTAGATATTGCGTCTGAAGAGGGCATGGAATTTCTGTGCCCTCCCGCACCCCCATACTTGCCAAAGGCATCTCTTCCTTTTGCCTCTTCCAGGGTTAAATACTTTATAATAAATCAGTAATTGTAGGTCAAACACTTCTGTGAATTCTGTGAGTCACTCTATTGAATAATCAAAGCCGAAAGGGAAGTGGTGAGAACCCCTGGTTTTTGGTCAGCCTGGCAGAACGATAGTAGCCTGGGCACCCCACTGCCACTTGTGTCTGAGATGGGAGCTGTCTTATGAGACTGAACTTTACCTATGAGGCCTGATGGTCACCCCAGGAAGTGTTGAAATTGAATTGAATTGTTGGACACCCAACTAGTGAGAGACTCAGAGAATTAATTGGTGTTTTGTAAAGATACCATGTATCTGGTGTCTAGGGCCAGGGCTGGGGGGGACCTTCTAGAGTCCTGGAGAGAGCAGAGCTGATCAGTAATATTCACCAATTCCAGGAATTCACCACTCTTGGCTCTCTGTCCTGACCAATGGAAGTGTTTATCTGGCTTTTAGTGATCAATATCACCTTCTTGGAGCCATTTGTTAACAATATGCAGTGTTGTAAGGAATTCACAGAGAATGATGATTAGAACATCACACACATAAAAAGGTCTCTGATAATAGGTTCTAGTAAAATGTGTGGTGGCAGAGCCCACTCTGAGGAAAAGGAACAAAAATGTAGTTTGAGGATATAGAGACTAGATGGACCCATCACTTGTCTGAAAAGCACTGACAAAGAAGAAAGGAGTTCCATGGCCCAATGGTCTGGGGGCATCCTCGATTCAGCCAGGGGTTGCTTGGGTCTCCTCCACAGGGAGTCCGGTCATCCTGCCTCAAGCATATGGTTGAGAGCAATATCGATTGCTAAGAAAGGACTTGATCAAGCATGGGAAATAAATCATAATTAGAGATTGTAATAGGTATGGAGGAGAACAGGAAGGTGTGCCAATATGTTTAAAAAGCTTAAAAAAAAAAAGAAAAGAAAAGAAATATTTTTAACTTGTAAGTGGTAGACATCAGTTCCAACCCACAGGATTTGTGGACAGGTGGGAAGGGCATAGAGATTGTCTAAATGAACCTGCTCATTTTACGAGAAAGCTGAAGTGGCTCTTCTGGATCTCAAGCTGGTTACCAGCAGGGCAGGGACAGAGCCTGGACCCTCAGTCCCACACTTTTATCCTTCTCCTTGTCCCCACTGCCTTCCCAATTTTGTGTATGGCCACCATACTGCAGGCCTATCTTCCCAGACTTGCCATCCCTCTGCTTTCTGCCACGGTGTTTCCTATGCTGGTCCTACTCTTTCTCTTCTCTGTTTTGCGTGCTATCCTTTCCTCGAGATTGATTACAAATGTCCTATCCCCCCATGAAAATTTCCTTGAAGACCCTCCTAGAGCTCTCTCTCCTGCTGAGGTCTCACAGCTCACTGACTCATGCTTGATTTGTCCTTATTTATGGGCCATTCTGAACGTCTGGCCAGACAGAGAACTCTGTCGCAAGGGATGTGCCTTATACACATTTACGTTATCCACACAATCTACTGCATCTTTCCGATTAATCTTTGTTTCCTTTTTCCTAAAGATTTTATTTATTTATTTGAGAGAGAGAGAATGCACAAGCTGGGGAGAGAGACAGATGGAGAGGGAGAAGCAGACTCCCTGTCAAGCAGGGAGCCTGACGTGAGGCTCCATCCCAGGACCCTGAGATCATGACCTGAGCTGAAGGCAGACACCCAACCAACTGAGCCACCCATGTGTCCCACTAAGACTCTGCATGGGTCAGGAATTGAACCCAGGCCTCCTGCATGGCAGGAGAGAATTCTACCACTATGCCACTAAGTCTGCACTTCGATTTCTATGTGTGTGTGTGTGTGTGTGTGTGTGTGTGTGTATTTTTGTTTGTTTGTTTGTTTGTTTGTTTCTCTTCATGATGTTTTTGGTCTAACTGGACTGAAGGTTTTAGCACCAGTGAACTGGAGGGAACTGTTTCCTCCTTTGTGCGCGTCTTCCGGAATCACTGCCCACATAGATCTGTGTTACAGAAAATAAAACCCATGTGGGCCATGAGAACAAGAAGTGAAGAATAAACACCAGTAGTTTGAACTGAAGACGGAAGTTAATTTAAAACTCAATTATCAGGGACTTCTTCAAGACAGAGGGTGTGACTTAAGTTAAGAAACTTCTCATAACAGGCATTCCTGAAATGGAAAGTCTTTTTCTCACTCTGAACATACTTTATGGACCCTTTTGTGGGCTGTATTCATAGTCAGAGCTAAAAAAATCCAGTGGGCTTAATTCCCAGGAATGTCTCAACACTGGAAACGGCCTTTCGTGGAGGAAGAACAAAGCTATTAATCTGATGTGGTTTTAGGAGCACCGGGAAGGCTCTCTCCCCACCCATTCCTTCCAACCCTGAAATAACAGTTCTCACCTGACAAATACAAATAGCACTGGGGCACCTGGGTGGCTCAGGCCATTGAGTGCCTGATTCTTGGTTTCAGCTCAGTTTATGATCTCAGGGTTGTGAGATCGAGCCCCACATCTGCTTCAGATTCTCTCTCTCTGCCCTTGCCCTGGCTTGTGTGTACTCTCTCTCTTTCTTTCTCTCTCTCTCATTAATCAATCAATCAATCTTAAACAGATAATAACAATAAAAATAGGAATAATATTAAAATGTTTTAATCGTGTCCAAAGACGTAAAACTTTACATAGAAAATGATAGAGAAAATTTACATTACATACCCCTCTGAGAGGTAATACATTGACTTAAGTTAAAGCTACTTTAAGAGAGAGGGTAAGAGAAGACACAAAGGAGCTCTGTAATTTGAAAGGTAGTAGGGGAGGAAGAAGCCTGAGCTAAAGTAGATGGGCTGGACGAGGCTGCTGAAGGATCCAGAGAAAATTCAACACACTTGACACCCTTGCCCTCCGGACTGAGGTCCATTGAGGATGACAGAAGGATTCTTGGTCTTCCACTCTCAGTTCCAAGTTTCTTACAAAAAGTAAATAAATCTGCTTCATAGAACCTGGCTCTTTGTAGAACCAAGCCCAGTGATTTTACAATCGTTGATTTCTAGGCTTGGAGATTTTTCCCCAATACAAGTCCCGATCTTGAGAGTGTGGTCTGATTTTCAACCATGAGAGTAAAAACAGATTTTCCTATTCTTAAAGTTAATTTCTGGATTACTTGACTAAGTCACGTTAAAGTGAGGCACTGAGTAATCTCTTAAAGAGAGACATAACAAAGACTCCTTTTTTTATTTTTATATTTCCTGAGTCAGTAAAGGATTTAAAATCCCAATTTAAATCCAAAGATAATGTAGATACCCAGGGACTGGAAAGGTAAGAAGGATGCCCCATTTTCACATCTTCCTCCGTGGTAAATGGCTTCGTTATAATACTCCACTGAGGTGAGCACGAATTTGAAGTTTAGCCATCTTCAGATAGCAGGAGGCAGTGCAAGGCTCAGATACAGGGGGCTATGTGGAAAGGAACGCAGAACCACCCCAGAGCTCTTAAGAGCCTCATGCATCTCTGTTCACAAATTTCGTGACTTGAGAACAATCTTGACCAATGTTGACCATTTTTTTAAAACGTCTGTGAAGCTACAATCCTTCTGGGACTAGACCATGCCACCATCTCTCTGACCTGACAAGCTCAAACAGGTTGTCCAGGAAGATCCCTCATATTTATGCCTTCATAAGAATTAGGTTCTTTAAAAAAAAAAAAAAAAAAAAAAAAAAAAAAAAAAAAGTTCAGTTCTTTTAAAAAAATGTTCAAACTTGTCTTTCTTTTATCTTTTCCTTCCAGCAAGTGTCTGTGGTCATAGTTTGAATTACAGTTGTATAGGTTTTATTTTTTATTTATTTATTTATTTATTTTTTCAAAATAATTAGAACCTTCTATTTCCTCTCTGACTAGGCTTCCACATTTCATCGGAGCATTGTCTTGGGGCTTCCTCCCCTTCTCTGCCTTGTCCCAGACACATCTGTGGGCACTCCGTCCTTTAAACCTGCCCACGAACCGAGCCTTCCACTGGAGGAGTTATCCCCCTCCAACTCCACATTCTTCCTCGGTGGTTGACTATGACAGGGAAAATAGGCGTACGAAGCATTTTGCATTCTCTGGATGTACCACACAGTAATTCTGCTGTCTGAAAACTCTGTAATGTCAATAATTGATGCACTTGAGAAGTGGTAATTAAATTAGTTAATTATGCTGGTAAAATTACATGCAATTATGTGACTGCAGGGTATGTTTAGTAAATTAGGCTTTCCCATACTCAGTACATATTGTGGTGCCAATTTTGTTCCTTGATGATTAGGTAGCTTTTGATACTTCTTAATTGATTTAATACCTGGATCTTCATTAGCCCTTGATTGCTATGCTATGTACGTCTGACATTTTTTTCTCTCTGATATTTTACTGAGATCGTACATCAGGGGAAAATATATGTGCATGCTTGGGAATGATACACGTATATGTGTGAATATATTCACATGTTTCGCGTTGACAATGTTTAGATGTTGAAATACCACCTCCCCCGTGGCCCTCCCACCTTCTGAGAGAGGTCATCCTAAAAGTTGACTCACATTGAATCCAGGAGCTTAACTTTTCTTGGACACTCTGGGGAAAAAAAAAACAAAAAACAAACCTTCTGAGATATCAATATAGGTAGTAATAGAACCAGAATAGCAGAATTTTTAGGAAAGTGATTCATTTTTATGTCTCCACACATAAAATTTTAGAAAGATCCTTTATCTATGAAGAATTAACTGAAAAGTTATACATAGTAGGAATGGCAAAGTAGTCATTTGACCTGTAGAGGGGCATAGTTCATTATAGGCTTCTCAGGTGCATTAGAATATCTCCATGAGGTGACGAGAGTGAAGGGGACTGTTAGCACTATGGGTGGAGCTCACGGTTGGAGCTTCTTGGTTCAAGATTTTGAATGACCGAGAGCCAGAAGGGAGTCTGGTACACAGCTTGGTTGACTTCGCATATGTAATAGGTAAAGAAATGAAGGTCCCATTGAATGTTTTGTGGGTGTCCTCACAGAGAAGCAGTGACTAGGTGGGGCCAGAATTCAGGTCTTCTGCCCCTCTGGCTAGTGGTAATACACCACACACTATCACTGTATTTGTTTCAATTTTGTCAATTTCCTGTCAATGACTCTACACCTTTGTATTGCCTTTACTTAGACAGAGACTAGCCATATTTTCAGAAGAGCCCCTTCTTTTTTAAAAGATTTTATTTATTTATTTGACAGAGAGATCACAAGTAGGTGGATAGAGGGGGGAAGCAGGCTCCCTGCTGAGCAGAGAGCCCGATGCGGGGCTCCATCCCAGGACCCTGAGACCATGACCTGAGCTGAAGGCAGAGGCTTTAACCCACTGAACTACCCAGGCACCCCAGAAGAGCTCCTTCTTAAACTATAACCTACGAGTCAGGAGGCGACTTAAGTTACTTAAAAGAAAACATATCAATTGTAATTATCTGTCTGTCTTGGGGAATCAGAAACTTAGATTTTTCTGTTTGCTTATTTCTTAAGAAGTTAGTTCAACTGCCAGCATCTGTAACTTCTATATTCTATGTCTCATCCATAATGTAAACAGCAAGGCACCCCTAATGTGGAGGAAGTTTCTGGAGAAGAAAGTAGTCTTACCAGTGCTGGAAGGGATGGACAAGTTTGTCCTCTACTGGGGGGTCCTTTTGTCCCTCTGAAGCCAGAGAGGTGGACAGACAGCCACAGAGCCTCTGCTGGTCCATGATTATCTGGAAAACTTCATTTCTGAAATAAATAACCAAAGACCACTCATTACATCCTTCACGGTTTTTTTTTTCTTCTTCTTTTCTTTTCCCTTTGGATCCTTCAGTAGATGAAAAGGCTTATTAAAAATAAAGGAGGGGCGCCTGGGTGGCTCAGTGGGTTAAGCCGCTGCCTTTGGCTCAGGTCATGATCCCAGGGTCCTGGGATCGAG
This sequence comes from Mustela nivalis, assembly GCF_964662115.1. Taxonomy (NCBI): domain Eukaryota; kingdom Metazoa; phylum Chordata; class Mammalia; order Carnivora; family Mustelidae; genus Mustela; species Mustela nivalis. Next base: position 149,795,827 of record NC_139024.1, on the reverse strand, counting down.
CCCCGCATTGGGCTCTCTACTCAGCCGGGAGCCTGCTTCCTTCTCTCTCTCTCTGCCTGCTTGTGATCTCTCTCTGTCAAATAAATAAATAAATCTTTAAAAAAAAAAAAATAAAGGATACTCATTTTCAGTTATGTAGCATTGTACACTTTCTTCATCTGTGTGCATTTTTACATCTGTGAGAGAGCACAAGAATTAGTTCCATTCCATAGATTCTTTTGAATCTAACCCAGAAATTTAGCCATATTTGAATAGGGAATAGATGCCTAGAATCAGTGAACCTTTTTAAGTAAGGACTAGTGAAATCTAGTTCTTCTTGTGTTTTGTGAATTCAGACTCTTAAGGAAACCTGCCTCAGATCTCTTCCAGGAAGCTTTTCCTAATTCCCTCCAGGCTGTAGAGAGTCATTTCATAATTCCATAATATCTCTGTATGTCTCCATCTCTGCATTTCTTCTTTGTTTTATGTTTGTCTGGTCACACATATACACATGATACTAGGTGGTGCACTTCTTTTTTCTCTTTGATGATTTATTTATAATTACAGAGAGAGAGAGAGAGAGAGCGAGCATGCATGCATGTTACACATGGGCACGTATGAGTGGGGGGGGGGCTGTGGTCAGAGGGAGAGGGAGACAAGCAGACTCGCAGCTGAGTGGGGAGCCTGATGTAGGGCTCGATCCCAGGACCCTGAGATCATGACCTGAGTTGAAATCAAGAGTCAGACTAATGGAATGAGCCACCCAGGTGTCCCTAGATGGTGAAATTCTTCACTGGAGATGTTCTGGTTGATTTGCTTTCTGGCATTAACCTTCAGCCTAATGCCTTGTTCTATGCTCAGTGCCTAGTCCCTAGTTGTTGAATGATGAATAAGTGAATATTGGCCTAAAATCAACATTCTTATTATCATCAGGTGACATTTAAACTCTTATGTCTGTACTTTCTCCTTAATAGGCACAAATATGTATGAAGACTGGTCATGGAGTTTTTATTGTACTTATTACCATGTGCTCTAGATATTTGAGTATATTTTTCTATTTTTTTTAAAAGCTCATACCTATTAGAATATAAACTGAAAATGCTCATGGCCATTAGGTTGAAAATTTTTATCTTACTGACTTAAAATTTGACATTTACTCTTCTGGTTCTATCAACTCCAAATGATACAAGATCTTTAACATGATTATCAAATGTATTCTAGTCACACAGGAGCATTGGTTTAAGACACCAAATCATTTAAATCTCTTTCTCTGTGTCTTACAAGAATAACTTCTAGGTATGTATCTTCATGTTTTCTGTGGAAATGAATGGGAACACAGTTGGAAGACAAGTAAAACAAAGAAATCTTTGCTAATTCTTAGAGATAATGTGAGGATTGAGGAAACAGGGAGGTATCATGGAGGAAACAGGAGAACGCTGGGGAATTCGAGGAGGCACAAGCAGAGTATTGATGGAAATCCTGCTGCTTCCCATTAGCCCTGCCAAGAAGCAGGCAATAACACCACCTGTCTGTCTGGCAGCCACAGGTACGTACGCGTAGTTCGTGGTTTTTGCTCTCCAGATTTCAAGATTTAGATCGGAGACCCAACTAGTTAAATCAACAGGTGTAAAACAAAAGGTCTTGAAGAAAAAAATCACCCTTCACATGGCTGTGTGGGGAAGAGGAGGGGCAACCGGGAGTCCTCTCCAGGCACGCTTGTGGGTTTCATAAGGGGCTTCTTGTTGAAAAGCCTTTCTTGGCCCCTGGGCTTCTGCAAAGCCAGCAAGCTATCCTGTAAGCTGGCATTCTGCCATTAGAACAGATGGCTGGCAGCGGAGGCAGCAAAGAGACCATGTAGGAGCATCACAAGCGAGTACGGAGGGCGAGCTCTCTAGGCATGAGTCTGCTGTCTGTCTGTCCGTCAGTTAGCCCTGAGCTCCTGAACAAAGTGGGGATTGGGAATACTTCCGTCTAGATCTTTGCCCATGACTCACTTCAGGCAGAAATGCCAGCATTTCTTATTTGTGTTTTAGTATTGAGTTTCCTACTCCAACTCCGGTGTGTTTGAAGTGCGTGGGATATTGTAAGCCGGTGATGGAAAAGATGCAGATGAAGCCATTAGTGTTTCCAGTTTGCTCACCCTTTCCCACTCATCCTGAGTTACTTTTGTCAAACTCATCTCCTGAGGCGCAGCTGGGATCATATCTCATCTTCCCCAAAACTTCTGATGAGAATGGTGATGACGATGAAGACGAGGACTTTGATAATAATGATGATGATACTGATGACAATAGTGGTAGCGGCTACTATTTGTTAAACACTTACTGTGTACATCATCTTCTTACTTCATAGGCAACCGGGACTCAGATTCTAACTTCCCAGGGAAAGTCACACAGCTATGAAGTGTCCGAGCTCACATCTGTACCTACATCTGTCCGACTCTAGAGTGATTACCATAACAGCTCTACCCAGCATATGCAAATATAAGCAGACTCATCCAAATACTCACTGAAAATTTCTTAAATGTCACCAACTTATAATTTAAGAAGAGAGAAACTCTTAATTTAACTCAAAGTTTAATTTAAAAGTTGTTTTTTTTAGTTTTGATATGTTTCCCTGTTTTTTAACTGATTAAGAGAACATTTGCTCTGAGAAACTGGATTGCAGTTAATGAGGACCAATTAAACCATGAGCCTTTGCAAAGTACTAGAGTAACTCTCTGTGATACGGTAAGTAGCTTGGCATAAAGGACACCACCCTTCTTACCTATCTGCCAGAGAGTCTGTGTTTAATCAGGTGGAATTTCTGTTTGTTATTGGCTTGTCTGTGATTTCACGTTGGGGATCAAATAAAAAAGAAGAAACAAAGATCGGTTGGTTTGTTTCTTCTAGAGGCTAACTGAGGGTCCAGCATGTGTCTTTCTCATTTCCCAATCCTCCTTTTTTTTTTTTTTAAAGATTTTATTTATTTATCAGAGAGAGAGAGAGAGAGGGAGAGCGAGCGAGCACAGGAAGACAGAGTGGCAGGCAGAGGGAGAAGCAGGCTCCCTGCCGAGCAAGAAGCCCGATGTGGGACTCGATCCCAGGACGCTGCAATCATGACCTGAGCCGAAGCAGCTGCTTAACCAACTGAGCCACCCAGGCGTCCCCCAATCCCTTTTTTTTTTTTTTTTTTAAGGTGTATGTTTAATCTGAATCTCTTTTAGTAGCTTCTTATTCCCAAAAAAGAAGGGCAGTTGCTTCATATACTTGAGCATAATTACTTTCTTTCTGTCAGTTAGCTCTTGCTGCATGACAAGTAGCCACAGAAATCTAAGTGATGTACAAAATAAGCATTCCTTCTCCTGGAGTGGAGGGTAGACAGACCCATGACTGACCGTGGCCGCTGCAAGCAGATATAGGGTCACATCATCTCTTTTCCTCCAGCTGGAGTCAGTAGTTAGCTTGGGCAAGTGTATACACACACACACACACACACACACACACACATATTTTTAAGTTCTCTTAACAATGGCAGAAGTGCAAAACGACAGCCCAACAGTCCCTCAAACCTTTTAAAAAGGCTGGTCCTTTCGCTTCTATTAACATTCCATTAGCAAAGGCAAGACCCACAATCAAACCCAAAGTGAGGAAGTATCTTTGCTTCTTTCTCTGGGTGGGGGGAAGGAAATCCAGTTCACATGGTAAGAAGTGAAGATACAGAAAAGGGTGAAGAATTGGTACCATCAGTTCGATTTCGGGTTCTTCCTACGGCACACCCTGCTCGATTCAGTTGGGTGCTGAGTGGACACGCTCTTCTTTTTTTTTTTTTTTTTTTTTTTAACTTTTTATTTTTTATAAACATATATTTTTATCCCCAGGGGTACAGGTCTGTGAATCGCTCTTCTATCGGACCTTTTGTTACTGTTTCTGCAAATTGCAAGACTCCGCCTTTGCGGCTGCTCAAAGCCCATTGTGAATATTTTTCGGATGGCATTTTCCTCTTTCAGGGCCATGTGATAAAATCCTTTTCCAGGAAGTACGTATCACTGTGGGAAGTTCTGCTCCTCTCAGTGCACGATAAGGCCGCTCCGCTCTAGCTCTCTGGCATCTAAGGGCACTCTGCGTTCTACTCAGCCATGTATAAAACATGCCTCTTGGGTGGGAAGAACAACTTCTTGATTGAAATTGATCTGTACATGGCTCCTCCTTTGGGCAGAAACGTGAACAACCTCGGACTTCCTGTAAAATACATTGACATCTTCCCCTGGATGCGTCGCTTCGAGGTTTTGCTCTGTTATCAACTGAAACACATTCGGTGCTCTCCTTTTTCTTTACTAAGGATCAAATGAGATGTGGGTGGGGAGGGGGGCAGCTTGGATGTAGGTACCTACGTGGATGTATGATTAAGCAGATAAAGCAGAATGTATTTCCTTTGCAATTAAGGAGACGATTTACCTTTTTCCAGAATAACATGAATATATGTTATGAATATTATGTTATGGATATAACATAAATGCAATATTAGTTTGGGCTTATATCACATTTTATTTATTTATCTTTTTAAAGATTTTATTTTATTATTTATTTGACAGACAGAGATCACAAGTAGGCAGAGAGAGGAGAGGCAGGCAGAGAGAGAGGAGGAAGCAGGCTTCCCGCTGAGCAGAGAGCCTGATGCAAGGCTCGATCCCAGGACCCTGAGATCATGACCTGAGCTGAAGGCAGAAGCTTTAACCCACTGAGCCACCCAGGCGCCCCTTATATCACCTTGTAGAGAGATTACACACACACACACATTTGTGACCACTGCTTTTATCTCAGCAAATGCATGTTTAAAATTCCAGATCTGAGGACCTGTGAGAAAAGTTATAATTTAAGATCTCTGTGCACATCTTATTTTCCTGGTAACCAGGCAGAACAGGCTGACTCAGATGTCTGGGAGCATGAGAGCACTTAATCTGTTACCACTGCTTTGCATCATATCATGTTCTAGACTTCTTAGGAGCAATCTTTATTTATTTTTGGAGCTCACAGATTGCATTTCAACGAGTCAGGAATATTTTCCAGCTTATTTTAGTGAACTTACGCGTATTTTGCCCAAATGGAGGAAAAAATACACTATTTTCCAAAGGGTTGCTATTAGCGCTATTCTAATGCTAGACTGTCATTTTACTTGATTGCCCCAGGGATACAAGAAATTCACCTCATGGTCTGGTTTTGTGCACCCAGGGGAAGGTGTGGACATGGCAAAATAGCACATTTCCATTGGTTGGATAAATCAAGGAGAAGCTTTCACTGGAACCTTGCGTTTTAATTGTGCCCCTCAAACCCAAATACTTGGTGTTGTTGGATAATCCTTCCTCTCTGAGCCCCTTAGCAAACCCCTAAGCATTACTTCACCTTTAAGAGCTACTTAGGGTGATAAAGATGCATATTTGACCCTAAATCTCTCAGTCCCAGTAATGACGGGATTAGTAACCTGGTTATTTGTGGTTATTTTTGTAACACCTGTGGATTCCAAGATTGTTGGTTTGTTTCCTCAGAAGCTTGTGTCATATCTTTTTAGTAACTCACTGAACACAGGTGTTTCCCAATTATCTACCTAATTCACATGGTGATCAAAATTAAAACAGAACAAATAAACTGTGCTATATCTACTTTCTCTTTCCATACCTATTTCCATTGTCCTGCCCTTGGGCATTGTTTAAAGTAGAGGGAAATTTTGGGCTCCCATCTCATTTTGATTTAGTTGAACCTGAAATCCTTGCACACTCTTCTCAGTACCAAGCATCGTGTCTGATGGAGAGTCTGCTGAATGAAACCTAAGTATGTGACTGAACAAAACATGCATGTGTGAATGTATTTCCAGTGAATGGTTGCCACAAATACCACGATCATGGATAAACCACCCCACTTTTATTCTTACTCTTATTTTAAACTCCCCTTTGCCGTTAGGATTCTCAAGTAGTCAGAGACTGTTGGAAGCATCATGCATCAGGAAGGAATAGAGATAAGGAAACTAAAAAGGACCAAATCTTTCGGCCCATTAATCAAACCTATAATTCCCACTAAAGCAGGTAAAACAATGAATAGAGCTAAGGAAAAAAAATTACTCTATATTATGAGCATATTTAAAAGCTAAAATCAGAGACTGTTGTCCCAGGGCACACGGGAGACATTTCCAAAAGGCAGAGAAATTTGAAGACCCTCATTAAGAAGATGTCGCCTGCAAGCTCAGATAAAACAGGAAAGAAAAATGTATCTGAAGTTCGAACGAAATGTAGCTCGTGTTCTTCCTCCCACTCTGTTTCTCTGAATGATTCTCTAAGTTACAATACGAACAAAATGGAGCTTGAAATAGACAAAATGGGACTAGAGCTCCCCCCCCCCCTGCGTAATATCTTAATGGAATTGCTACTCCCTGCCTTCTGTGCAGAGATTATGTGGTTTTTCCATATACTTAGGAAGGAAAATTTTAAGTTTCCAGTTAGGGTACTTATTTGCAGTAAGTACCACCACTCCGTTTCTAGGTACTTCATAATTAGGGTATTTAGGGACTCTATTTATTTGGTTGTGCCTTATGCAGTTAGATTAGGTACCATTAGTATTTGCATGGTTTAATGGAAATGATAGCTAAAATGTGAAAGAGTGCCTCCTTGGTGGGTTAAACTCAGCTTAGAAGCCAATAGCTAAAGCAACTAAAATGTGTGCCAGTTCTCATAAAAAGAGCAGCCACAGGCGATGAAGGCTGCATGGAACACACAGGATCAGAAAGAGCCTCCAGGAGTCTCCTTCCCTGCAATCTGTATGCCTGCCTAACGCTCTACTAACAAGCCGTCCTTCACCCCATTAACAGATGCGTACACCCACGCACATCCTATAGACAAAGTCAGAGAATGCTGTCGCTTTTTCTCTCCTTTCCTTTTTAGCAAAAATATGAGCTCTTTTTCTTTCCACCCCTTTAACTACAGTTTTGAAGAATTATGCACCACTCTTTGGAATTCTCCAAATCACCATATTTCAGATTTCAGAGTGATGCTTAGAATGATTTGCACTTTAAGCATGAAGGGTGACAGCCAAATGGCTCATGGACCCAGTTAACCATGTGAACTTTCAGTTTGTATGGCTCCGAAAACTGCGACTCATTAAAAACCAAAACCCAACTCAAACCAAACCAAAAAGACAAACAAAGAAACAAACAAAATCTGATTTTTTTTTTTAAATCATCAAACTGATGGACGCATAATCTTTGGGAATAACCTCAACTTGGCCATTCTCCTGAGGAGCTTATGAAAGGAGCCAGAATCTCCTTGTTTTTTAGACCCTGCACCTTGTTCAGCTTTGTCTCTGATGATGCAAGGTGACTTCCCAACAACATACAGTTGCTCATTTTTTTATTGATTTAGTGAGAAGGTACCAGGTCCTATACTGGCTTACAAAGACTATAGAATGAATTAAGGTAAGGTATAGTCTTTCTTTTCAAGGAGTTCATGATACAAGCATGTAAAACTATAAAATGATGGCTATAGTTAATATTATATGTAATACATTTATTATAACATATAATAATATAATGAAAAATGAGTTGTGGAAAGACAGAGATGAAATCAGATCATTCAACCTGAGTCGTTGAGAAGACTTTTCAGAGGAGGTAACTGTTGGGTCCTGGAAGACAGTTACCTGCCCAGTGGAAAGACATAATATGTGAATATCAAGAAGTTCATGAACCACCCATAATGCAGAGGGGACTTTAGATTTGCACCATCTAATATAAGGTAGCCAGTAACACACGTGGCTATTTAACCTATTATAAAAGAAAAACATTAAAAATATAGTGGCTCGGTAGCTAACCGCATTTCAAGTGTTCAGTAGCCATGCATAGTCAGTGGTTATTGTGTTAGACAGTGTGGATATAGATTAGGACAGCAGGAATTTCCATTGGACGGTGCTGTTGTGGGCTTCAGGCAAGGAGTCAGACTGGAGTTACTGACAGGATTTACTGAACCCAAAGGTGAAATTGAAGCCCTATGTGTGGATAGCTTTACTCAGAGAGTAAAAAGGGAGCAGAGAAGAGGGAGTCTGCCATTCAAGAGGCAGATGGGAGAGGGCGTGGTACAACCCTACATGCTCGAAAAGGAGTGGTGAGAAGAAGGATGGAAACTGGGAATCCTAAGAGTCCAGCGAGGAGAGGATTTGGAGAAGTTGTTAGCTGCTGAGGATGCCTGATACTGTAGAAAATCTCGGGGAAATTGACCATTGATTGTGATACCTAAAAAAAGGGAGGTCATCCATCTGTGCTGTTAGTGAAGGTTGGGTAAGAGGAGTCGTGTGTGTGTGTGTGTGTGTGTGTGTGTGTGTGTGTTGGAGTAAATGTGGGTAGAATGTAGGCTGAAGAGTGTAGTGGACTGAATTGTGTCTCCAAAGATATGTGCACATGGCAGCCCTCAGAGGCTGAGAGGCAGATGCCCCCCGCCCTAAGTTTCCAGAAGGCTCATGGCCCTGTTGACACCTGGATTTCTGACTTCTCTCCTTCCAAAGAAGAACTGGGAGAATCAGTGTCTGTTGTTTCAGCCACCCAGTTCGTGTGGCTCTGTTACAGCTGCCACAGGAAACCAATACAAAGGACATTCAGGAGCAAACAGGGAGTAAAAGAATGGAGATAGAAAGCTTTGACGAATCCTTAGAAACACAAACATTCTCAAGGGACAGACACATAAAGTCAGTGGCAAGAAATGAAAACAGAAGTGGTAAAGAACCGGTGAATTTGAGCCTCTAGTCGAGCCACCAAATCGACACACAGTCTGTATTCCCCTGTAGCCTTCCGGCTCCCCACACTCATGGCCCCACTGTCCATATTTAAGGCAAACTTTCTGTCTTTCTTCCCATTCTCTCTTATTTACATAAGCCTCGACTTTATGTTTAGCCATTTTAGCTAACGTCTCATGTCATGTTAAAATCCCGCTCATTCTTTTGACCTGAGAGCATATGTTTCTTGTTAGTTCCCAAACCTGCTCAAATTCTTTTATTCCTCCACTCTGGGGAGAAATTCTGGTAGCTGTGATGATTTCTCACCACAGGTTCAAGTTAGCTTCACTTCTGTCCATCTCCGGTGCCTTTTTTCTAAACTCCCCCCCCACCCGGTAGCTGTCCCCAAATGTTACATTTGAGAACATAACCCACCTCTTTCGTTTATCGTTTGTGAGAACATTGGGATTATCCAACAAGCAAGTTCTCAGCTCTTCCACATCACAATCTCTTTCTGCCTTTACTACGCTGTTTGACTTTTATCTTTGAACAAGTCCACTCTGTCTCCAACTTGAGGCTAATCTTTCCACCTTTTGAAAGGGGACGTTACTTTTTCCCTCTTTCTGAATATACGTATTCTTCCCCAACCCTGCGTGCTTTCCTTGTCAGTCTTTTCCTTGGCCATCAGTCTTTCTTTTTCCGTTTCCAGTCAGTCTTTTCCTTGGCTGATTACATCCCGCCACCTGTGGTAACTTATCCTAATTCTCAGCCTCCTTCCTGAGCTCTCTGTCGGCTGGACACCTCCACTAGCCTAATTTACAAAAGTTCAAACAAGTGAGCTTAAAAATATACTTACCATCTTTCTTTCCAAGCCCCACTTCTTTCTAAGAACCCGCCCCCACTTTGTTTGGTCAGTACAGGAGAAATCCTCCCCGTTTGTGGATTTGAAACCCTGGATCCGCTCCGAATCTGCCTTTTCCCTCATCCGCCCCCATCCTGGTAGAATCATTATAGATCATAGTGTTTTTCCACACTGTAATTGTTTATAGGGCATTTTTAGTTCCGGAGATAGGCACTGGAACAGAGGGAAGAACGCCAGATCTGGAGAACTTGAACCAGAACCAGGCTTTACCACTAAGTGTCTCTGTGACCCCTGGCAAATCACTGAGCTGCTTTTTGCCTTAGGGTCCCTGTCTATAACAAAGGATTGTTATGATGATTACAGAGGTTAATATGCATAAAAGTTCTATACAAATTCTGAAGTGACTTGCTATGATTTAATCTTCAAGATGGCCCCCCTGTATCATTCCCTAGTACTTCTCACTTGCGGAGAAGAGAGGCTTGGAAAAAAAGTAGAATTAGATCAGTTTAGAACCTCTCTTTTGACGTAAGCAAACTCTTCTCCAGGGATCAAGTTCTGTACTGTCTATAAACTATTTGTTTTAATCCATATGAAATTGTTATTCCTAATGGATTTTTGAAGGCAATTATTGGAAATGCCTATGGTCCAAACTAATAGTGGTAATACTCCCCTTTCATGGCCCCAGGAGAGTCCAGACATTGGAAGGGCATATGGCATCCCTGACATTGCATTAGCAAATAATTTGCTGATGATATGGGGGCAGAGGCAAAGTTTTTGGTGTCTTCATTACCAGCACTCCTGCCCATCAAGTACCCCAAGTTCCTCTGTGTCCCACTGTGAACGGGAGGACAGAAGCATCTGGCCCATACATTTTAGTTACTTGGTCTCACCAAAGTACAAAACATATATAAGGTAAATAAAAGTATATTTATCATTGTCCTTATTTTGTTATCAACCCCATGATCTACAATGTTTCGTTGAGACTCAGAAGTCCTTGACTTGATAAATCAAGATGACATTTTGTTATCAATTGTTAAGTTGGTCCTTTGTTGTTTCTTGGTCTTAAGTTCTGAAGACTTAGTGCCTAGAACAGTTGTGATTTTCTCAGCTGACAACGGGTAACTCCATCTTTAAAAAAGTCACTCCTATGTAGCCTAGTGACTATCAACAAAATAAAATGAGATAATATATTCTCGAACTAGAGTATTTTTGATAGGAGGATTGGCCGGATAGAATCACCCTTGGAATAGAGCTATTGACCTCAAAATGCCATTCTGCTTACATAGCAACATTTGTGTGGAAAATACAAAACCATAAAAAAGAATCCCCTTTTCATATTGTGTTCTGATGGGTATCTATGTATATATGGACATTTAAAGGACAGATTTTTTTTTCCAGTATAGAATGCTTTTTATTTAATAGAATATTCTAAGTAACCTTGACTATACAATGTAAAAGCACATAACACTTTAGATTCTACCTCTTTTGATTCTATACTCAAGTAGGTGCCAAACACAAACACTAATTCTTGTGCTCTTATGCAGTGTTTAATTGTACAGATTCCATAAAAAATCACTTAATATAAAGAAAACAAATACTCTTTTTTATTGCCACACTAAATACTTTTGCCAGCAAATGCTTTTGGGGGTGCTATTTATTTATGGATTTTTCACAATGCCGGAGAGCTTTTGTCTTTTTTAGTGCTTTATATTTATAGTTGTGGGATGATCATTTTCTGGTTGGTTTCACATTGAGCTCTTTTAGAAGTAGTCAGAGTAGTAATAGTTTCACACAGTTTATACTTTCTCCCCCTGAGTCCTATGTTAAATCTTTTTCACTCTCTCAGTGACACTGCAGTATATTATGCTATACATTCTTAGGCTATTAACTTTGGGCATTGCTAATGATTTCTTTTATATATATATATACAGCACATAAAACATGTAAATGTTTCTTATTAAAACAAGAAAACTCAAAACACAATCAACCCTACCAGCAAAAAAAAAAAAAAAAAAGAAGAAGAAGAAGAAGAGAGAGAGAGAGCTGGAGATTTTTTTTTTCCCCGACTAAGATTGTAAGAGAGAAACAGGTTTGTAAAATCCTAGTGTTGAAAAACAAAGTAAATTATAAAAGACCCCTAAAGGGAGAAATTTCATTTTCTTAAAAAACAGCTTGTTTGATATTCCATTCCTATACTTAAAATCCTTTTAAAAAGTAACCCATTTGAAAAGTCAACGATAGCAACATTGCAGGTTTTTTTGGTTTTTTTTGACTGGAAAGAAATGTCTGAGTCTTTGTGAGAAGGCAGGAAGGAAGACAAGGAAGGAATTTCAAAGTTGCCTTGACCCCCACACCATGGCCCTCAAATACTTATAAAGGATCCTGGGGGAGGGGTAAATCGCTCAGGTTGAGTTCTAGCAGCTCAAAGCCTGTGAGGATTTAACCTGAGGTAATTATGTATTAATACGCAGCTCGGAAACAAGTACCCTTAGGTTCAAAGCTTTAAGGGAGCAGGGTGATTCAGAAAGGTCACCCCCCCCCCCAAAAAAAACCAAGAAATGGAACTGATGAGAACAATAGCCACCAATACTTGCACCTCCACGAGGAGTCTTTGGAAGCCACTGGACTCCTGGCTCGTTTTACAGTTCGATTTTCTGGATAGTCCAACTTTGGAACAAACAGCATGATTCAGAAAACACCTTTCACAGAGGTTGAAACACCCAAATTGGCCATTTTCAGGCCAAGCAGTAAATGGCTGCAGCATGGGAGAAGGATGGTGGGCATGGAGGAGGGAGAACAAAGAGAGGTGGGGAAAAGTGAGGAGCCCCAAGTGAGGGGAAGGGGAGGGGAGAGAAGGGGAGAGAAATGGAGAGGGGGGTGCGTGGGTTGGAATCAGGGGGAAGAAAACTCGAGGAGCAGGGGAGGTCAGATTTCACCTAAGCCTAATCCATGCCTAGAACTACAAAGCTCATGGTATGGTACATAGAAAAATGAGAACAGGTTTTGCGTTTTTGTTTTTTTGTTTTTTTTTTCTTTCCCTTAATGTACTAAGGGGGATAGAAGAAACGTTTACAAAATATTTACTGAGGTTGCCCCAGCAGCCTGCAGACATCCACATCTGGCGGGGTTCTTCCCTGCCCTGATTTACTCCCCTTGGGGCAATGGAAGGCAGAGGCACTGCAAGCAGCCTCGTTCTCTGTCCTTACAGACGTTCATCTGCTTCCAGAAAGTGGTGTGTCCTAGAGGAGCAAGGTCAGCAGACGGGAAGTGAGGTCCATGTCAGGTGTCCAGGCCAGGAGCAGGACCTCTGCGTTCTTTACGGAGTTACTGCTGGTCAAAGCCCAACACAGCTCGCTGAGCAGGTGGGACAGACCAACCCCACATCATCTCTCTCCCTGAATTTTGACACCATGAGCTCCTTCTGGTGGAAAGAGCCTGGAGAGAAACAGAGATCAAAGCAACAAACAAAAAACACACCAGAAGAGCAAAAACGAACCAACCCCCCACCCCCATAATTGTTACTTATCTTTTTTTTTTTCTTTTAAGATTTATTTATTTATTTATTTATTTGACAGACAGAGATCACAAGTAAGCTGAGAGGCAGGCAGAGAGAGAGAGGAAGGAAGCAGGCTTATTGCTAAGCAGAGAGCCCGATGCGAGGCTCCATCTCAGTACACCGAGATCGTGATCTGAGCCAAAGGCAGCGGCTTAACTCACTGAGCCATCCATGCACCCCTACTTAACTTTTAATTCTCTTTTTAAATACATTTATGATAAATATTCAGAGTTCTTAAATTTCCCAAGTTAAGGACCTGGTTCACTGGTAGAAGGACAGGTTTCCCAACACAAAACCCAGACACTTTCTGGAAAGCCCCATGTTCAGGGTTAACGCTACGGTGTACACCCTAGCCTTTTTGGACACTCAGTGGAGAGCTAATCAGTGGATCTGTTGTCTCCTGGAAACCGAGAGGGGAAAACAATCAGTTCAGTTCTCTTCCCTGGGCTGGGGGAGTGAGTGGGAATAAGAGATCATCCGAGCACACTGAGAACCCACAAGCTGGAACATACAGTAGGTTAGCACCGCCAGGCTGACCTAACTCGCAGGTGCGCGGTTGCCAGGTAACGCTGGGGCCTCGGGTTCTCTGCGAAGCCCTGCTGTTGGGCTGGGAGAGGTGTGGGCACCGCCTGGGGTGCTGGTGGGGGCAGGGCAAGCGAAGTCACTCTCGGGGCAGCTGGCGAGCAACTGCTCCTCACCTCTGTGGCAAGTGGAAACAAGCCGGGGGGTTGGCCCTGAATGGCTGTTCTTCCTCAGCTGCCTGTGTTGTGAAAGAGCTCTGATTAACGGTGATGGTGCAGAGAGGAGGAGGAGAAAACCGTGCTGTGCATTATCTAAAGCATGCCATGTTTTTTCTTCCAGATAGATGGATAGATAAATATAGATATAGATACAGATATGTAAACACCACTCCTGCTCTTTATAAAGTAATATCTAAAAAATTCTTCTCCATCTTGGGCAAGTTCATAGGGCACATTTTCACAGATGTGAAGGGCAAAAGCATCTTTGGAAAGAGCCATGGACTGGTTGAAAACACCTTGAGTCTAGCCCACATTGCTGCTTTACCTCCCCATGTTAGCTAGGAGCCATCTCCTCTTCTGAGATTCGCACAGAATCTGCTCAAATCCTTACGTGTTGTGGGAAACCCAGCATTCCTTTCCATCTCTTTAGGGATTCTTGAGGATTAACAACGAAAACCTCTAGGATTTACCTTCTAGGACTCCTACTTCCTTCTTGCATAGATTTAATTCCGATCATGAGTTACACAGTCCCTTATATGTGGTCTGCATACAGAGTCTACCATTTCCTAAACCATTTATCTGGCAAATTGGTAAATCTGGACTGCTTTGTTCCCAGATAATACCAGATGTGAAAGGACCTGCTTGTCCCTAAGCTAATGTTGATCTGTCTTTTATTGGATAATAGTTGGTCAGTTTGAGTATTCTTAGGGATCTGTGTTTCATTCTACTTGAGCAAGAAAGGGTTCAGTGAATGGACAGGTGCAACATGGTGGTGCCCAGCAGAATGGGTGCTGGCTTTCACCTGGAATTCATCTACTAACACAGATCCAATGGTTAAGAGCCAGTGTCTTTCAGAGTCTGGATCCAGGGCTGGTCAAGTTCAGAGAAGGGTGAATATTGGGATAATGCATGGCCTGTCTTGACAGCTATGTCTTTACCAAGCATAGAGACTTCCTTTTTCACCTTGGGATATATCCATCTGTTCATGCATCTGATTAGGGTGAAGAAAAGATGAGTTATCTGATAAGGCTCTAGAAAAGCTTAGAACTGGAGGCTGAGGCAGAGGCGGGGAAGCTGTATTGTCACACCTGGAATCAGGCAGGCAAATGGGGAGATCACGCAGGCCAACCTTCCTAGCCCAGGGGCCATCATTCCACTTTATGTGTTTGAGTCATTGTGAGGAGAGAAAGATTTATAGGCATTCTTTCAACACTTACTCAACAAATACTTACCGAACACCTACCCTATTCTGAGCTCTGTGGTGTATTCAGAAACCAGGGCTGGAAACAAGTCATTCTTTCTTAGTCTTCTCAAACACTACTCTTTTTGACTGCCTGGAGATCACATCCTAAGTATCAATACATGTATTGATTGAATGATTACATGTGTAAAGGATATTACAGGGTTGATATTGTCAATATATTTTTTAAAAAGCCCAAAGCAAACAAACTATTACATGCACAGTGCTCAAGCCTGGGGAGATGATATGAGGCCCTAATAAGAAGCCAACCCCAACTTATTGCCCTGGATTCGGAGACCTTAGGGTCACGGCATCAAATGTGTATTAGAAAAGATGCCTTTTAAAGAAAACCATAAGTATATGCAGAGTTAATAGTCAGTAAATGTCATTTGTCTTATTCGATCGTAACCGACTTGAGGATCTGATATGGGTAAAGACGCCTCGTTCATTAAGGAGGTGCCATACTTGGCAGGTGAAAATGTGGTCTTTGGTAATAGTCATCACTCATGAAGCTATATCTCAAATGTGTGAGCAAGGAAAAATACTACTTTTGTAAAGCCTTTGGCACCTGTCCAGAGGTTTACACAATGCCAAAGATGAAAAGCTTCTCTTTCTGCATGTGTCACCTCTCTTTAGGAGTGCCTCTTAGCCCCCTGAAGAGAGAAGACATGGCTTTAAGTGCAGCTCTCAGAGCGTGGTAGGCCCCCAGAAAGAATTTTGTTGGGCTGATTCTAGGACAGTGTTACTCAACTTTTCAAAAAAACTCCTACAGTGCTTTTTCATTCTATCTTCCAGAGAAGCCAGACCAGCCAAATAGACGTTGACCACCTGCAGATCTCTGTTACAAAGGCCAGAGACACGTGAAATATGCTTCATCAAACTGCGTATGGCCCCTTATGCCAACATTTTGGAAATTCTAACAGTTTTCTTAACTTGTGGAGCCATACTCTAGTTTTCCTTGGATAGTCGCGGTTTCCTCTTGTATTGGTGTAAATATTACAAACAAGTCCTCCTTTTATTCTCATACACGTCTTAGTTTCTAAGATAAAGTATATGGTCGTCTTATTCTTAATTTGGATCCTGATCTTCCACTAATTAGAATAGCTCTTCCAGGATCATTCCCACTTTGTCTCTACATAGCTATGTGAATTTGGATAAGTCCTCTAATTTTCCCATGGTTTTGTATGGTCCTTAAAATAACGGGGTTGTGGGGCGCCTGGGTGGCTCAGTGGGTTAAAGCCTCTGTCTTTGGCAGAGGTCCCAGGGTCCTGGGATTGAGCCCCGCATCAGGCTCTCTGCTCACTGGGGAGCCTGCTTCCCTTCCTCTCTCTCTGCCTGTCTCTCCACCTACTTTTGATCTCCGTCTGTCAAATAAATAAATAAAATCTTAAAAAAAAAATAATGGGGTTGTGTGGACCAATATCATCTACTTCCTCTGTAGTTCCCGTGCTCACACTGAGTGTTAATCGTATCACATTACTTTGGTTACCTTTGGAGGAGTCCATTTTTCTCTCCGAGTGATGTGGGACAACTGGATTTGGGAGGGTCTTTCATAGTCCATAATTCAGGGGTGGAGTCCTTCATGCTATTCTAGGAAGTTTCTTGCTAGACAATGGAAAGCCCCAAGATTTGTCTAAAGATAGATGATATGACCAAATATTTGCTTCAGAAATGTATATTATGATAATCTGGGTGAGAAGAAATGGGAACTCCAGCAAGAACTTTGCAGAGTTGTATCTCTGGGTCTGGGAAGTCCTGGAACTAAGATCTTTCTGAGCTCCAGTGGGAACGCAGAACTTTTCTTATGAGTGAATTTCAATCAAGTTTCTACCTCCTCTCGTCAAATGTCTCAAATCTAGGTCATTGGTATAGTATTTCCTTGGTTCTCATCTTTCAATATGGTTTTGTATGTGCTATTAAAAAAATACCACTGCCGGCCCAGAGTGGGATGTCTTTCAGTGATGAATCAAGTGATTCCCTTGTGTTAGTTTATAAATTGTTAACTGCTTTGGGGGATTCATAGGGATGAAAGATGCTTTATTTATTGTCCTTTGAGATGAAAGATGCATAATTTATAATACCAGGATTACTATTTTATTTACTCTTGTGACACTGAAATCACATTCTTTTCTAGTGATGGAATTGCAGAAGAATCTTGTTTAATTTGTGGGCAAGTGGCTTATTAAAAGCTTTGGTGTTGGAGGGTCTGGCTACACAAAACTGGGTGTTGTATGAGGGAAGAAGTATGATCCTTTTGTTGTTACACAAAGGCTTTATTCTCCTGCTCCCAAGCCTTAGTAAGATGTTAAACATGTGTGCATGATGTAAAGATGTTGGCTCTGATGTGTGTTCATGCACGTTTATGATGACGTAATTAGGTACAGCTTTAGACTTTGCAGGGTCTTCTCTTCCAGTGGACCTTTGCATGGCATTACTGTATGTTTCCAGCATCCAAAAATACCCACAAATGTGTGTGTAGGAAGATGCCAGCCTCCTGGTGGATAGACCCTTTAGAATTTCCTTGGCTATCTTCACTTTGCAGCCTTATAGGGAAGGCTAGTTTCATTTGTTTGCTTGCTTGCTTTTAACTACAAAGGTGGGGCTCACTTCTTGGCAACCAGGTTTGAAACAATTTCTCTAATTTTTAAAGAATATTTGCCCTGTGTCTTCTCTGCAACAGACGGATTGGGGAGAGCCATGGATTTGTGTGTGGATTGGGTTGATGCAAGACTGTTGAAGTTGTTTACCTGGTCATTCTACCAAGCCATCCTTCCTCATAAGGGACTGATGTCATGTATGCAACTTAGGGATCATGGCATTGGTGGACCTTTTGGAAAGAAGAGAACAGAGGCAAGGTAGCTCTTAGCTTCTTCTTTTTCCTTCTTTTCATTTTTCATCAGAGGAAAAGTGCTTGCCCTTTGCCATTTGTGTCTTATCACTTGTGATGAATGTTTCATTTCATCAAAGTCAATTCTAATTCTGGAAAATAAATGCTCACCCAAGAAGGGCCCCATGGCATCTTTCAGAACCTCACAAAAAGGGAAAGCATTTTGTTCCATAAAGAGAAGACATCTGCTCCCTGAAGGCCTACTGGTCATCTCAGGAATGAAGGTCTATGTTCTCTTTCTTTTCTTTTTAAAAAAAAAAAAAAACATCTGCAGGGCATAAGCAATGCATACTGCTATCCTACACTCTACTTCAATGATGGGCTTGGCTTTGAGAGGATGGAATCATAGGACAATAGAACTTTACCTTTATTTTATAGATACTATTATTTTATAAATGAAAAATACAGGGCTAGAGAAATAAAGTAGCTTGTCCAAGGCCATCTAATTGAGGAAACAAGACTTGAAGATTATTTCTTTTCTCCTTCATTACTGTGTTTTATTCATGTAAATTTGTTGTTAAAGCATGTTCTCTTTATAACACCTGTTCTAAAGCATAGAAAAAATATTGTTTCTGTTAAGCAGAATCAAAGCAGAAACACTGTGTGGTAAAGAGATTCAAGGACCAGGTCAAGAGATACTCAGTAGCAGAACCTGTAATAGTAATGTATATATAATGAAAAGAAGTCCTGTTTAAATCACTGTAGATACATCTGGGTTGTGAGTATGGGTTTCTAGGACCACCATAGACTGAAACAATCACCGGTTGTTGCATTCTTCTTCCCAACAATGTGCTTTCAGCCTTGAGTTCTATTAAAAAATGAGCTACACAAACCCTACATCAAATCTAAGAAAGAGATGGGCATGCATTTTCTACTTGTCTGTAGAAGACCTCCCAAGTACCTAATCGTTGCCTACAAAAGTGACCTGCCTGCTATCTTTGCTGACCTGCCTGCCTGCTTATTGCCATAGCTTTGCAGCATTTAATGGGCAGTTCTGAAAAAACAAGAGAGAAGCAAACATGAGCTCCGCTCATTTGGAACAATTGCTCTCCTGTGTCCAAGACAGACATTATATACACTAAGCACAGAAAAGGGGATCACCTGTGATATTCAGACTTCAGAACTTACACATTGCTTGGTGTTTCATTGGAACATAAAGCTGTTCCCCAGGGTGTCTCCTGTTGTCTGGCTTTGCCTGGGGATACCTCCCAAGGATGACCTTCATTTCCAAGGCAAAGCCTCAGTGTTCTGTGACTGCTGCAGAAACTGGTGGTAAGTTCAGCCTTCTTGGCAGGCAGAAACTTTCAAAGAATGGTCTCACACAGCAGAGTCCTCAAGTTCTTTCCCAAATATCTAAAGGTCCTGATTGCTCTTGCGGTCTCTGCTTTCAGTTAATGAATGCGTATTGATGATTTCAGACCCACGTTGAAATTGGGACAGACCCTAGATTTTTTAAATTAGGGATTTACAAATAATATGTGTTGTCAATAGCAGATCAGGAATTTCACATAGCTTTCTTTTTTGTTTAATTAAAAACTCTCAACTCTGAGGTGGAGCTTCATGTCCCATTCAAGTGGAGGCTCAAGAAGGAGGTGTGGCCACGTTCCCACAGTTGAGATATAAGGTCACCCTTTGTCCCAGTTGCTGTGGGTAATTACTGACAGATCTCCACGTGATTCTCAATACCAGGTGTAATCAGTGCATTATATGATCACCCTAGTAAATTTGTGCCAGAGTTGATCACATGCAAAATTGTGGAATGTCTTTTTGGGCTTTTCTTTATATCATGGGTCAGACCTCCCCCAGTCCTCCGTCCTGGCAACGGAATTTCCCAGACTCACCTATGTGTGATTCTGTCTCAGCTGGTTAGTTATTAGTTACTGTTAAATGTTGGTGCGGTTATGGTCCCACAAGCATCCTTCATCCACAAACCAGCCAAGGGTTCCCAACCCTTCTGCTCTACAAACTTCAGTCCGGCCACTGCCTCTGCGTTCGTTAGAACAATGTGAAGGCTTCTGGGTGTGAAGTGGTCATTGGGATGATCCCTTGTCTTTGTGCCCTTGTGTCCTTTCCACAGGACTCTGTCTATGGCTTTCCCTCTGTGATTCATAACATTGCAAGATGGTCACTCGCTTATCTTTCTATCTTTCCTACAGTACTATGAAATGGCAAAGAGCCAAGAGCGTGTGCATTCTCAGTACCTAGCAGAGTGCCTGAAATAATAAAATGAAATAAAATATAAAACAAAATAAAATAAGATTATAATAAAATTAAATTAAAATAAAATAAAAGGCTTGACAAATCAGTAGAAGAATTCATTTTTCTGCTTCTTTCCCTTGTTCTCCCAATTCTGTTTTTGTTTTGCTTCTTATTGTTCATCTGTTTGTTTGCTTAACATAAACAGAAAATCATTGTCTCACAGTTCTGGATCCTAGAAGTGTAGAGTCTAGGGGTAGGCAGAATCAAACTCCCTCCGAAACCTATGGGGGAAATTCCTTGGTGCTTCTCGCTAGCTTGCAGAGGTGGAGGGCTAGCACATGGCCTCCTCCTGTGACCACATGCATGTGTGCGCGTGTGTGCACGTGAGTGCGTCCTGTGTGTGTGCTGGAAGTTTTGTGACTTTCTCAGTGCTGGCTCTTGTTCAAGGTTTTTGGTCCTCGACTGTTTTTGCTCCTTGACTTCCAAGGATTTCCTGATTCCTCACTATTTACTGAGTCTTTTGGTTCACCAAACTTCCTGGTATTTATATTATGATATTCGTCTTTCTTCCTTGCTGTGAATCCACTTTGGAACCTGAGTTGGTAGCGGATCCAACTGTTTGAATACCCAGACTCTACTGGAGACAGGAACAGCTTGCCTGACTCCTGATATCTGTCCAAACTGCACTACTTTCTCTCCTTTTTTGCATCATTGGATCTTGGAGTTAAAAGACATGGCTTTGAAAACTCTGTATCCAACTCTGTATCCTCTTGAACTCCCATTCCACATCTGGGGAAAATAGGTAGTAACAATGCCCTCTTCTCAAGAATGGATGAGATAAAATACGTAGAAGGACTTTGCAGATCAACACCAAGCTGCTTCTGCCACATCCCCAGTTAGGGGGCAGGCCATTGCTGCTTTGCACTTGTTGAAAGAAAGTTCTTAAACACAGAAAATCCCCCTCAAACCATAATAACAAGGCTCTTCTAAAGCAAAGAGCGACCACATTAAGATTTGGCTTATCACTGTGGAAAGATGGCCAGCTCTGGACTAGATCATCTTTGGAACCAGTGAGAATTGCTGCTTTATAGTGTGCTAAATTTAGACCTGTCAGACTTTTCCAGCTAAAGGTTGAATGTTCTCTAAACTTAGACCATGTTTGTAAATTATTTTTAAATCGGTTTCTTAGAATTCTAAGCAATTTGGGTGTTTCAGCCTGACAGTATGTTTGTTACATCATATAACAACTGCAGAAATTACAAACTAGGGGCTATTGGTCTGCAAAAGCCTATAGAAAGTTGGGGGGGGGGTACTTAAGAAATTAAGCCAGACACAGCAGTGCCTATCTTGAGTAAAGCCTTTGTATTAAAATTTCAGACAAACAGGCCTAAAAATCTCAAAGAATTCCATCCAGTAAAATTTGGAAATATTCTCCAAATTTTATTTACTTCATCCTCAAATTATTCCAACCATGTTTCCGTTTTGTAAAATATAGAGCTCACAACATTGACATTTTCTGTAAAAGAAGAATGCTATTTTTAAGAATATAAGTCTTTTCTCCTTTGTGGGAAGATTTCAGAGATTGTAGTCAAGGGAACTGCTTATAGAAAATATTAAATGAATAACAAAGTATGACACTCCCAAGTATAATTACAGATATTAAATAGCTGTATTAATAATAATTTTAAGGGTTTATAAATAAATAAGTTGTAAAATAAATAAGTCCCAGGATTGAAAAAGCATAGCATAGGGAATAGTCAATAATATTATGCTAATTTGGTATGGTAACAGATGGCAACTACGTTTATTGTGGTGAGCACTTTATAATGTGTAGAATTGTTGAATCATTATGCCATACACCTGAAACCAGTTTATGTCAACTACAGCTAAAAATTTTTTAAAAGAGTTTGAACTTTCTTTTATAACTTATATATATACATATATATATATATATATTTTTAAGATTTTGTTTATTTATTTGAGACAGTGAGAGAGAGCACATGGGAGCAGGAATAGCAGGGAGAGAGTGAAGCAGACTCTGAAATGAGTGGCGAGTCTGACATGGGACTCGATCCCAGCATAATGACCTGAGCCAAAGGCAGATGCTTAACCGACTGAGCCACCCAGGTACCCCAGGCTATATGATTTTTAAAGTGCTTGCGAGCATTGGTCTTCAGCTGCAAATGCACTTGAAATGCACAGTAAGCTGAAATGGTTTAAAAGGTTTTGAGATTTGGGGGCCGATGATGGTTGTGTTATGAATACCTCTCAAGGGGCAGATACGACTTCACCTTTTGCTTTGTTGCACGACTTCGTAAATCATAATCCTCTCTCATGACCACAGTGTGATGCTTTGAGCTGGCTGAATAATAGTTGAAAACCTCTGAAGAGCTTGTGCAATGTTTGGGACATACTGCACTAATGGTCTGCACATTTCTGGAAGCCCTGTGCTCTGCTCAGAATGGCCACAGGGAGTTAGAGGATTGTCATGCTGACTGTAGCACAGGCAAGTTTAAGGATACCTCAAATATTTATTCTGAATCCACGCTTCAGCTCGTCCCCATGCCACTCAGATTCTTGCAGCAGTAAACCAGTGAAGCATGATTGATGGGAAAGTACTCTATGCTTTGAAGGAGGAGGTAACGCTGCCGTTGTGAGCTGGGAAGCCTTCTCTAGAAAGGGCTAGATAGTAAAGAGTTTCAATTTTAAAGGCCATATGATCTCTTTTGCAACGACTCGATTCCGCTGTCGCCGTGTGCAATCAGCCACACACAGTATGTAAGTGAATAAGCATCACTGCGTTCCAATGAAGCTTTGTAAAAAGAGACAAGGCAGGTTTGGACGGTGGGTTGTGATTTGCTCACACCTGTTCTAAGCAATAGCTTGGTCACTGCTTCTAATTTTTTAACCTCCTTTTCTTCACAGAGAGGACTCAGACCCACGTAAAAGATCAGAGGGATGTTTATAATCACCAAAACTCAAGACAAGGTCTCTGACTTACTGCTATACCTCCAAGAACCACTTTGGGAGATGGTAAGTGATTGCATTTCTAATCCTCATTCAGAACAAATAAACAGTTGCAGTGAGACGTTAAACCAAGAAGACAAGATGCCCCTCTCCTTGGTAGAGTCTCAAAGCCCCTCCTCTGTGGTAGGTACCGAGGAGTTGGCTACACATGGATAGACGGTCTATGAACCAGAGACATGAGTCAAAATCCAGGGAAAACAGAGTCTGTTTCCAGGACTGAGGCATCGCGGTGCTGAGGGGCTGATGATTCACAATCTTTGTCTCACCTTCTTTTCCTGTGCCTCAAATGTGAGGCTTTTTCTGCTTGTTTTCCCATCTAGAGAAGGGGGTGGGGGAAGGGGGGAGGGATGGTTAAAGCAAATAATTGAAGAGCATAGGGTAAAGTAGCAGAAATGGCACGCACACACACAAAAGCTGAGGAGATAGACAATGTGAAGCAAATCTTGCTCTAAGGAGAGATTGAGTAAGTGGCATTATTTTGGCTCCCTTCACTCTATCCCACTATTCCCAGCACCCGTCACGAGTGCCACTTGATGGACCCCAAGACCTTCTCCCTGCCTGGGGCAAGGCTTGTGCCTCCAGGCTTCTCCTCTCTTTCCCCTCTTCAAAATTCTCAGATAATCTCAAATAGCTTCTAAAAAGAAGGGCCGTCGTTGTCAGACTAATATGGAATAATCGATAGCCCCCAAGTTAATCGGTAATTTAGGACACTCAGGAAGCATCGTGAGATCATTTTAAGCAGAGAAAAATAGAGAGGAATTCTATGGAACCCCTTCAGTGACACCGAGGAGACCACGGGTGCTCACTGTGGGGTCCATACAGGCACCTGCTGCCAATATCAGTTACAAACACAAAAACACAAACTGTGAATCTCTCGTAGCTCAAGAGCTGTCCACTTCTCTGGGTTCTGAAGATCATCCTTCCTTTTCAGATCCAAATATGGTGACTTGAGACCTACCCCCAAACAGGATGAAAATATCCTTGATGTTCCTAGAGATTTCAGGGGGATAGAAATCTCAATTGGAGGGCTCCCCTTTCTCCAATTGAGATTTCTATCCCCTTGAAATCTCTAGGAACATCAAGGTATCATGCTTAGCAAAATAAGTCAATCAGAGAAAGACAACTATCATATGATCTCCCTGATATCAGGAAGTGGAGATGCAACATGGGGGTGAAGGGAGTAGGAGAAGAATAAATGAGACAAGATGGGATTGGGAGGCAGACAAACCATAAGTGACTCTTAATCTCACAAAACAAACTGAGGGTTGCTGGGGGGAGGGGCGTTGGAAGAAGGGGGGTGGGGTTATGGGCATTGGAGAGGGTATGTGCTATGGTGAGTGCTGTGAAGTGTGTAAACCTGGCGATTCACAGACCTGTACCCCTGGGGATAAAAATATGTGTTTATAAAAAATAATTTAAAAATTTAAAAAAAGATATTAAAGTTTTTCAAAAAGCAAAAAAAATAAAAAAAGAAATCTCAATTGGCCTATTTAGTGATTTCCTTCTTAAATGTCATTTGCTGCACTTGGAGAGTCCTTGTCTCCCCCGCTGGTGAACACCCCCTGATTTCTTCATTCCCTTGTGAATAACTTGCGATAACAGTCTTGCGTATGGCAGACTTTTTCCAAGGTTGGCAGTCATGTTGGGCAGTTATAATACAGTACTGTGTGGGTGTCAATTTAAATTTAATATTAGATATTACAGTCTCGGTAGTCATTTTTTAAAGATGTATTTATTTGAGAAAGAGAGAGAGTGTGTGTGTGCACAAGAAGGGGGAGGGGCAGAGGGAGAGAATCTCAAGCCCACTGTCCTGATTGTGGAGCCCAACATGGGGCTTGATCTCACGACGCTTAGATCATGACCTGAGTTGAAATCAAGAGGCTGATGCTCAACAGACCCAGCCATCCAGGCACCCTTCAACAGTCATTTCTGATAATAGGAGGTGAACTTTCTCAGGACCCTTACCTTGGCACCGTAGCTCTTCTTTCCTTGCTTCTTGGCTCTTTCTCACATGCCCTTATTACTTCTTTTATTCCCGCGCCCTTTTCCCTCTTTTTCTATAATATTTTCTTCATCGTCTATACAGAGCAATTTCATTCTTTGTTTTCCAAACCCGCTCCTAAAGGTGGAGAGGGGTTTTCCATTCACACGTATACACAAAAGATTATCGAAGTAATTATTTAAGTATAGAGCTTTCTCCTAAATACGAAGCATGCCATCACCCTGGAATGAAAACAAACAAACAAACAAACAAACAAAAAATGCAGTCAGTTTTTGGGCAATAATAGCATTTTTCATTATTGACTCTCTGGTAATCTAATTGCAAATGCAATCACCTTTGTATCAGTTCTACTTTTTTAAATCTTCAGCGTCTCGAAATCTGACACAGTGGAATGCTTTTGCCCTCTCTCCTTCTTAAAACTCCTACATATTTTGGTTCCCATGGCATCACGCTTGGATTTTTAAAGCTCATTGAGCATTTCTCTTCCATTTTATTTCTGGACTCTTTTTTTTTTTTTTTTCTCTCCCTGGTCACCAAACCCAATGATGATAGGTTAAATCCAAGCTGCAGGGGGTGCCTGGATGGCTTAGTTGGTTAAAACTCCCACTCTTGGTTTCAGCTCAGGTCATGATCTCCGTGTTGTGAGATGGAGCCCCAGGTTGGGAGTTTGCTTGGGTTTCTTTCTCTTCCTCTCCCTCTGCCCTGTTCCCATGCTTGCTCTACTCTCTCTCTCTCTCTCTCTCTCTCATAAACAAACAAACAAATAAATAAAATCTTAAAGAAAAAGACAGGTTGTAGTTTCAGTGTCAGGTAAGTTCATGAAAGTCAAAGAGGGTCCCAGAAACCAACAGGCAAAATTATCGAACCCATTCTTTCGTCTCTGACCACTCCCCCATTTAATTAAAATATACAACTAAGTGTCTATGTGGTTATTAGTTTTACTTTTCACATGATAGTCTCTGTTAACGCTTTTCACGCGTTATCTCTTCTTCACTTGTCTATTTGCCGGTGGTTATGAAGCATTCAGTCATTCAAGCTGGTAACACAGCACTATCAGGGAAACATCTGTGCCCCTGTCCCTGAGATTCAGATGACAACTGGGTCCTTGTCACATTTTCATTCCCAGCATCCTCACTTCCATCTTTTCCTTTTAGTTTCCACTGCTAGCACCCCAAACTCCAGCCCTTCATCTTCTCCAGTTAGCCATGAGACACAAAGTCTTCTGTTCTCCCAGTAGTGAACAAAGAGAACAGAACCTCGAAACTCAGTGAAAACAGTGTTGTTTCATTACAGAATTTCTGTATCACACGATCATTCTGTTATTTTTGATACAATTGAATCTGATAAGTGTTTTTAATGGGATAAAGCAAAGTTTTATCTGACTTCCTTTCCCAACTAATTGGCCAGTAGAGAGTTGTGCCCTGGCTGAGTCTAGTGTGGAAGTGGACAGAGAGGGCTGCTAGATAGGGAATGAACTGAAAACAAAACAGGAATCTGGGTGAACACAAGCTATGGAACGTGCCTTGTCTGGGAGAGGGCCCCAGCAGGAGGGTGAGGTGGCAGATGGCCTACTACTCAGTCACAGACAAGCCCATGTGCATAATATTCTCTGGTGCCAAGGACCAGAAGTACAAGTCACTTTAAAGAAAATGGGAATGATTATAAGAACACGTGTGGCCTGAAACTGAAGTCAGACACCCAACACACATATGGCTTATTGAGACTCTTAAGATCTCACTAACATATTGTCCCGTTACTCTATTACTTCTATTAATCACTATTAAATACTTATGCCATTCACTGTTCTAGCCAATGAAGAGATAACAATAAATAATCAAAACCTCCTCTTCTCTCATGGAATTATATTCTAGTAGGAGAAGGTGGGTAATGAAACAGTAAATACCTAATCACAGAGAAAGGGAGTACAAGGAAGGAATGAGACAGACCAGTGGGGCAGAGATTGACTAGAAGGATCTTATTGTATATTGGATGGCAAGGGGACAGGTACTATTTATGCTGAGTTCTGAGTAAAGAGAAGAAGGACCCAACCATGCATGAGAGTTCAACCTAAAGAGAAGGAGTAGGAAGCACAGCAGTCCAAGACAGGAACAGACACCACACCAAAAACAAAATTAAAAATTCAATATGGTTGGAACTTAGGGAGCCACCATGAGAGTAGACAGAGATGAGATACGAGACATAGGCAAGTGTCAGATGTTTGGAGCCTTTTAGCAGAAGAACAATGTGTGAGTTTAATTGAAACAGGAGACCATTGATGGGTTTAAGGAGAGGAGTGACACTCTAATTTTTCTTTTACCTCCCTTCATGGCCTGTAGCACCACTCTGATAACCATTCTACTCCTCACTGCTTATCTTCTCTGTTCTCTTTTCTTTGCCAATCACTATATTTTTCACTCAAAATTTCAGAAGAAGCCAAGTAATTGACTAGGTAATTAATTCCCCTTAATCAGGCTACCTCATGAGTTGCTGGATGAACCATGGATGGGCCACTCTTGAGTCAGCTTTCAAGTCTTTGTACTAGCAGTGGACACACCTGTTCAGAGGAACACTTAGTTGCTTCTGTGAATTGGGAGCTCAGGGCAGGTACATTTCAATTAGAATGTCATTTCAATTAGGCTGTCAGGAAAGGGAGTCTGATGTTTTCAATCTGTACCTTCTTCTGCAGGCTTAAAATTAAATAGCAAACTAATTAAAAGTAATCAAAGTAAAATGCATATAATATTGTGTATCACATTATAAAATTGTAATGTTTTCTATATTTTATTATTAATGTGGTATATATTTTATGTACATAAAATAATTACATCATATTAAATTATTTACCTTCAGGTCTACAGAATATATTTTCCCAGAAAACAGGGATGATGATTTATACTAAATCAGATCTAGTTTTCTTGGCCCTAGATGCATGCTTGGCAACATGGCTAAACGAGATTAGCTCGTGGTTTGTAGTCCTTGATGGAGATGTCTTTGTGCATCTTCTTGGCAGCTCTGCAGATAACCTGCCCATATACATCTGGTGTATTGCTGTGAAATGTTGCACTCATAGCATCTAAAACACCTGTTCCTTGTTACTTTCCTTGCTGAGAAATAAGTAGTTTACATTTTATCTTACCCACATATTTTGATGTGTCTTAGAGATCCTGGATCAATCTACTCTGTCATAGGTTAATCTAACACCCATGGAATAAAAAGTTGTCCCCAAGATACCAAGCAAGATGTTGGCAAAGCCCATAATAGAACCTGTGTATTCCATTTTCTATTTCAATAATTTTTATAATTGTGTCTGGAAAAAGAAAGGTGAGTGGGAAAAATAAAATACTGCAACATGTGGGAAAATGGAAATGTAGGAATTGACTTTGGTTGGGGAAAGGCAGTGGAGGGGATAATAAAAGGGGAAATAGCCCATTGAGAAAAAGAGACAATGGGAAGGAAAATGAGTATAAGAAAAATGGAAGTGTCCAATATAGAAAAGTAGACAATATGACCCATACATAGAAAAGTAGACAATACGACCCCTACACCATTTTGAAGTCAGTGTAATCCTCTTAAATCTTAAGAAAATTTTTCTATATGGCAATGTTTTAATTAGCTTGATTTCTTTGAATAGCTTTTGTCATGAAAATGGGAGATAATCAAGGATTTTCTTGACTGTGATTCTATATCCAATTTAAATTGCATGGCTTGACTCATCTATAATTGCCTGATAGTTTCCCAAAGGTGATGGATGCAGAGTAAAGCAGGCTTATTGACCAGAACCCTTGAGTCAGCAGCTGTCTGCGCCCTGCTGGATGTTAAGAGTTCAGCAGAAGCCTTTAAGATTCTCTTTCTTCTTTCTACTATGCTTTAAGCATTTCTTCCCATAAGCTTTGCTGTAAGGACTAAAGAAGCAGAGTCCTTTTGTATTTACTCTCTATAAAAAATATCCTTTTGTTTCATAGACATGATAGGCTGCTTTAGGCAGGAACTGACAAGCTTTTTTTGTAAAGTATCGGAGGTAAATATTTCAAGGTTTGTTAACCATACTTACTGTCCTGGGCCAACACACAGTTACAACTACTCAACTTTACCAATATAATGTAAAAGATACAAAAAGGTTTACAATACATAAAGAAATGGGTATAACTGTATTCAAATAACTTTTATTTATAAAACCAGCTCATGCACATTTGAAATTTTTAAACTAGAAGGAAAAAAGAAAATGGAATAAAGAAAATTGAAGTGAGCTTAAGTTACGGGATACAATCAAGTGGGTTAATATGTGCATCATGGTAATCCCAGAAAGAGAAGAGAAATGGACAGATAACTTATTTGAAGAAATATTGTCCCCAGACTTTCCAAGTCTGAAAAGAGAAATGGACATATAAATTTAAGAAGCCCAATCTGGCTGTGAAAAAACCCAAAGAAGGTCACACCAAGATGCACTATAATCAAACTGTCAAAACTTACAAAGAGAGAATCTTAAAAGCAGCAAGAGGAAAGTAACTGATCATGTACAAGAAGCATCTATAAGATTATCACCAGATGCCTCAGCAGAAACCTTCAGGTCAACAGAGTGTAGGATGATGTATTCAATGTGCTGAAAGAAAAAAACTGTCAACCAAGAATACTATATCCTACAAAACTCTCTTTCAAAAATGAAGGAGTAGTTATGACTTCCCAGATTAAAAAAAACACAAAAAGACTTCCTCAGATAAACAAAAGCTATGAGAGATCATCGCCACTAGATTTTCCCTATAGTAAATACTAAAGGGAGTCCTTCAGTTTCAACTGAAAGGACACAAAAGAGCAACACAAAGTCATATGAAAACATAAAGGTTTCTAGTAAGTGTAAATATATTGACAGATATAGGATCCTGTAGAATTATAATATTGATGTGTGAGTCACTTTTAACGTGTATAAAATTCAAAAGATAAAGTGCAAAATATAAATCTATGTTAATAGATTAAACAATTAAAATGCATGTAATTTGAGGGGGCAGAGATGTAGGAGAGCTTGTGATTAAAGTTATTATCAGTTTAAATATTTTTTACTTTTTTATTTATTTTTTAAAGGTTTTATTTATTTATTTGACAGAGAGAGATCACAAGTAGGCAGAGAGGCAGGCAGAGAGAGAAGGGGAAGCAGCTTCCCCACCAAGCAGAGAGCCCGATGTGGGGCTTGATCCCAGGACCCTGAGATCACGACCTGAGCTGAAGGCAGAGGCTTTAACCCACTGAGTCACACAGGTGCCCCTAAAGTTTTTATCAGTTTAAAGTATATTCTTACAACCTTACGATCTTTTATGTAATACTCTTGGGAACCACAAGAAAAATACCCATAGGAGATACACAGAAAGAAAGTAAAAGGGAAGAAAATCACATCACTATAAAAAAAAAAAAATAAGAAATACAAAGGAAGGCAGCGAGAGAAGAAAACAAGGACAAAATAGCTACGGGAAGAAAAGAGCAAAATGGCAAAATTTCTTTCCGATCAGTCACAAACAAAACAAACAACAAAAAATAAGATCTCACTGAATGCCATCGACTGGAGTTTCACTTCACACATAAAGATACACGCAGGCCGAAAGTGAAAGAATAGAAAAAGCTGTTCCATGCACATGGAAACCAAAAGAGAGCAGAGTGGTCATACTAATATCAGACACAACAGAAAAAGAAGGTCTCTCTTTCTCCCCTTTCTCTCCCCTCACCTCTCTTTCTGTATATACATATACATATATACTATGTACCATACCATTAAAAAGAATAAATACTTAGGAACGAACTTAATCAAGGAGGCAAAACACTTATATACTGGAAACTCTAAAATGTTGCTGGAAGAAGCAGAAATAGATGGAAAGACAACTGATTCTCATGGTTGGAAGACTTATTGTTAAAATGTCCATATTACTAACAGTGACCTACAGGTTCAATGCAATCCCTATCAAAATTCTGATGGAATTTTTTTTTTTTTTTTAGAACTAGAAAGATCCTGAAGTTTCTATAGAATCTCAAGGGGCATGAATAGCTAAACTTATCTTGAAAAGAAAAACAGAATTAAAAGCCTAACAGTTTCTGATTTCAAAACATATTACAAAACTGCAGTTTCAAAACAGTGTGGAACTGATATACAGACAGAAATATAGACCAGTGGAACAATACGAATCCCAGAAATAAGCTCTTGCATATATGGTCGAATGATCTTCAACAAGGATGTCAAGACCACTCAGTGGGGAAAGTACAGTCTTTGACAAATGGTGTTGGGAAAACTATTTCTACATGTAAAAGAAAGAAATTAGACCTTATCTTGTACTATGTATAAAAATAGTTAAAAATAGACATGAAGACCTAAAATATAAAATTCATAGAAGAAAATATCGGAGAAAATCTATGACATTGCCTTTGTCTTGGCTATGATGGCAAAAGCACAGGTGAAGAGCAAAACAGACAAATGGGTCTACATCAGTCTTAAAAAGTTATACATTCCAAAGGAAATAATTAATAGAGTGAAAAGGCAATCTACAGAATGGGAGAAAATATTTGCAAATCATATATCTAATAAGAGATTAAAATCTAGAATATATAAAAAAGTACAGTTCAACAACAACAACATAATGGGCAGGCTTGAACAGACATTTCTCCAAAGGAAAAATGCAAATGGCTAATAAACATGTAAAAAGATGCTCAACATCACTAATCATCAGAGAAATACAAATCAATACTGTAATAAGATATCACATCAGACCTACAAGGCTGGCTAGGATAGACAACCAAAAGAAACAAAACAAACAAAAAGTGAAAATAACCTTGCACAGGTGGGATCGTAAAATGGTACAGCCACTATGGACAGCAATATGGAGGTTTCTCAAAAAATTAAAAATTGAACTACCATATGATCCTGCAGTTCTGTTTCTGGGTATACGGAAAGCAGAGCCTGAAAGAGATATTGATACCCTCTGGTTCACTGGACCATAATTCACAGCAGCCCAAATGTCCATGGCCGGATGGATAAAAAAAAAATAAATGGTAGATATATACAGTGGTATATATTCGGCCTTAAAAAAGGTTTTGTCACATGCCACATCATGGATGAATCTTAAGATCATTAAGTTAAGTGAAATGCGCCAGTCACAAAAAGACAAATACTATATGACTCCACTCATATGAAGTACCTAAGCTAGTCAAGTTCATAGCAGTAGAACGTCGAATGATTATTACCAAGGGCTAGGGGACATGAAATGGGAGTTGGTGTTCAATGGATATAGAGTTTTGGTTTTTCTTTCTCTGTTGTTTTTTTTCCCCCCCTTTCTTCTCTTGAAAGAGAGAAAAAGAGCATTTGTGCATGAGTGGTGGGGAGGGGGAGAGGGAGAGACAATCTCAGGCACACTCCCCGCTGAACATGGGGAGTCCGATGGGGGGGCGATCTTACAACCCTGAGATTATGAACTGAGTCAAAACCAAGAGTCAGTTGCTTAACTGACTGAGCCACCCAGGTGCCCATAGTGTTCTGGTTTTTCAAGGTGAAAAATTCTAGAGACCTGTTGCATATCAGTGTAAATATACTTAACACTACTAACCCATGCATTTAAAAATTTAAGAAGGTAAATTTCATGTGCCCTTTTTTTTTTTAAATGTCTTTATTCTACTTCCTTTCTTATAGTGTATTTTATCTTTTCAAATAGGCTCCATGCCCAACCTGGATCCTCTATACCCAAACTCAGGGATCACCCCCTGCTTTACCAATTGAGCCAGCCAGGTGCACCATGTGCCTTTTTTTTTTTTTTTTTTTAAATGACAAAGCAGGTCATGGCCTAGATTTGGCCCTAGGACTCTAGTTTGCTGATTCTTGCAAAGAGCAAGCATTTCTGAAACAGAAGGGAAAATGAAAAAGGAGTGGTTTCTCTGTTTCCCAGGGACCTTGAAACCAGGCATTGTCTTGTAAAATCCCTTAAGTTGTGTTAGGGTTAAAAATGGAGGGTTTGGCTAAATGTTCTGTGTTCAGGGAGGAATACCTGAGGAGAAAGTCCTTTGGACCTGGGGGTTGGAGGAAGTAAGGACTTGCTGTTGAGAGTGGAGTAAATAGGGAGGAAAATAAATGTGGTTTATGTTTGCTGAGTCCTTGTAGTGTGGAGGCACCACGTGACTTGCAAGAATGGAAACAAATCAGTTTTAAAAAACATATGCAGTGGGATTTTCCCTTTTGGGATGGTGATAGAGTCCCACGTAGTCTAATAGAAATTTCTTCCAATTTTTCCTAATTAAAGTGACTATTTAAAAAAAAAATTGGGGGCTCTATAAGAAATATGTTGATGTCTATAATTTTTTTTAAAGATTTTATTTATTTATTTGACAGACAGAGACCACAACTAGGCAGAAAGGCAGGCAGAGAGAGAGGAGGAAGCAGGTTCCCTGCTGAGCAGAGAGCCCAATACGGGGCTCGATCCCAGGACCCTGAGATCATGACCTGAGCTGAAGGCAGGTACCTTCCGATATCTATAGTTTTTTGTGTGGGGTATGGTTCAATCTCTTGTATGTTTTATTTGCCTAAATTGGACTGTAAAATCTTTGGTGTGGAGATCAGGTCGTTTACTCACTCAGGAACAGAACTGTACAGTAGGGTGTTCTGCACCTTATAGGTACCAGAAATATAGCACTGAACATAGGAATCCAAGGGAGGAATTGAAAGTATAGGATAAATAGTATTTAAAAGAGGCCTTAAAAGAAGTTGCTAATTTTAAAATGGGATTAAACTGGACTGTCAGAAATGCTGCTTCTGATTCTCATGGGACCTCAAATAATGTGAAACTGGTACATTTCTTGTTTCTACCTTTCTGCAGTTACTTTTGATTGCCTTGGGGAAGTATTACTATATATATATACCTACCTATCATATATATATATATATATATATATATATATATATATATATATATACAGAATAGTACTTATTTGCCCAGTGGCAAAAATATTCCTATTAATTTGTAACTTCTAGCTGCAGATTTTTCCTGGCTGTCAGGTCAAATTTCTCTGAAAATTTAGGGGAGAAAAAGTTGTTACTTTGGTAATTTAAAACCCCAGCTTTCTCTCATTTTCTCCAAATGCAACACTTGATACCTCCTGGCCCACAGAGAGGGCTCTGTTATCCATCAGATTTCTCCTCTGCCAATATAAAGGACTCTTTTAGGATCAAAAAGACACAGGCTTTACCCCCATCAAAGTTCTGTACTTGTGGGAAGCTCAGTATTTGTGCATATTAAAATGGTCCATATTTTCATAAATGAATACATGCAAATTGCACTGCCATAAATCTTATTTGAAGGATCTTAGGTCCCACGACAAATATTCCTTGAGAGTAAATTCTTGGAAGTGGAATTTGGGGGATCAAATCTTTCTATGCATATTGCCACTTCCTCAGCATGGTTTGTACCAGTAGATTTTCAACATCAGTGTAGGGTTGTGGCCGCTTCCCAGAAAATGTTCTACCATAACAACAACTAGTCTGGATTCAGACTAGTTAGTTTGGGAACAGTGGTATAGTTCCTGGTGAAGCCACACATTTGGTGTTTAATAAACACATGGAAACTTCCATGGCAGAAGCAGGAGACAGTTTATGAAATGGTACCCCAGTAGGCTTCAAAGTCTTCTTCCTCTTAACAAATTGGTATACTGAATCAGAGAGGCGATTTATTAAATACGCCTTTTTATGAAGGAAGCATCTTGGAGAGGTAGAGAGCGTAGCTTCAACAAAAACAATTCGATGAACACTGTTGTCTTCAAAAATACCGTAGAACTTATTTCATGACTAATGTAGACACCTAGTCAATATTTTTTGTGCGTTGCATTGCCAGGAACTATGCTAAGAGTTGGGGAGTAGAGGCAAGACTAGAATACTTACTTTGACTTAGGAGCTCACCGCCTCATGGAGTAAAGCATTTGGAGAGTTGTAGCAGATGACTTGGGGACCTGCCCGCATAATCCTTGCCCCATGTGTTAAGCCCTTGCCTGCACATAGGACTGGTGGAATTGGGCTCTGTCCTCTTGTGAGCACAGGGAAAAGGGGAACATCAGGTGCCTTATTACCGCTTACCTCTCCGCCATGGCCAGCTATGAGAATGAATGACCACAGTCACTTATCGTTTGGCATGTTTTTCTGCTTAAAACTGATAGATATGGACATCCATGTCAGTTTTAGTCTAAAATGTCAACTCTTTCTACAGATCTCTGAAAAAACAGCACCAAAGCGCAGAATGAGTGTGATCACAAAATCGCTCATAAAAGCAAAGAATGAGGAGAATTTCGTCTTTAGCCAAAAGACCCATTTGCCTCTTGCTACTCACATCTTCTCTTTGAAAATCAGCGCCATATTTTTTAGGGGCTTTAATCCATGATTACTGATTTTGGAATGTCAATAAAAGCTAGATTTAAAGCAAAAGGAATAATTTCCCCAATCCCATAGTGATTTAGAATACACGGGCTTGAACGGAACACTTTCAGGTCGCTGTGGGTCTTTCAAGGGTTTCGTTTCCTTAGCTTCTTTGCCCGGATCGCGTCTTGCCGGAATGGCGCACTAATTAGAATGTTTACAACACGGTGCTAAAAGGAAAAGGCACAACTCGAAATTACCGTTACACCTTGATAACATCTGTGTTAAAATATGTATGCCCGGGAGAACAACTGGAAGGGAGCAACCCTAAGGTAAAATTATTTATTATGTTAGAGGCAGGAAATTGATGCGATTTATTTTTCACCTTTAAAACATCTTTAATACTGCATCCAGACTGTCTCCACAACGTTGGAGGCTTCATGATAATAATGTCAAGCATCAGCACCTCTGGGAGAGGATCAGAGCTATCACCACGCCCCGCCAAGGTTGTGTCGGGGCTTCGAGATTCCACTAGTCAGTGACATCATAAAGAGATATGTGGGCAGCTGACCTTGGTGTCCGCCACGCCCGGTCCCAGTCTTCTTCAAAAAGAAAGGCCATTTCAACACCAGAAAGCTATACTTTAGGAAGCCGCGGAGGCTTTGCTGGAGTGTGTGGTGACCACAGAAAGTCACCACAGGCCAGGGCGGCCAGGTTTTACCAGTGCCTCCTGTAACCGACAGTCAGTTGCATACAAAACACTCATTTCCTCCCTGTTTTCTTTCCGAGCAGGTGCCCTCTTCCGTTTTAGAAGTTAATGATCCACCCTATTTCCAGCTGTAGAATGGAACCCAAATGTAGTATGAGTCGATTATGCTATGCTATCCCCCCATAGCTGTTTATACACCATGGATAGACCTGTGACCTCCTGGGACCGAGGGAAAGATTTCCAGATTTTCTGTGTAGGGTGACCAGTGACTGTATGTCTTGGTTTGTCTGTGATGGTCTTAGGTTATGCTCCTTTTCTTGGATGACTCTTAATAGTGCCTCCTTCCATTGTTAAAAACATGGTGGTTTAGGAAACGAATCATAACTTCATCCTTATGGTAAACCATACTTGGGAAAACATATTTCTTTTTTTCCCCTGTCCCATTAAATATAAACAAAATTGATGTAGCCTTGTTAATAGGCATCTTGAAATCTGAGGGATACCTGTCTTAGGATGACTCAGACCCTGAGATCTGGGAAGTGAAGAACCTAAAAGAACCTAAAGAACTCAGTATTTGATGACACAGTTGAGTTGTTGATTTTATAAAGCGTGGATCCTACTCTACCCTGGACTTGTATGAATCAAGATCTAGTATTCTTGTGTATGACGGATTAACCTGTTCCTCTGTTACTTGTACACCAGACAAAACTAGTGATATAGATCCCAGTGATCTCCTTCTGTAACAAATCTCCACGTGACACCTGCATGTCAGACTCTGATACATTTTCTTCTCCATTATGAATGCCCTTGTAAGATCTTTGCCAATTCTATTGAAAGCACTATATTTTTCCAAGAGAAGCAACAATTTCCTACCATTAAGGACAAATGGAAAACTCCTAGAGCACTATTTCTCAAACTTCAGTGTGCATAAGAATCATAGGAAGATCTTGTTAAAGGGCAGATGGTGCTCAGTAGGTCTGGGTGAGGTCTGAGAGTTTGCGTTTCTAACAAGCTCCCAGATAAAGTTAACGCTTGCCTGAGCCACAGACCATGCTAGGTCTAACAAGGTCCTAGAGGACTCACAATTTTAAAATATTAATATCATTTAATAATCTCTGTGGATTTTAGCTTCCTATATTATGAATTATTTGGCCCCCTAGTTTCCTTTCAATTCATAAAGTCTGTTTAGTTATGTTTCTGAGAGATAATTTCCCAAGACAGTCCAAAATAGACAGATGTTGGATGGCAGGCCTGGAAGATATATTGGAGATATTATTAGATGGAATAAATATTCCTATTTGTTTAGGATATAAAGGAATATTGACTTTTTCCTCCCAGAAAAAAAAAAAAATTGAAAGACTCTCCTTCTGACTTTTTGCTTGTTGGACAGTAGAGTTTGGTATAAACTAGAGGGCAGATTGCTGACTTCCATCCAGATTCTGGCTAACAGTGCAACATGGTCCCATGATTTCACCTCTCCAAGGGTCTTTTTTTCACCTTTAACTTTGTTGCGGTTCGACCATGTCCAAATTCCTTTTCAGAACCAATGCTCTGTAAACACAATAAGCAACCTTCTGCCAGTGATTTCAAAAACCATTTAAGACTATGACCTTTGTGGCAAGACCAGCCATTTTTCCATGGAATGAATGATTCCTTCGGTTTCTCTGGCTTCAACACCTGCAGCCAAAGCCGGCGTGGATACACCTGATTCCCAGCGATTGGCTCGTGAAGCTAGGTTTCTCAGGTCATCAAGACCAGTGATCCCCAAATTTCTGTAGGCATCAGAAGTGCCATGAGGCTTGTTAAAACAGACATTCCCTGGGCCCTACCCTTAGGTTGTCTGATTCACTAAGTCTGCAGTGGGGCCTGAGAATTGGCATCTCTATGCCCTTAAGCGAGGCTGGTGCTCCTGGTCCAGGGACCACCGAGCAAGTCTGTAAACCCCAGATGAAAACCTCTAGTTCTTCCTGCTTGATTGGATGATGCTACCCTTCAGAATTCCTCTATGACTGGAAGATCCCCCCACTGTGTCTCTTGGAGACTGCGTAATGGGTCAGTTGCTGTGTTTGTGCCTGCCTTGAATTCAGTGGACTTTGAAGTCATTTTTAAGGACACAATTTTTTTTTTTAAGATTTTACTTATTTATTTGAGAGAGAATGAAAGAGAGCACAAGAGGGGGGAGGGTCAGTGGGAGAAGCAGGCTCCCCGATGAGCAGTGAGCCCTCTGTGGGACTCAATCGCAGGACTCCAGGATCCTGACCTGAGCTGAAGGCAGACATTTAACCAGCTGAGCCACCCAGGCATCCCTAAGGACACGATTTTTAAAGACAGAAAGAAGGGGCGCCGGGTGGCTCAGTGGATTAAAGCCTCTGCCTTTATCTCAGGTCATGATCCCAGGGTCCTGGGATCGAGTCCCCATTGGGCTCTTTGCTCAGCAGGGAGCCTGCTTCCCCTCCCCCCCCCCCCGCCTGCCTCTCTGCCTACTTGTGATCTCTGTCTGTCAAATAAATAAATAAGATCTTTAAAAAAAAACAAACAAACCAACAACACAGAAGTATCAAGATGAGCATGAAAATTCCTTGTAATTCCCCCACAAGGGCTGAGAAAATATTACATGTTGTTGTGTTTTCTCTCAGTTTTTCTTTTTTTGGAATTACGCTGTTTTTATCATTTGGATCCCTGGTTCTCTTTCTTTCTTCTTTCTTTCTTCTCCACACTATAGCACAATCTAATTTATTTGAAATCATGATATTAAATGGCTTCATAATACTTCGGCATAGTTATTAGTACAGTTTAACTACATGCCCTCTGATGGACTATTCCATTTTCGACATAATTTTAAATGCCAAATGACATACAACTTTACCCATAACTCTGATTACTTTCTCAAGATATATTCCTGAAAGTGAAGTTACTGGCCTAAATTATGAGCATTTTTAAAATTTGTTACTCCTGCTGAATGGCTTTCCAGATGGGCTTTACCAACATATCCTTCCCTGTGCAATGCCGAAGAAATCTTTCATTTCTTACCTCAGTGAGTCTTCTCTTAAAAATCTATGCCAGTGTCATAGTGAAATTTTGCATGTCATTATGGTTTTAAATTTATATGTCCTTGATTATCCCCCAAATGTAAACCTTTTTGTTTTGTTTTTGGGCATTTCTTTTTTTATTACTGTGATTGTCAGTTTCTATATATCTGTTTTTAAAAAAAGATTTCATTCTGTTTATCTTTTCAGGCCGTATATGCCTTCTGAGGGAAAAAATAGAATTAACATTAAACAAAAAGAGAAAAAACACTCCTAATCCAACAATACAAAATTAACCACTCTTAACATGCTGCCAGACATTTTTCTTTGCATATGTGTATACATTTGTCTGCATTCATTCATATATTTTGCTTACAAACATAAGCAACATTTTTAGAAAGTTGTTTGCCAAAGTGGCGTTACACTGTACATACAGTTTATATTCTATCTAAATGTTAAAAATACATTATAAACATATTTTAATTTTAAAAAAGATTTTATGTATTTATCACAGAAAGAGCATGGGCACATGAGTGGGGGTGTGGACTTCTCACTGAACAGGGACCTGGGATCATGACGTGAGCCAAAGACAGATGCTTAACTTATTGAGCCACCCAGATACCCCAAACATATTTAAAAAAAATTTTTTTTTCTTGTTGGGAGTTCTTTTTTAAAAAATTAACATACAACGTATTATTTGTTTCAGGGGAACAGGTCTGTGATTCATCAGTCTTCTGCAATTCACAGCCCTCACCATAGCACATGCCCTCCTATAACTAATACGTCATTTCAATATACTGAGTAGAATTTAATGTTGTATATGCATCCTATATCAAGCCCATTCTCTGTTAAATCATCGTTTGTCGTGAGAATGTATTATTGATGATCAGAAAATGTTCTAGAAATAGAATTTCTACATATCCACACATACGTATTTTTCTCTTGATTATAAGTAAAATTTTCTAAAACTTAATGTTACAGAAAAGTCATGCTACTGTATATTACTAATATTAAGTTTCTAAAAACATTATATTCAACATACTGCTGTGCGATTTGCTTTTTATCTTTCCACTTGTCATCATATATTGGACAACTTTCCCATTGATGTACTCAGTTGTATCTCCATCTAAGAGTGCCTGCCTACTATTCCTTTTTATGGATGAACTATAGTTTAATTTAACATTTCCTTTACTGATAGTTGTTGAGACTGTGTGTCCTTATATCTTCTCCCTTATGTATCCATGCACATTTGTGAGTATTTCTTGTAGAGAGACCGATAGAGGTGGGAACCGTCAGTCATTTTAAATACTAAAATATTCCAAATTGTCCTTCAGAAAGTTTTACAAGTATATTCTCATTAATAGTGTGTTAGAATGCCCATTTTCATATGACGGATGGACACTTAACAAAAAAAGCTCTGCCTGTATGCTCTTTAGTGATTTGAATCCAACTTGGGAAATTTGAACCAGCCTAGATTCCCTTTACCAACACAAAAAAGAAGAAAGGAAAATAAGGAAATAGGAAAGAACATAAAAGGAAGAAAAAGGAAAACTTCGCCATTTTGCTATTTAATAATTATAACCTTAATATTTCTGCAGTTTTGATTCGTAGCAAAAATGATCATGTTTCATTTTATATGTAACTTCTACACAGAAAAATACTCTGCAAGTGATACTGCATATTTTATTCCATTACACATTCATTAGAGTAGATATTTACTCATAAATTATAGCCGAAAGAGCTGATTGGGACAAACTCTGAGGTGAGCCTTTTGCTCCATCGTCCATGACAGCAACGCATTCACTGAAAGTAGGAACCGAGAGATGGTCTGAAGCTTCCGGGAAAGACGGTAACAAGAGGAAAAAGACAGTGATGAAAGAGCATGGGGCAAAGTCTTTTAAAAACGGATGACATTGAAATGATTCAGTGCAGGGGGAGGGGGTGTTAGATTAGATTATTTTGTTTGCTTCCTGTTGCTGATCCATTCTTTTAGCCAATCATATCCTGACATGACAAGAACCATGAGTCAGCATATATACCGTGGAGTTGTAAAGGCATTAGATGACCCGCCCCAGAGTGGTCCAGGTCTAAACAAGGGACACACCCGAGTGATAAAATGCTGCTTTGGGTTCCGATCAGCTGTGAGGAGGCATAGCTAACAAAAAGGATTCCGCTGTTCAGTGCCAACTGGCCGTGTTGTTTTGTTGTCTACGTATTTCCAGGAATGAAAAAATGCATTACGTATTCATGGCTTTCAGAGTCCTTAAGGGCCATAATAGTGTCATATAATTAAGCATAAGTGCTGGTTTAAAAGAAGACTAAAATTACATCTGGCTAATAGTCACGGTTGACTTTGGCCTTCCAAGGTTTGGGGGAGAGTGGTGATCCCTGTCGTATGAGATAAATTCATGCTGCGAACATGGACTTCAGATGGAAGTTATCTCGTGTGTTCTTTTGTTCCTATCCCGTTAACATTTAGGAAGAATTGGGTCACATGTTCATTTGGAAAATAAATTAAAAAAAAACAACAAAAAAACAGTAAATTTTGTTAAATGAGACTAAGCCATCTGAATTGTGAGTTCTCTAGTATTTTCCCTTTGATGTTTCTGTGTTCAAGGTTTGAAGTCTAATCTCCATTTGCAGGGGTTCTTTATTTTGGGAAATATATCTATTGTTTGCCATTCTTTGAAATTTCAAAAGGCCAATTGCAAATTATAATTTATCAGATGAAATAACATGGGAACATTTGACAAAAATCAGTGGATCTGATGACCTTTGATGAAGCCTGCAGCTATGAGATAATACAGAAAAAAATATCTCTGGGAAAAAATCCGGTGGATGAGTTCAGAAATAGTG
Source organism: Mustela nivalis (assembly GCF_964662115.1). NCBI lineage: Eukaryota > Metazoa > Chordata > Mammalia > Carnivora > Mustelidae > Mustela > Mustela nivalis. The sequence continues at coordinate 149,753,655 of NC_139024.1, read as the reverse complement.
CTCAATATTCGAACAGAGATATATATATATATTTTTAATGGATGTCAACAATTTAGAGAAGTCTTGTTTGCAAAAACAGATTCTTTTCACAGTAAAATGATAAATTAAAGACTTCAGAAATTCATCATCATCATTAAAAGACTTTTAGAAATGAAAATTCAGACCATTTTCTCTGGAACGAACAAACAGAAATAGTCTATTTTCTTTCATTAAAATTGATTTGATTTTAATTTTGACAGTCACTGGAAGTTAATCTGTCATCTTTACTTTTGACAGTGAAGCAAGAAAACAGGTTCTGCGAATAGAATTTTCCTATGATTTGGGCGGCTGTCATTACTAGAAGGATTTCTGCGAATAATAGATGCCGAACTTGGCTTGGCTCCTCATTTCCAGCCCTCTTTGCTTCTTTTGTATCAAATTGCTAATAACTAGCTTCATCTTTTGCCACCAAAACAGAATGGCTCTTTTTTTGTTTGCCCACAGAACTGTATTGCGCAGTGATGGGCAATGAGTTATCACAAGATGATAATCCACTTCTCTGGGAACAGGTCTGTGAATCCATAGGCACTTCCACAAATAACAGACTACAGGCTTTTGAGCAGACACTTTTATACCCTTTTTGAAAGCTGTTTATTAAATCTGGGGAGAAACTGGCTGACAGAGAGAAAGCACACCAAATAGGCCTCGTTCCCTGACAGTGGAAATGTTTTCTCCTGCCTCAGAGGGCGTGGCCCATGAGAAACTTGATAACTCGCATGCATTTTGGACAGCCCATCCAGGCCTCTCTGGTTCATTCCCCAGCTTTCTCTCGTATTAAGGATTTACAGAGCAATGGTCAAAGATTTGAAAAACAAAACTGATTAATGATAGATACTTTGCATTCTAGTTCTACGTCCCCATAAGGAAACCATTTACAAAAACATGCTGGAGAATCGTTTTTCAAGTTTCCTTTGTCACTTGGGATGTCTCTGCATATACTTGCATCAGTCAGGGATCCAGAACCGCTGTGAGTTATGGGATAAGGGATTCATGACAGGAATTAGGACTTCCACAGTGTGGTGTTGGGCGGGGGGAGTTAAGTGGGGGTGGGTGTCGGTAGTGGGGGGTCCAGCAGGGAGTCAGAGGCACAGTGAGTCAGAAGCCAGGCACAGTGGATGGCGAAGGGGAAGTCACCCTGTGGGCTTGCTGCCCCACGTATGGTCGGCCTTGGGCTCCTGTTGGCCACCGGTAGGGCCGGCCTTTAGAGAGTCGCTAGAAGCAACATGGAGGAGAACAAGGCTAGCCCAGTGCCTGCTGGTATCTCTGAGTCTTCCATCCCTCTTCTAGTCAAGGCAACCTTCACGCAGAGAGTGCTTCCAGATCTCATGAGCATCTCTCCCTGGGCTTTCTAAGAAGTAAACTTCCAGTTTATCTAAGTTGACCCACTGCAAATTCATGGGTATTTAACAGAACAGAGACAATCTATAGGAAAATGATATCTCTACCCTATATCATCACCCCCTGCAAAAAAAAAAAAAAAAAAAAAAAAAAATCTTGAAAAGATTCATCTTAGAAAGAGATATGGTAAGCTTTTAGAATATTTTTAACAGCTTGTAAGGAATACCTGAACTGAAACCTTATAGCTTCCAATCTTTATACTGTGTTTCCTCATTGACAAATGGCACTCGGAGTATCAAAAACGATAATGGAATAAATACTTCAAGGTCACATTTTCATGAGGGTGATTCTGAGTAGATTGTGTTCCGTGCTCTAAGACATCTCTTCTTCTCATGGCCTCCTATATATAGAAACAGGATTTCTCAAGGGCGTACATGTCTCTTTCATGTACCACTATTTTACAGAACCACCAGTTTCTAAAAGATGGGGAAAGATGTTTTCTCTGAGTTCTAGTTCATTAGGGAAAAAAAAGACACACTGGTTGAATGTGTTTCCCATCAAGACTAGACTACACAATAAATACATTTTCAATGTAATTATGCAAGCAACTGAAAATTCCCATATTAAGCGGGGTCAGTTTTTGCTGACGTATCATCATAAATATTGAGCACTATTTCTGAGTACGGTCTACTGCATTTATTCGTATCTGTCTATATCCCCATTAGAGGAGAGTGGTGGTCCTAGGTACAGCATGGTGATTGACAAATGCGTTTTTCTGGCTCAGCCATTCTGAGAGCATTTTGCACCCCAGAGACAAAATTATTGTGTATCTAAGCTTTCTGTAATGCTTTGCGGCTAGAGTAGCTTTTTCTGGGCTCCCTACTAATTATAACAGAGGAAAGGCATTCCTTATTTTACAAAAGCACTGAGACAGTTTTCTGTCATTCAGCTCACTAGTGTGAAGTTGCAGTGATGTCTGACTCACCATGCATGACCTTGAAGCTTTTGGAGTGAGGTTCATCAGCTATGGTGGTGATAACCGTCAAGCCTCTTCTTGCCTACTCAGAGGTGCTGATGGTACCTTGGATAGTGAGGAAAGTATCCTGGTGCAGCCCAGCCTCCTTGGGAGACTCCCGTATCCTGGGGCAGCAGAGCCCTGATGTGGTCCACCACAGCCCGGTGCAGAAGTCTGATGCATGACTCACAGACTGCCCCCACCAAGGTGGGGGCGGGGGGGATTCCTAGAAACACCTTAGGAGATCTCCATAAAGCATTCCTCTTCCTTAAGGAAAGAGAAGCTCAGAGGCACTGAGATTTGCTATAGATTTATTTGTGGGTTGGTGAAGATTGAGATACTTGGTTCCATGTCTAGTCTTCTGCCTCTTGTTTCTGGAGCCATGAGTTTGTCTCCGCTTCAACATGTGCCGTGCCTATCCTATGCTGCCTTGGTAGAACAGCGTGCCCTTCTGCCTGTGCTTACGAGAGTGGGGAAACATGGATAGGTTGCCAAGGTGGGCAACCTCCCTTGTGTGAAGGTATCTTTGATCAAGTTTGGAAGCATTCCCTTTCTAGGCTGTGTATGTGTGAGTTGTTCCTAATGTGATGCGAGTTGTGCCCCTTCCCCCAAGCAGAAGCTGGGCAACTCTTAGCCTTCCTTCTTGATTCTGGTGAGTTACTTCTGGTCGTCTCAGAGGTAGTGAGTAGCCCCAAAGTCAGGGTCATCACTACTCCCAGGAGGCTTTGGGGCACTTCATGTGGATAAGAATATTGGCTGCCCACATTGATGCTGCCGAACCCCTGGATTTCACTGTACCCCCTCCCTTGCCCCCAAAGTTAGAAACAACATATCTAAACATCCTGAAAGTCTTATTTTCCCCATGAAATCTTTCACTATGAAAAATCCTCAATTCCAGGGCCTCTAATCACTTAATGAACCTTCTTATCTTTTTTTGCTGTTTCACCTTCTGAATTCCTTATGGAGCAAGCCAACTTCAAGTGCCCACTGATGGAACGTTTGAATGGAAACAGATGCAGACTCGGTGTTGCACGCCAGCACATAAAAGCAGCAGCCACACTTCTTAGGATTCAACTTGAAAATGTTGGTTAATTCATTTTAGCCTAAGTAACTCCCACAATGTGGAAGAGTCATGATGGGGTTTATCAGAAGAGATGCATAGGCTACTCCTTAAGAAAATTCCTTAAAATTTTCTTTTTTCTCTTAAGTCTTTTAATTTTCAGAGTAACCTTCCCTATCTTTACACTAGAATGCGAGTAGAAGAGAACTATGACAGATTAGAGCCAAAGTACTTATCCGAAGACTACATGTAATTCCCATGGGAGTTAATTTTTTCATAGTTTTGTGTAAAATCAGACAAAACCATGGTTTGAAAGTGAACGCGCTCCAAAAGTCTGGAAAGCTGTACCTGGATTTATGACATTGGGATAGTTCTTCTAAAATTTGTTTTAAATGAAAGGTTGTTTTAATGTTATTTTTTGTTATTTAATGTTATTGTAAAGGATTTAAGAGTAGAGGTTCTTGTGTTGAGTCATTAGATATTCCCAAATATCTGTACAGAGTGGTTGTATTTCTGTATAATAGATTTGTGTAAAGCAGGGAACTCTGAGAGAGAGAGAGAGAGAGAGAGGCTGGGTGCAGGCTGGGTAAGAGTGGCCAAGGGAAAAAACATTGGTTAGGGGCGCCTGGGTGGCTCAGTGGATTAAGCCGCTGCCTTCGGCTCAGGTCATGATCTCAGTGTCCTGGGATCGAGCCCCGCATCGGGCTCTTTGCTCAGCGGGAGCCTGCTTCTCTCTCTCTCTCTCTCTGCCTGACTCTCCGCCGACTTGTGATCTCTCTCTCTGTCAAATAAATAAATAAAATCTTAAAAAAAAAAAAAAAACATTGGTTAAAAGGTTAGAGCAGGTCTGTGTTGTCGCACAAATATCACTTCACTGCTCTTCTTTCTTCTGGACTCCACGGCTCAAGATGTAGTGCTGTTACTGGCATATTTCTCAGTGTGACCTGAATTTTAGCCAGACTGTCTGGATGTCATGTTCCTGTGCATGTGACATTCTCTTTCACCCTTACTCTGACTTTTTCCCCTTCTCTCTGTTTCTCTCTTTCTCTGTGTCTCTCTCTCATGTGTGTGTCTCTGTCTGTCTGTCTCTCTCACACACACACACACCGCCACACACCCACATACTCACACAGCCTCAGTTGTGCACGTATAATCACTCTGCCCTTGGCCTGAACCACGCAACAGAAGAAGCTAAAAAGGATGCTTTTCTGAGAATTATGAATTTGTAATCATGGTCTGTCTTGGTGAGGGAAGAGGGGATGATGCTAGACAAATCTGAGAAAATTCAAGACAGGTTTTATACAATTACAACCCATGAAAAGAAAACAAGGCGCCAGTGTGTTTACTAAGAAAATCGTGATCACAGGTCAGTCCTCATGGTGAAGTTGGAAATCAGCCTGAGTCTTGGGGAGAAGGTGGGAGACACACAGGGCAGATGCCGGATAAGAGAGGAAGTTCGGAGTAGAAGGCATCAAAGGATAATGGAAGGTAACTTTGTTGATCTTTCAGGGAAAGACTCATATATCCCACCAATTACAAATAATCGTGCTAAGAAAAAAAAAGTATCAAGGATGACAGTTATTCCCCAGATAACCTGCTTTTGGAGACAGAGGCTCTCAAAATATCAAAGGACTTCATTTCCGTAAGAGTTACTACACTTTATTTTTAAATATTTATATCATATGATAAAGCTCAGTTTTTTTCCATGAACATACACATGTTTTCAGAAGTGCTCCGAAGTGATTTCCAAAATCTGTGATAGATGTTTCATTTCAAATAAAAAAGGGGGGGTTTCTGTAAATTAAAAAAAGAAAAGAAAAATATACTAGTGATAATAGCACACATTCACACACATTCTAATTACCAAATTATTCTCTTCATTGCCGCTGAATAGAGAGACGGGAACTTATTTTTGCCGTAGATATTGGTTTCAAATAGAAAAAAAAAATGAGACAGTATGCTCAGTATGGGCTAATGGGCTTTTAAAACCCATAATCCATGAATACCCAGAAGAGGAACTTTGACCTCTGTCGAGAAGGATTTGCAGCTGGCAACATTGTGATCGATAATATTATATTGTTTAAGTATAGTGATTATACAGGTAAATGGAGGTCCACAGCAATGCGGCTGTCTCAGTGGCAATTCAGGCTCCGTTCCATTTTCTAGACACTCTTCCCGACCCTCCCCGCTCCCCCAGTATTCATCCCTCCAGGAAGGTTGCCCCACAGTTCCTCCTGGGACCGGGCATTGGCAGATAGTGACCAAGGACGGAGGGGAGCCTGGGATTTAGGACTGGACAAAGTGCGAGGTCAGGAGAAATGGTGAGCAAAGGACGAAGCTGATAAAGCAGCAGTGACAACAGGTGACAGTGACAGGCGTTCAGCTGGGCCTGTGTGGTGAACAGAAGGTGTCTGGCACGGTTCTTTGAACGACCTCCCTGCTTTAATCTCCCTAATGGAATTTCCACATGCCTACTGTGCCGCTTTCTCCCTGAATTCCTGCTGGTGGACTATCCTCCTTGCTTTCTCTTCTCCTCCCGTTTCCTTACTGCCAGGTGATGATTTTCATTACCTTCTCCGATCTGCTCCGAACTCACCCCTGGGATCCTGGCTGGACCCCAAGGATCCCATTCCCCACCTGAGAACGTCTCATGCAGTACTCGAAGCATCCCTCTGGTGCCTATTTGTCTCATTTTCCTGTGCTAGGCTGGCTGAGAAGTCTGTACTTACAGAAATATTATGATCAGGCTAAGAGGTGAATCAGCTCTCAAGAAGACAATTAGATGAGTATCAAGGAGACAGAAAGGGGCCAAGTCAAGGCAATTAGAGAACACCCCTGCACAAGTCAGGAGTTAGGTAATCTACACACTCGGAGGTTAGGAGCGTGATAAGAGACTATAACCATTCTCCAGCATTTATTAAACATTTGCAGTGTTCCAGGCATCTTGATTATCAAGTCTGATCAGTTAATGATTGTTTATATGCTTTTTGCAAGGGCATGAATTAATTCAGGGCATTAACCAAAAGCCCAAGTATGTGGACAGGTAGCATAAGCATGCCTGTGTGAAGAAGAACCGCTAATTAAACTAAGGGAACAGTCTGGAAGTAGCCTTAGGATTGCGGTTCCTCACTTCTGACCTACAAAGCAAGGTTGGCTTCATTGAACAAAGCTTGGATGGACCCAGGGCTCTGTACCTTTAAGAGGTACATTCCCAGTGATTCTGACGTGCAGCCAAATTTTGAATTATCGATTCAGCAAACCATATTGATTCATGCAACAGACATTTGTTAAACATTTGCTACAAGTTTACGTGCAAGGATAAATTAGAAAGGAATCCTACTCCCAATGCAGTTTATAGTCTAATAATACACAAATGTCTTTAAAGTAAGCTGAAATTTAAATGGCATAAAACAGATATAGATAGAATTGAGGAAAAAAAGAAGAATTTACTGATAAAGTTTCTGGAAAAGCTTTAGTGGCAAAAAGGGCATTTGAGCTGGAGTTTGAAAAATGGCTCACAGTGAAATCACTTTTTTTTAAAGATTTTATTTATTTATTTGACAAGAGCGATCACAAGTAGGCAGAGACCCAGGCAGAGAGAGAGAGAGGGGGAAGCAGGCTCCCTGCTAATCAGAGAGCCCGATGCGGGACTCGATCCCAGAACCCTGAGATCATGACCCAAGCCGAAGGCAGAGGCTTAACCCACTGAGCCACCCAGACGCCCCCCGAAATCACTTTTAATACAAAGACAATCCGTGTGTGCTTTTGAAAGATTATATAATACACACATTCACAGAGACACACAAGACAGTTCCCTGGTCTACAGATAACCCAACTCTTAATATAAATATGACTATGGATGTAAACATAGATATAATTATAAAGCAGATACATACATAATTAGATATGTTTAGTTCTATAAAAACGGATCAATTTGTATAGGATAGTTTGTGACTTCATTTTTTTTCTAGCAAACGTACCTGGATGTCTGTCATGGTCTATAGCATCATTTTTTGTTGCCTGAATACTATTGTCTATATAGATGTGTTATGATTTATTCAGCTAATCCTATAATGTTGGGTATTTGGGGTTCTCTCTTTTTTTTTCCTGTTCTAAACATGGTGAAAAGAAAATCCTTAAAATGAATTCATTTCTTTAATGATGAATGTCTAGAAGTGGGATTTTTAAGTCAACGCATTTGCATATTTTTAACAAACCCATAGAAGGCTGAGATGTATCCCAGTGGGGGAATGATGTCAACCATAGCCAAGGCCTAGGAAAGTCTGGGCCACTGGGGATAGAGGGTAATGGGTATTGTGTCTTGCCTGAAGAACAAGGTTCAAGGGGATGTCTTGGTCCGTTCAGGCTGCTATAGTAAGAATACCATAAACCGGGTGGCTGACAAAACCCAGACATTTCTTTCTCACAGTTCTGGAGGCTGGGAGGTCCACAATCAAGGCATTCACCAGCAGATTCAGCAGCTGGTGAGACGCCCTTCCCGGGTTCAGAGCTGGCAGCTCCTGGTGTCCTCCCCAGGCAGAAAGGATGAGGGCACGCTCTGGGGTCTCTTTCATGGGGCGTTAATCCCTTTCATGTTGGCTCCACCCTCGTGACCTAATCACCCCCAAAGGCCCCACCTCTAAATATCATCGCCTTGAGGGTTAGGATTTTAACACATACACTAGGGGTGGTGGGACGCAGACATTTAGACTGAAGCAGGGGAGTAACAAAAGAGACAGCAACGTGGCTGGAAGCGTTAGGGTAAGACCAGAATTTGCAGAGTCTTCAATGGCCGATCAAAGAACGTAGGCCCATCAGCACCCGGCATTCAGTGGGTGAACCTGAACCAGTGGGTGAACCTTTTAACCTCAGACTATGGATAGTCTGTGCAAGTTTCCTTCCGTCAGAACAGCTTAGGATCTGGGATCATTCCAGAGTTTTTGACACCACTGCTTCAATGCTTGATAATGCTGAGCAGTCTATAAGTGCTTTGGGTAAACAACAAAACTACCCCATTGTCAGAAACCATCCGTGCTTGACTGAGTGCTTCAACGAGTGGCTGCTCTGAGCCTGAGGGTGAGGAGCCCCGTGTCCAGGAGGTCCCCAGAAGTGGCTTTCCACATCCAGCCCAGCCCACACTGGGGCTGACAGCGATTTAAGTCCATGGAACAAAGGAACTAACTCCCCATCATCTTTTTTCTCCTCCTAGGCCACCAAGAGCCTTCTGAAGCAGAGCGCCAGAAAGCTGCTTAAACCGTAACAGGAGAGAGATGGAAGGTCCATGGGGACAGTCAGAGCCGGCTGTTTTCATCTGGGAGGAAGTTTCATTACCCTTCCTTCCGGTTCCTCTCGCACTGGGAAGCCATTCTTATGCTAGCGTTCCTCCTGACATTTTTACGATGCTGTTTATTTCAATACATGGTTCATTGTGTTGGAAGAGCCCTCCAAAAACATTCCTCCAGATGCCACCTCAGCTTAGCCCACGAGATGTCTCATCACGCCCTCTTTCATTACTTCTCACCACTCGGCTGCGCTTTTCTGCTGGGTGAGGCCATCAGAAGGGCTCCTGGGAGGGCTCCTGAGGACCCTGGCGCTGACGTCTCTTCTTGGGACGGTTAGGCAATCAATACGCATTGATTATCTCTACATAGAGATTTGTATTATACCCACCCAACACACACTCCAGAGGGGAAGAATAGGGCGTTTCCTTCTCAACTTAAAAAAAAAAAAAAAAGGCTGTTAAATTCGATTAAGTAATAACTACCAGCCCCAGAAGTAGGCCACTAAAAGGCATCTCTTCCTCTCTGAGTGCTTTTCCTTTCCGGCAGCAGACGGGCTTCTGTGCAGCTCTGAGTCCCGTGTTTGATTGACTCGCTCCCTAGCTGATGTTCACACTGCTGTAGTCATCTTGCTTCGATGACTGTGACATGCCACCCGGATGCAGCGAGGCTGACAGGGAATGTGAGGGGGACCAGACAGATGACAACGTCTCCAAGCTTCAGAGCCAATGCAGGACTATCTGTCACCTGACGATGGGCCACAGCCTGTCATTTATTTACTTACAGCTTTAATGTGGGTAAAATGAGCAGGAGAAGGGGGGTAGGGAGGACAAGTGACAAGAGGCAAAGAGAAAGTGAGTGGTTACAGGAAAGAAAAATCTGACAGACCCTTTTCGGCATCAAAATATCAACAAGAGCCATTTCGTACATCTCAATGGGCATGCCAGCCCAGAAGCCAATTATTAGCAGCATTCTGGGCAAGAAATCAGATTTGCAAAGCAGGAACTTCGGCCATGGAGTCTGCAGGGGTTGGGGGGGGTCGACAAACCACATTGCCTCTTGATTATATTAAGAGCTTTGGATTTCTCGCACACTTAATTTCTGCAATATTCAGTGATTGTTTCATAAGCATATTTTTCTCTTAGTTTTTTTTTTTTTTAATCTGTACACATTTTGCAAAATAACTTTTATGTGCTATGGATATAATCATCTGAGTGTCCTGGTTGCTTTAAAAGTGCTGCTAAAACAAAACCTTTGAAAGCCACTGACCTGATTGTTTCCAGCGATGTCATCCTGGTTACAGGAAAGGAATGCCTGAAAGGAGGGGGAAAAAAAAGTAGATATTTTAAGTCAATTTTGCAGGAACAAAACGGTGATGATTCATATTCAAAGAAAATATTATGCACCAAAACATTGGTCTTCTCCTGTATCTAAATGAATAAAATATTCCCAAGTGAAACAAATCTGATGAACAAAGAATTTCATGAACGAAACATACATCAATGTATGTATCTATACAAATGCGTAAATGTTTTATACATGAACAGAGCTGAGCCATCGTAACCTAGAGTTTGGACATTCCTTTCTTATTTTATAATATCAGCTCTTATGTTGTCACATGGCCCTTGGTGGGGGGAAGGAGGTACCAGGATCTTCCCACTCACTGATGACCTTGGTAGGAAGTGCGTGGGGAAAATGTGACCAGAAGTGCACCTTCACGTGCCGGAAGACCATAAAGCATTCACTGATCATTGCTAACAGTGGAATTGATGAGGCCCAGGTGTGGGGTCCAGCATGAGGTCAATAAAATCCACCATGCAAAAATATCAAGGAACCAACATATTTCCTAGGAAACATCGCCTCTGGGGAATTGTAACTGTAACCCGGGGTGGTCAGCGTCCAACTCTCCGAGACTGAGTGTTCTCCATGAGGCTCTGGCTCTTTGTGTGTTTTTCCAAATGCCTCTTTTGGCATGTCTAGATTTGCCGGGCATTCTCTGTATACTAAAGAAATCACCCCCCTTTCTGGCTCTCAGATTTGCAAGACCTAGGCAACAACTCAGCAGGCAGCTTGGGATAAGAAAGGTCTCATCTTTGCCCCATGAAGACAAAAACCTCTAAGGAAGTTAGGTCGATACGTGTGAATTTTCCAGAGGGTGGAATCTTGTATTTTTATAGTGTCGATCTGCTTTGGGCGAGGGACTAGTTCCGGCTGATGCTGAGAAGGTTGTTGGAGAAGATCAGACATCGTTCACCCTGTGGCTTCAGTAGCCTGAAGGTCTCCCCTACTCCTAGACAGGTAGGTGCCTTGCTGCTTCGGGCTCCAAGTGGCCATCAGCAAATAGGAGGCTTTGCCACAGCTCCCTACAGGGGCCCTTAATTGAACTTAGAAATACAAGGTGCCCTTAACCTGTCGCTTCTCTTAATCTGTTGCCAAGAGAAAGGAGATACCAACCCCGATGATCCAAGGGTCCTCTGAAATCCAAGGCTCTCCACCAGCAACTTTCTGCGAAGTGTTCTTGACTCCTGGTGTGAATAATTTTTGCAAATGAGCCAAATAGTGAAGTAGTTGGAGTCACTTGAACTCCGAGCTACTTGGACGCCTCCTTTTTTTTTTTTTTTCTGAAGACTTTCAGGAGGAGGGAAGAGAATTTTGTCCCCTTCCATGTATTTGGCAGCGTGTCTCTACTGCTTAAAAGGGCCAAATTACCTGTCCTTATTTTCTTGCCTTGGCAGCAGAACGTGATGAATCCTATAACCTTGCTCCCGAGTTAGCTGGATACTGTTTGCCTTGGATTTATGTGGCCCCAGGTGGTGCCCTGAGGGTCCAGGCCTTTATGAGGAACACCTGTGTCCATTTCTTTTGCCTGCATGATTGCTGGGTATGACATACGTGAGGTGGGGCCTGAAGTCATATTTGCAAGATCAGCAAGGTGAAGAGTGTTAAACGTTAGGATTTTATTACCGCTCAACTTTATTGTTCTTCTCAAGAGCCCCTCATGGTTCTTTACCCTTTTTCTATCTCTGGTTAGATGTTGTTAATAACGGTGACATGGGAGGAATCAGAACCAGAGGGGAGAGGGGCAGAGGATGCCCAGAGCTGACCCCACCTAAGAAATTTCCATCCCAACTCCTCTGTATATTAGTACATTTTTCTAACTTACCAAATATCTCAGTCCCTATGATTGTACACTATAGTATAACCTATCATCATTTTAATAAGATAAGAGTTACGTAAAAAAAATTATTCATTGTTCATTCTTCCATTAAATGCATGGACCTCCTATGCATGGAAACCTCTGTAAACTCCTGGAACCAGAGCCCTGATCTCAGTCCCTTTAATTTGTACATTTTTTTTTTCTTAATTCATATCCTCTCTCCTTTTATAAACGGAAACAGCTCTTTCTCATTTCCCGTGTTTCATATTCTTTTTGCAATAAAGGTGAATAGGAAAAGTAATTATCCTCCATTGGGACCTCTTCTGCTGAGACCATGAACTATATCCAAACCTTCACTGTATCATTTTTGTCACTACGATTTTTATTCTTGACCCAGATGGGATGTTAGTTCCTCCCAGTATCAGTCTATTTTCATGAAAAGCTCTTAACACAAAATTATTTCAAATGTAATAATAGATGGGTTACTAGACCACATCATATACTTGTCAGTGAATACTGCTTCCTCGTAAAACCTGGGAGCAGGGCTGATGTTTTAGATGTTTATCCTAGGGGCACCTGGGTGGCTCAGTTGGTTAAGCCTCTGCCTTTAGCTCATGATCTCATGGGTCCTGGTATCGAACCCCGCATTGGGCTCTCTGCTCAGCTGGGAGCCTGCTTCCTCCTCTCTCTCTGCCTGCTTCTCTGCTTACTTGTGATCTCTGTCTGTCAAATAAATAAAATCTTTAAAAAAAAAAAAAAAGACATTTATCCTAGCTAGCAGCCAAACACTGATCAGAGAGCAGGGGTTGGCTGTAAACAGCTGCTAAACCCTGAACATGGCCGTCCCCTGAAGCTCCCCCTTGTAGGGGAGCATCTCAAGGTGGGAAGGCAGGAGAGCTGGTCTCCCTGGGACAGAAGAACACAGCCCCGGAAGGCACATTGCCTTCTGTATTAGTCTCCCAGCGTTGCTATAGCAAATAAGCACAGAGGAGATGGTTTAAAACAACAGAAATGTTTTCTCTCACTGTAATGGAGGTTAGAAGTCCAAAATCAAGGTGTCACGGGGCCATGTCCCTCAGAAGCCTCTAGGGAAGAATCCTTCCTTGGTGTCTTCCAGGTTCTAGTGGCTCCTGCCATCCCTGACTTGTGGCCACATCACTCCCACCACCATCTCCACTCTCGCATGGTTCTCTCTCCTGTGTGTCCCTGTGTCTTCTCCTCTTCTTAGAGAGACACCAGTTATTGGTTTCGTGGCCCACCCAATAGCCGAGATGGCGATTTCATCTCAAGATCCTTAATCTGCAGGGGTTCTATTTCCAAACAAGGTCACATTCTGACATCCTGAGTGGGTATGGTTCAACCCACCACACTGTCCCTCATGTTCACTGTTTCTCCGAGTGATATCAATGGTAGGAGATTCTCCAATGACCAGTGCAAATCTTTGCCCTGATTTCCCCCCTGAGCAAAGTAGGGGGGAAGAAGTATTCATTTTTTAGTTTCATATTGAGTCATCTACCCACTTAGGTATTTTTCCATTTAATAAAGTTGAATGCAGAGTTTAAAAACACCTTCCATGCTGCTCAGAATTTAAAATGATAATTCTCTGATAAACGCTCAGAACTGTTTTCCTCTTTATCTTTCTTACTGGATTCTCTCAGTAGCCGGGTGAGGGAGCTGGAGTGGACCTGAGTCCCGGCCTCAGTGAGCAGGATGCCAAGGCCCAGAGGGGCTGATCTTTGCCCATTTTGCCTCCGCTAGCAACTGATAGAGTGGGCTGGAGCTTCTCTCTCTAGGTGAGATTTTTCTCAAGAAACTACCTGATTTTCACTTTCTCTTGTCACAGTCTTCAGGGAAATCCCTTACTTAGTTTCCATTTCCATAGACAGAGTTTCATTTGACTCTGAGATTTAGGGATGTAGCTTCGCTGTGATGGCTCTGCCGTCAGCCTGAACTGCATAGTCATCCAGATGTTGCCAGTGTGGTCCTGTTGGATGTGTTCTGTAACCTTTCTGGGCCTCATCTCTCTCATCTCAATGGACGGCATAATAATGACCTTGTAGGGAGATAACAAGGAAAATTAATTTAACACATTTAAAGCATCTAGCAAAGTATGTCCAAAACAGGTATCTATTTTCTTGTAGCCCAGAAGAAAGAGAAGATGGTATGAGGAACCCATGTGTGTTGGGTCCACAGAACCATCTGGATGATCTTGGGCAAACATCAGGCATTAGTTCTCCGTTTCATCATGTATGAAGTACGTTCAGTTCTATGATTTATGGCAGAAGACTGGGAGAAAAATCGCAAACTTAAGGAGTCTCCAGTTTCCCAAGTTAACTGAGAATGACTCCCACTTCCTGTGAGGAACATTTATGGAATTTCTGAAGGCAGCAGGAGGAGCATGGAATCTCTATACGAGGTCTAGAGAATGCTTGGTTTACTTCCACATGGCAGATAAAGAAGTGACAGATGAAGCGTGACTTGGACAATTGACCCTTGACCAGCTTCGGGGTTAGAAGCACCGACCTCCCCCGCTCCCATGCAGTCGAAGATCCACTTGTAATTTTTGACTCCTGCAAGACTTAACTGAATAGTCTACTGTTGACTGGAAGGCTTACCAAGAACATAAAGAGTCAATGACCACGTTATCTGATATGTTATAGGTATTACATGCTGTATCCTTACAATGAAGCAAGCTAGAAATAAGGAAATGTTATTCAGAAATTCACAAGGACGAGAAAATGCATGGACAGTGCTGTACCATAAAAAATCCACTTATAAATGGACCCTCACAGTTCACTCAAGGGCTGACTGTATATCTAAGATTGAATGGAGGCTATCCTTTTTTTAAAAAATCTGCATTGACTTTCCATTCTCTCGAAAGATATTTACACAAGACTGCCATTTCTCAGGGCACTTTGAAGGGAACATAGGAATTAAAAATTTCAGTGTTTCCAAAGGAACTTAGAGGCACAGGATCAAGACAGGGCCAGAATAAATAAAAATAGCTTTCTAGGGGCGCCAGGGTGGCTCAGTGGGTTAAGCCACTGCCTTCGGCTCAGGTCATGATCTCAGGGTCTTGGGATCGAGTCCCGCATCGGGCTCTCTGCTCAGCAGGGAGCCTGCTTCCTCCTCTCTCTCTGCCTGCCTCTCTGCCTACTTGTGATCTCTGTCTGTCAAATAAATAAATATAATCTTTAAAAAAAATAGCTTTCTAGGTTTTCATTTACTAAAAATGTATGTCTCGGTTTGAAGTATTTTCTTCCATTGAGGTTCCACACAGGCAGAACACAGTTTGAAACTTTTTAACTGGCAGTTTCCACAACTTCAAAGCCCTTTCTCTCCTGCCCGCATGTTTCTCCTTCCTTAAGCCTCCGGAGGAAGCAAAGAAGCCAGAGGCAGATAGAGACAATAGGCCCTCCTTGTTCAGATGAACACGTTACGTTCTTTTGTCCGAAAATGTAGACATTTGTGAGAAAAACAAAATCTACATGGGGTAGCCCTGTCCGGCACTGCAATCTTTCATGTAGATGGTGGGTGACAATCTTCTAGCACTTTTGGGGGTAAAAAACCTGAACCCTTAAAGCACCATTTACAAGGAGCGATTCTAAGTGCCAATCCCACTGTGATCTCTTTATGTTCTCTTCTGAGTCTCAATGGTTCTGGGCCTGTTTCTAGGCTTCTTTCTTGCTTGGACACACTTTGTCTTATGCTTGGCATCTTTTCCTCTAAAAATTCAAACCAGAGAGATCTTGACCCTTTCCTGAAATTTGTTCTATCAAAAACTAGAGCAAAGTATACCATCCTTTTATCAGGAGAGCACTGTTGCTCTTTTTTTTTTTTTTTTAAGATTTTATTTATTTATTTGACAGACAGGGATCACAAGTAGGCAGAGAGGCAGGCAGAGAGAGAGGAGGAAGCAGGCTCCCCGCTGAACAGAGAGCCCGATGTGGGACTCGATCCCAGGACCCTGAGATCATGACCTGAGCCGAAGGCAGCGGCTTAACCCACTGAGCCACCCAGGCGCCTCAGCACTGTTGCTCTTTACCCAACCCAGAATAGACAGGAAGCAAAGCACGTGCAGGCCTTAGTGGCTTACTTCAGTGTAAGCATTCTTACTGTTTTGTTAATTCCATCCAGGTAAACCAGCATCTGCTAATGGTGTTCCATGTCCCTGCTCTGGGCTAGTGGAAGAGCAAGAAACAGGCACAGTCTCTACCTTCAGTCAGGTTACTGACTGGGCAGTGTCTGAGACCAAGTATCTACTGAGAGGCAAGAGGCTTTTGTTCCAACTCAGAGTTTTATCCTAGATTGATAAAAGACAGGATGATAAAACTTCATTCTCTTTCTTTTCCTTGTTCACAAAATAAGTCAACATGATTAGGCTAGAAAATGATTTCTGCTTGATTCTCCTATAATGGTTGAGTGATAAAGCCTAAGGCTGTTGAAAACAAGGCCAAAGAATGAGAATGAAAATCTGAGCACTGTGTTCCACTTTTCTGTACTTTTCTAGTACAGAGAGTAGAAATAATGAACCAAAGCAGCGGGTGCCCCCAGTGTGTCCAAGCAGGCTCCTTGAAAACTGCCTTTGCAAGGTCAATCAAGAAAACCTCTGCTCAGCCTCCCATCTTCACTGTGATTAGAATCAGGAACTATGGTGGGCAAAATGTTGCTACCCAGGCTCCGACCTAGAAACAAATGTCCTTTTACAAATTCCTTCACCATTAAATTATATATTCACCAAATGGAAATGGCATTTTAGAGGCAGGCAGTGAGGAGAGAGACATCGTACAAAGATGGCATCTCCGGTACTGTATTCCTACAAGACATACTGTAACTTCACAGTTGTTCACAGGGTGTTTCAAAAAACCTTGGTTTACTTTTAGAGTTTTGTTATTTTGGAAGTTTAAATGTACCACCTTACAGTAATCTTTTGAAATATTAATTATTTATGTTCGTTTTATAATTATTCAATATTGTGAATCTTGAATTATTTTTAACTTTTTAATCAGTGTGTACCATCTTCCACAAAACAGACTGGAAAAAATTTTTAAAAAGTCTCAAAATTCACAGAACTGCCTAAATGTAAAACAAAGGTAACCATAATGATTATGAACAGTGTACTTTGTAAGTTTGTAGCACTTTTGCTTCTAAAGTTGTTAAAGCTTAAAACTGCACCAAGAATTCTGGGATAGCCTGTGATAGGTGGTGGATTATTTTGGAATTGAAATAGTCTCACCAGTTTTTTAAAAATTGGTATAAAAATTAAAAGAAGAAAACATACCATTTCAACACAATAATTATAACTTTTGAGTTTAAAAACTGGATAAAACTGGTATCAGAAGACTTCTAGGGGTACCTGGGTGGCTCAGTTGGTTGGGCTTCTGCCTCGCACTCAGGTTATGATCCCAGGGTCGTGGGATCAAGTCCCATGTTGGGCTGTCTGCTCTCTGGGGGGTCTGCTTCTCCCTCTCCCATTGTGCTCTCTCTCTCTCTCTCTCACAGATAAATAATTAAAATCTTAAAAAAAAAAAAGACTTCTATGTCTGCTCATAAAAATCAGTCGACTCGTTCACACGAAGAAGTCTATATAGTCAGCGATACATTTTAAAACTCAGAGCGAGACCACAGAACTTTGCCAGTTTGGGAGGTCAGCAGGAGCTCCTCTTGGAGATGGGGGGTGAGAAGTGGGGGGGGACCAGCAGGGCTGCATTGCTTTGTGAAGCCGTGCTAAGTAGCCACACTCCGGAGTTGTCCTGATGTAGCTTCTACCCAGAATACAATGAAGACTTGGTCACTGCTAAGTTTTCATTTTGGACAAAACAGACACAAAATATTAGATGATATGAGCAAGTCTTCTCTTTCGCTCTAGAAATGAAAGAGTTACATTCTCCTGTCCTGTCTGACATTCGGTTCAGAGTGCAGTGAACAGTTCAGGAGAGAAGGATTTGGTTAAGAAGCGGCACTGTGTATCTCGTTAGAATAGACTAAAGCGTGTTCCTCCTCTGTTTGCTTGGAGAACACATATTTTCCCTGAAGGTGAGTCTGTGCGGCCACGTGTGCAGGGTGGCCACGTGAAGCGGGACATCGTGCCTGGCTTCGTCCGTCAGAAGCCCTGCTCTCTGAGGAAGCCTGGCGGTATGGCTGGTCGGTCACTCTTCAACCAGTCCTTGTGTCCTGTTCTCCCTTACTATTCATTTCCTCCCATGCTCCTTACCCACCTCCTGGTAATTCACAGACTCACTGCAAACACCCTGCTGCACTGCCTCATTCTGAATCTTGGTTCAATCAGGTGTCAGGTGTACTTTGCCAACACAACCCTGATTAGGCCATGCAGTGATTTTGTAACAGGCAGTGCCCTTGGTTCTTTGGCGGATTTCATTTAGGGTTGTGCGCTATGATCAAGCTGGCCATCAGAATGTAACCGTCCTTGACACAACGGATGGAAACTGATCCAAACCTCGAGACACCACTTACAGAACTAATTATGCTGCCTTTTGAATTGGACTTCACCCCCATGGTTTACAGTGAAATAGTGGTCCCTTTTGATGATCAAGGGATAGAGGGCTTAGTATGACTTGTTATGAAAGTAATTACCTGAGGTGACAGCAACTCTGATTTCGGGTCCATGGAAGGGTGTCCTTTCCAAAAATTCAAGTCATTCAACTTTGGAATGAGCTGCCTGGTTGTTGGTAAGCACCCCGTCACTGGGAGGAATCAAGCAGAGATGAGATGGCCATGTGCCAGGAACTCTTTGGAGTGTCTTCCCAATCTGAAGTTCTATGTCCGAACCAAGTCTCAGACTTGTAAGGATGTAGTGATTCCCGTTATGGAAGCTCCCTGTTCACTTCCAGCTTTTCCCATTTTAGTCAACTCTCTGGCTTTCCACAATTTACTTGGGTATTTGCCCAAGCAACAGCATTCTTGGTGTTGTTTTGCCCTTTTCCTTTAAAAGCAATAGTGACTGAGAAATAGGGAACAGCTCGAAGTAGGTGACGTGGTGAGGAGTGAAGGCACAGCCCTCACCCACATGCCCCCCCCCCCAGTCAGCACAGCGGGTGGTCTCACACCAGCTAGATCCCTAAATCCGAAGTCTCGGGCCGCTTATCTACCAAATGCAAAGCATACCCAGTACCTACCTCATAGGGCTGCTGAGAAGGCTAGCTAAGAAAACAACTAGAAAGGGTTTAGTGCAAGGCATGGCCCTTCTTGGGAAAACAACTGTGAATATTCAGTATTTGTCCACTGTGGTGGTTTTGAATACTCACTTGGGTTGTCTGTTCTCAGTCAGCAAATCTGTCGCTCGCCTGCCATGGATGGATGGTGGATTTGATTTTGAGAGTTTTGTTGATTATTAGCATTTTTTAAAGAAAAAGATGAATAGGTATAATCATCGTTGTGATTTACATCTTTTATCTATCTGTACCTTCATTTCTAGAATTCTATTAATGAAGTTATTTTTAAGAATGGCTTTAAAGAGGGGAACGTGGGTGACTCAGGTGGTTAAGCATCTACTTTGAGGTCACGTCATGTTCCTGGGGTCCTGAGACTGGGCTCCTGGAATCAGACCCCCGCCCCCATCGGACTCCCTGCTCAGCAGGGAACCTGCTTCTTCTTCTCCCTCTCCCCCTTCTTGTGCTCTCTCTCTCTCTCTTTGTCAAATAAATAAACAAAATCTTTAAAAAAAAGAAAAAAGAAAGGCTTTAAATAAAGTCTTAATTTACCACTTTTTTAAAGAGGAGCATAGTTTAAAGTTCCTTAAAAAGCTCGTCATTTCGGTGCACCTCCCCTAAATTCCAATTCCAATTTAAAAGGCCTGTGTTTACCTCCACTACCCCCGTTACCATTGTCATCAGGAAGCTTATTCTATACTTATCTGTCCGAGAATGTTTGGGCTTCAACATTTTTCAGATTTTTGTTTTGTTTACAGAGCGCTGATTCACACAAAAGGGGTAGCTCCCGTCTACCCTATGAATTATGCTTGCGTGTGCGGCTTTCCTTTCCCATTGAGACAGAAACGATCCCAGGGCTCGGAAAGCAAAGATAAGCTGAGAATAGAGTTGAGATCTTAGTTTGTGCAGGTGCTGTTTTGTTAATGTCCTGGTGCCTGGGCATTGTATTTTCTGCACACACAGTAATAGTCTTTTTTTTTTTTTTTTTTTTTTTTAAGAACATGCATTACAATGTTCAGCTCATTACAAGTCATGACAAAGCCTTCCTGGAACCAGAGAGGACTCGTGCTCTTTATAGACTCAGAAGCTGTTCCTGCTGTAACTCAAAGAATCTCAGCTCGGGAAATATCAACTGGCAATTCGCTTTGTGGGCTGTCTGCGGACCAGCTACTTTTTGCCTTACGTTTCTTCCATGCTGTCCTGAGCCAGTCTCATGCTTTGAGGACAGTCTTGTCAAGTGTGTTTTAAGATGATAAAAATCACACCAGGCCCCAACTGGATCTTTATGTCACACAACTACCCCTTTTCCTCTCACCCTCTTTTCCTCCATTCAGAGCTAAAACAAACCACTTCATAAGAACCTCATAAATTTTTCCCTCTGTGCACTTTAGTTAAAAGACCCTCCTGCGCTGTGCCTTCCGCTCTGTGGGGACACCATGTCACAATCCGCTCGCTGGAAGATCAGAGCAGAGCATTCTCGGCTCACAGATGGCCTGATGTGTTCTTGTAATGCATCGAGAGGGCTTTCTGAGTGCACTCCCTTTCAAAAGACTGAGGGGAAAGGGGCATTTTATCACAATACATAATACATTCAAATTTTGATACCATTTGTAGAATCAAAAATAATTATACCTTCCACAGATAAATGGCTTGGGAGCTCTCTCGGGGACCACTGCCGTATTAGAAACTGTTAAGCTCTTTTCAGCGGGGAGTAATTCATTCTCTTCTCTTCCAGTCAGAAAATTTCTAACTTGGTTTATAAATGGCAAATGTGAGTTCTCGGTTTTTTAAAATATAAGCTGTGGAGTGGGTTGTATTGTCATAGCCTCCAACAGAAGAGGTAGGAGAGTGTTTGCATTGTGTGAAATCGGAAAACGTATTAAATTTCGTATGTGCGGTTCTATTCTTGGCTGTTCTGTCTGCTTCCTTTTTGGGAGCCCTGTCTTGGTCCTCAGCTAAACTGTTTGGTACCTGTTAACTTTGAGCAACAGCTTAGTTTCTTCTCAGGATCATATATCAATAACAATTCACATCCTTATCCTTTACCAAATAATCTTTGCTGAGAATCCACTAAACGGTGTAGTAGGTATCCAAAGGTGGGAGAAATTGCAAGAAATCACCTGAGTTTAGCGGCAGCTCCAATTGGTGTAGAGTAGGAATCTGACGTTCATCCAAGAATACACATTCACAGAAGTGCTGTATTTTCTCTCCTTTAACACCGGCAATTTATACAATGCACCACTACTTCATGAAACCAGAAGACAGAAAAAGAGACATTGCTGATTTAAATTATGAATTCCTTTTGCCAGAAAGAAACATCCGGATTTCAGAGAGATCCTAAGTGTCAGGCTACCCCATTAATACAAACATGTTTCTCATTCACAGAATATATAATTTGCACACTTGTTTTTCATAAATAGAATAAATATTGTGGAGAAAGGGCACATATCCTCTCCTAAGGGGAAATCGAGAAGCAGCCACCGGAAAGGGAAATGGAAGATTTCCAAGGTTAAAGACATTCTTTGGCTAGAGGCTGTCCTAGCATTAGAGACCTATTACTTATGCCCATGCAAGGCACAATTTTCCAATACCCTTGTCCAGTTACAGACCTTTCCTTCTCCGCAGCCTGTGATTTGGTGGGGGTGGGGGGCACCGCCTAAATAATAGCAATTGTGCAAAGCTCCTAAGCATTGTAGGTTGACTTCAGGGCTGCGCTGTTGGTGGCACTCCCCTCCCCCACCCCTGCCCTGACCATGTTCCCCAGGGCTGATAGGTGTCCCCTTAAACACCTGGGGGAGGAGTGCCCGGGGGGGCTGCCTCTTCTGCCCCCTCAGGCTTGACTTGATTGTCTCTAGCAAACCAGAGCCCACCTCTGGGGCTCCAGGAAGTGATGCTAGCTTCTTCTCAGAGAACAGCTACGATCCTTGGCCTAAGAATGACAGAAAGTTGTTAGAAATAAACAGGATGAGAATCTCAGATCCAATGCTATGGCTTTCGTTTCGAAGTGTATACCAACGTATGGCAAAGTCTATCACCGTGGAAGAAGAACATTGTCCTCTCTTGCCCCTGATACTTCCTCTGCAGACCATGTGTTGTCTGTAGGTAGGACCTTTGCAGAGCTCTGGTACTTGTCTTTCGGGTTCTGTTGGACTGCTAACTCGCTTTAACATTTTTCTCTCCTTATATACCTGATGACTTTCTCCAGCGATGAGCTGTAATGCTCCCGTCTCCGATGAAAAGGAAGGATGTGGTACGTGTGTGTCAACACAATCCTCCGAAATCACTCGCATTCAGTGAACACCTTGCTTTTGTTACTCAATATTTTTCATTCTATTCAAAATACCACAAAATTAAGATAATAGATTCACAAAACGGATTCAGAGATATTAATTACTTCTTAGCTTGTTTCCAGACTTATTACAATTCATTACTTTCTCCTGATGTGGTTAATGTTGTCATACTTCGGAGCTGGTGTGCTGTGCCATTATCAATTTTTATAAAGCTCCACTTACATGATTGTATCACTTTGATTTTTAAAATGTCTTCATTTATTTCCTAGAAGTTATTGAGCTGACATTAAAAAAAAAAAAGAAGCCATCCTCTAATGGGAGTGAATTTTCATAAGCTATTTCCATCAAATCCCATCCTGAGATGCTTCATTTGGCCCCATGTCAGGCACTAGATTTCTTTATTGGCGTCGTCTTTCTTACTCGGAGTATTTACAGGTAATCCCCGCGCCAGTGAAGTCTAGTAAATTACACTGAGTGTATTATGGATCGTAATATATGACGCATATTGTGGATTGCTTGTACAAATGGTGTCCAACCGAAATTCAGGTACAAAGGATCATGTATTTAAAAGCGAAGTCTATCAATCACAAGGCAAAAAGAAGACATGGACGGTGTTCCTGTTACACTCCGAGGCCATCGCTGCATCACTGCTACCAAAAGACCCCTTTGGCAGAGGACTTTAATCTGTCGGGTGGGTCTTCCACACCACGGTCGGCTCCCTCCTTCCTCCGCGAGCTGCTCCTTGCTCTGGCTGCCCAGTTTGCCGGCTGCTTGTCTCTTTGCCTCTCAGACTCCCAGGCATCGGTGTTCTTTTACAAGCAGAGTGGAAGTCTGCAAACTTTCCTTAACAGACTCCCTTACCAAGCAGCTTCCTTCTGTTCTTCTAGCCGGAGGCCCTAGCAGGAGATTGGAAGGTGGGAATAAGAAAGAGGACATTTTCTTTCCTTTTTTCTTTTTTTTCCTTCCTTCCTTCTCCCTCCCTTCCCCCTCTTCTCTTTCTTTCTTTTTTTATTTTTTTAAAGATTTTATTTATTTATTTGACACAGAGAGAGAGATCACAAGTAGGCAGAGAGGCAGGCAGAGAGAGAGAGGGAAGCAGGCTCCCCGCTGAGCAGAGAGCCCGATGCGGGGCTCGATCCCAGGACCCTGAGATCATGACCTGAGCTGAGCCACCCAGGCACCCACCACCCTTCCTCCTTGCTTCCTCCCTCCCTCATGCGCCTTGCAGAGCAGTGGCAGCGGGGGACTCCCCGGCACACTCCCTAACAGAATCTGTGGGCTCCCTAGAACAGTACTGTTTCTTCTACTCCTCCCGCCAATGTGATGTTGTCTTGCAGCTACTGCTGAGCCGCTCCTGCGTTACTCCTGTAGCCTTTCGAGGACTGAGTAACCAATTCCCGTCCTGTTAGCTCCACTGCAGATTCTGAAAGGTGTTTCTGATTTCCTGACTGAGCCCTGACCAGTGCATTTTGTTCAAACCATACAGAATCTTAGAAGACAGAAGGGAAATACCTGACTGGGGGCCCATGAGACCGCGATTGCTCATACGGGTCTCAGTGAACAAGGACTGGTAAACTTCCCATTGGCAAAACATTGGACTAAATTCTAACGAAGAACAGAGAGCGTGAAGATTGTATATTCAAGCTACGGAGGCTGCTGAGTTACGATGCAAGAATTTTGTTCGGACTCTAATTATTTATCTTTACTCTGTCTTTACCAATTTGCTGGTAAAAATAAGCACCGCTGGCACCGTTAACACCTCAACCCGATTTGTCCCACACTCTGGGTTCCTGCCGGACCCTCCCCATTTCTCACGATCTTCCTCCATCAGACGCGTTAGCAGTTGGACTGCGGTGATGACATGAAGCCCCTTCCTCCCTCCCCTCTTACACTGTAGCTGCAAATTCTGGAAATCTATCTTTTCTGCTCATCTCTACTTTGTTAGAAACCCAAATAGATAAAGCCTCCATCACACCAAT
This sequence comes from Mustela nivalis, assembly GCF_964662115.1. Classification (NCBI taxonomy): domain Eukaryota; kingdom Metazoa; phylum Chordata; class Mammalia; order Carnivora; family Mustelidae; genus Mustela; species Mustela nivalis. Next base: position 149,729,329 of record NC_139024.1, on the reverse strand, counting down.
ATGTTGCAGAAATTTAGTAGCTTATCTATTTCCAGTATGGATTTTTATTGCCAGTCTTCCCTCGGGTTGAAGGTGGTGGTTGTATGAGTCACAGGTCCACAGTGTACTCAAAACACCCTCCTCGTAGACTGGCTCTCTGCTTGAAGTTCTCAAGGTGTTCTCCCTCCAGATGCCTTCTTACCAAAGGGTCTTCTCAGATCTTTACCTCCCCCTCCCACATCCTCACTGAACCAGATGTGCCAATATCCTGTAGTGAGTTCAGCCTCGACCCAAGCAGCAGCCTTAGCTGCATACAATATTGTCAATTCAACAAAGAGTTCAAGTTTCCATGGCATTCTCTGCCTAGGTTGGACGCCATTGTTTGAGGTTTGCACCAATTGTTTTCTCTGTGCCTGAATTTCCTTCTCATGTTTAAAGAGAACAAAGACAGGGGAACGAGAAGGCATGTATGTGGAATGGTGCCAGTCCACTCCTGATAGCAGTTCATTTCAAAGTGCTTTCTGTTAATATGTACTATATAAATGCTTAATTAATGATAATAAAATTCCTTTTGTGGTTTTGCTTCAATAACATGGAGTCTCAAAGCCCTGTGGTCCCATTTTCTAGTCTGTTTCTTCGAAGTCACCTAATATCATAGTTGCATGGGATTTAAGCCCCTTTAGTGTTAATTTAGGGAAACAATTACTTCGACTAACCTTGCAAGCTTCTAGCTCTTTTAATTTGCAAACCAAGGTTAAAGACATTCTTATTGAAAGTCACCTCGAGTAATGCTTGAAAGTAAAACACCCTGAGCTTTTTTTTTCTTGCTAAGGTTGCACAGTACTAAGTAAAGTTTAACTATGGAAAGATTAATACTAAGTCACAAACAGGTACTGTCTATGGGTTACTAACTATTCTCTCCTGTGCTGATTATTCAGGAATCATCCTTTATTGTTAACTAAAGTGTGCCTGTGTGTTAGGGGTGGGGTGGGGTTCATGTACATTGGCACACACACACACACACACACAAGTTGTGGGTTAAAGTTGCATTTTTTATGCCATTCACTTTTGTGCATGCCAGTAGGGACTTCTAAGGGATCACATCGCCAGGATCTGAGAAAGTGGAAAAGAAGCTCATTTTTCAACCATTTTATTGTTGCTCTTGATTCTGCAAATGCAGCCAAATAGTAGCAGAGGGCTCTAGGGCAAGGCTCACTGCAATACCTTTCCCGTCTATTATAAGTCCATCTCAGAGTTAATCATTTCCTCCGAGGAAGCGATGCTGTGATAAAGATAATTAAATTGAAATTTAATATAGTGGGGCATTGCACTATAGCTTTGTATCAGTTGAGGGCTCTGAGAGAAACCAGCACTGTGAGGGTGGATTGTATGGTATGTAATTAACAATTATGTTTGTCAGGTTTATGAAACAGAAAATTAATAACACGGAGACACTGTGAAACAGTGAACAAAGCTGATATTCTGAATTAAGGGGACTGGGCTGCCATTTGCCCCTAGAGCAGTGGGTGTCTTTTTCTTTGGGAAATAGAACATTGGATTGTGTTGATTTATTCACATTTGTAACTCCTCTCTCTCTCAGCCGTGGGGGTTTTTTTGCTTTTGTTTTTGTTTTTGTTTTCTCCAAAGAGCAGTGATTTTCAGTCTTGGCTGTGTATCACTTGGCGAAGGGAAGGGTGAGAATCCTCGTGCCCAGGTACACCCCAGACAAATCAAAGAAAACCTCTAGGGGTTGGGCCCAGACAGTCTTATTTTGAGAAGTTCTTCAGGGGATCCCCAAGTGTTTGAAGACCACATTAGTCACTGTTTAATATGACTGGCATCCCTAGAGGAAGGTGTTGGGTTAAAAGGGGGAGTTAGAGAAGAACAGGAATGAACAATTGCTTAATAATTAAGTATTTTCAGACTATCTTTACCTTGACAAAAACTTACAGAATCTGCCCACCAATAGCAGGCATTATTATGGCCCTTGCTAATGTTTGGGCACCTGTGATTCCCGGGAAAGCAGCTGTGAGACATCTGGACTCCTCCCTATCATTCTCCCCCTGGCCTTTCAGAAGCCACGAATGTTTGAAGGTTTCCGAGTGAAGCCACAGAATCCCCCCAATTCCTGTGGCCAAATGCTGGCTCCGTCCTTGTCTTTCAAGTCCCTAGTAAGCTCTGTGGCAGAAAGAGAGGAAAAGAAGGTCAGAGGAAGTGTTGATGCCCTAACTGGGAAACGGAAACCAGGATGCTTGGCAAATCTCCATTCGAACCATGCCTTAGGGCGTAGAGGCAGGACCCAAGGATCTCTGTGGAAAGCAAATGCTTCTCACATCAAATTAGGCAGTTCTTGCCCTGAGGAATAGGGTGAGAAGCTGATCACACACACACACACACACACACACAGCACACACATGTAACACACAAGTACAGAATACCCCTGGATAAGTAGTTTTTCTTCATTGTTCTCTCTCTCTAGACTGGATTAGGAGTGAGTTTATTATTCATTTATGTGCCTAATTTCTCTGTGGTAAGATACATATTTTGATGCCACTCTTCATGATTCTGATATGCTTTTATTGAGAATGTCTGAACTTGACAACAGTAAACCATCTAAATATGCTTTCAGAGAGTAATTACTGAATAATTGAATTTTGCCTGTTTTCTGGGACTGGAGCAATATCCTGTACTTAAGAAGATGGGAGAAATTGTTGTGGAGAGTCAGCCTGCATCCTGGGATTTGTATCCTGAAAACTATTTTCTTCTTCTTTTCCTGTTTCAATTTCAATTATGACACTGAGTATTGGAGTTGAAGACTAACTACATAACTACATAAAACTACTTAAACTACACAAAGCTTTTCTTGCTCCAACATAATGATACATGGAGAAAACAATGTATTTACTTCTCACCATATTCAGCATGATTATAAATATTTCTTTTTTACCTTGTAATGCAGAACTTTGATAACAATTGTACTCACTCAGATCAGTTTTTCCGACTGTGTATTTTTCTACATAGATTATTGAGATTTTTCTGTTGTTAACTCAAAGGAATGAAAAGAAGTAATTATGCATGTGACTGAGAACAAAAGACTTAAGCCTATTAAAATATTAAAGTCTTGAAATTGAAAGTGGGTTAATCACATTTATCAATCCAACTCATTTTTTAAAAATTTATTTATTTTTTTAATCCAACTCATTTTTTATTTGTTTTCTCTTTTATTAAATACTACTGCTTATGCTGCTGGACTATGGGTGTATCCAAGTAACCAAATAACTAACAACTTTCAGTTTTGGTTCTTTCAGCTCTTCTTGGTGGCCCTTGGGATAACTCCTCAGACATGACAAGCAGCTGTCTAGAGATTTCAGCTTTATCAGGCTGGTTTTGATGTCCCCGAGCTGTCCTGGTCTAATAGATCCTACCTAAAACCTCACACTGTCAAACTGACCCTAACTTTCCTACCATCAGAATATTTTCTAACCTTCTAAGGAATGGAGACTATTTTTAACAAGTAGCTTACATATATTAATGATGATTTTAAGAACACTAAAAAACACATTTCTGAAATTAGAATTATAAATGCTCTTATTTTTACCCAATGCAAAGCATGTTTTTTAATGTTTAATTCTAAACTGACCATGTTGACCAAGGTCAAAGTGAAACTTCTACGGACAATCCCTGGGTGAAGTGAAATTCATGCAAGAGATGTAATTTATAGACGGTCCCTGACTTAGGATGGTTCAAGGAATGGTTCTATGATGGTATGAAAATGATAAACACTCAGTAGAAACTGGACTTTGAATTTTAAATATTGATCTTTTCTGGGGCTAGAGATACACAGTGTGATCCTCTCCCTTGGTTCGGGGCAGCCGCCGCCACAGCAGCCTCAGCCAGGCAATCAGGAGGCTCAACACTGATGCCCTTAGAACCCATTCTGTACCCACACAGCCATTCTGTTTTTTTACTTTCAGTACAATAGTCCATGAATTACATTAAGATATTCAACATTTTGTTATCACATAAGCTTTGTTTTCAATGATTTTGCCCAACTGTAGGGTAATATAAGTGTTCTGAGCATGTTAAGGTAAATGAAGCTAAACTATGATGTTTGGTAGATTAGATTGATAAGTGCATCAACTTACTATGTGTTCAATTTACAATGGGTTGTCAGGATGTAACCCCATCATAAGTCAAGGAAGATCTATATTTAAAGGATACGTTTTTGGGAGGTCTTCCTAATATAATGATAAGCTTGTGCTTTTTGTAATGCTAGTAAATCAAAACAAGATCTCTTTCTATACAGAAAAGCATTTTCCAACCATCAGCACTGTGTAAAAACAAACAAACCTAACTTGGAGCTTTCGCTTGTGTATGTGGTGTTGGTCAAGCTGGTTTTTGTTTAGTTTTATTTTGTTTTCATAATTGCCCCATGCTCAGGATAAGCAGGTGGCAAAGTCCAGGACTAAGCAACCATAGCTTCCTTGGTTGGGAGGATGATCAACAGGGATAAATGGTTGGCAAGGACTTGTCTCCCTCTTGCATGGAAAGTACTCTTAGCTCCAGGACTGCCCAGAAAGCCTTTGCTTTGCCATTAATGTTGATTGCTGGGTGGGTAGCACATCTCTTTTATAGAAAATTTCAGTTGACTTGTAAACCTTCAGACTCCAAGAATATCTGGGGATGGAAAGGGATATTCCAAGACTAGTGATTGGTTCTTTTGCTGGGGAAGTTGAGGGTCATAAGTGGAGCACTGGTGAGGGCTGGGTAAGCAGATGCTACCTATCTCTTTCCTGTTTCCCTGGGCCCACTAGTAGAGCTGCTTTAAGATCCACCCAAGGAGCCCCCAGTAAAAAAGACCGTGAGCAACCCTTGACCACCACGATAGCTGAGCACAGCCAAGGAGATGTTTCAGCACCCAGACATGTGTATCTGTACCGCTCACATAGTCTTCAGTTACTCATTACTGACCAGGGGACGATGGTGTCCTAAAGTTAATGTACCAAGTGCTCAGAGCATATGACAATCATCCCAAAATATGTCCTTCTGATAGGAAATGGGGGCTGGGGGATGAGAGGAGGGGAGCTACTGGTGGGGGCACTTCTACGGAGGCCCTGAAACCTTTTTGAAAATGTGTATTTTATACTCATGTCTATTTGCTGGATATGCCTCTTGTTGACATAAAATCTACCATAGAATGACAACTCCAGCCAATGTAGGCGTGGTTTGCAAATTGGAGCTTCATTGTCAGTAAAATGATTGATACAGAAGAAGTTCACTTGGGTTTGAAATCCAAAAACATTATCTCAAGAAACTTCATCATAATTGATAATTTAAGAAAAGCAGGTCCTATCAAAGGAGCCTTAGGATGTGCGGGCAGTCTGGCTGTGACATCTGTCATGCCATTGACCCCATTGGTAGCCAGGATTGATTTGGCTGATCTGGCTGGCTAGGCAGGTGTCCCCTTCCTCCCTTCCTCATCGCTCTGTGTGCATCCCTCCTGAAGTTGCACGTTTGGTCGAAGAGCTCGACCTTCACAGATAGAGGAGGACACTTCTCAGGTCAAGCGTGTATATAGAGTAGCTGCGCTCCCCTGCTAGAACCTCCAGGCAAGCTCTCAAGGTCCATTTGTAGCAGCATGTAGGGTAGTGAAGCTTCAAGACTCCAGATGCATCCAAATGACGTGCTGCATGTGGCAGTCTACCTTTCTTTACAAAATAAAAAATTTTTTAGGATGAATAAAAGGATCTTTAGATCCTTGAAAAAAGTCAACTGCAGTAATTGACTGAAAGATTTTAAAGACGTTTAAGGGGCACCTGGGTGGCATGGTCAGTTAAAATGTCGAACTCTTGGGTTTGGCTCAGGTTGTGATCTCAGGGTCCTAATTTTAGGTCATGGTCTCCAGTAGCAAGATCAGCAGCGTTGGGACCCATGCTCTGCAGTGGGGAGTCTGCTTAAGACTCTCTCTCCTTCTCCCTCTGTCCCTTCCCCTGTGTACTCTCTTTCTCTAGAAAAATAAATAAATCATTTAAATAAATGAAAATCATTTATTTCATCATTATTTAATCGTTTATTTAAATGATTTTCATTTATCTAAATGATTCATTTAAATCATCTATTTTCTCTAGAAAAATAAATAAATCATTTAAATAAATCATTTGAAAAACTCATTATATACTCATATACATGTATATCATAGATCAAATACAAAGAATTTGAAGAAACATTACTGCAAAGCTTTGGCTAGGAAGCCCGCGTGGCCCTCTCAAGCTTACAGCCTGGTAAAAGACATACTCACAGAAGCAAGCTCCAATTTCTTTTTAAATATTTTGAGATAACTGTCTTGGAAGTTTGATTTAGAAGGGATATCTTTCCTAATACTTTCCATTTTATTTCTCCGACCATAATTTTATCATGTAAGTAAAATAAAAGAATATTGGTGACCCACCCCCAAATAGATATTCTCAAACTCTTTCTTGTTTACCATCATGCATTTAAAAAATATTCTCACTTTTAGTGTGCTTCATGAAAAAAAAAAAGGTTGGGAAAATCTTGTTATGTTGAATACCTGTTTCTGTGCTTAAGGGATGAATTGAAATTCCATCTATCTATCTATTATTATTATCTCTCTATCTGGATGATAGGAGTAAAATATCTCTCCTCTGCAAACTGTGTTTCTTTTTCCTCTCCTGCCTTAGCCACTCACTTATTGCATGAATATGCATTTTCCCTTCAAAGGGTCATACAGAGTAGAATATTCATTATGAGACAAGAGATATTAATGCCATTCTGATGAAAGAGTGTCCCACAAGCCCCATGTGTGCATATACAAACCCCCAGAGCCGAGGAAATTCTCCAACTATAGATTGTAGGCAAATATAAAACTCCGAGCAGTGTAGAGGCAAACCCAGCATTTCATGTTTTTAGGTTAATTCCATGATGTCATAAAACCAACCTGAACGAAAAGAAAATGGAGAGGATAAAAGATGGTGGACCTCCTGTATCCAAAATCCAAAGAATGAAAAATATCCCTACAAGTACACGTGTGTACATGTATGTGGTTGGTCCCACAGTCCCTTGCTTCCATGTCTTCACTAATTTCTTTGCTCAAGTACATTTTCCTGAGGTCATCTATCACTTGGGCAATTAGCTCCTATTCTTTAGATCTGAGAGACTTGAATACACGCTAGTCCTCACGGCACTCAGCTATGATTTGGGGGTGGTGGAAATTGTATGCCTCACAATTAACAAAGCCTTTTTATTATTTTGAACTCTTCACGTCCCTGCCTTCGTTCTCAATAGAAGACGAAATGACAAGGTTTTGAAAACGCATTTTCTTATTTTCTACAATACATATTTTTAAATCACACTGACAGTTTTATTCCACGGCACAGCAGCAACTGCTCGACTTTTCGCGAACATCTCCATCCCAACAAAATCACTCAGGGAAGGGAGGTTTAAGGAGACCGATTTCAGCTTCATGCTTCAGAAAGGTGGCTGTAAATCATGGCATGGGAGGAGGAAGGAAAATATAAAAATGATGAAATGTACCTTGATAGGAGTGTGTTTTTAATCTCGATTTTTATAGGCAGGTGCAATTCTCAAAACTTGGTCTCGGTGGGGCCATACTAGGTGAGATTCACCAGCCGGTCTGTCAGTGGAGTCGACGGTTCCTCTCTGTGCTGGTCATGACCGTGCCTTTTTCACTTGGTGGGAGGCAGAATTCCAAGGCTGGGCTGTTTTAGGGGACGCCTGACCTTTCCAAGATGGGGCTTCTCCCAATCTTTCTACCCTGTGAAGGATTTGCTTGTAAATAGATGTCAGCCTGGAAGCTATGGGACTGCTTCCTGAATTGCTTCGAGCTTGCTACAATTTACCAGCCTCTGAAGTGGCATTAAAGCAATGTTCATTTTTTAATGAGTATTAAATTTACTTTTAGCCAAACCCTCTAGCTGACAATGAAGTGTTCGTTGGGCTTGCTATTGGCTCTCTCTTTGCTAATTGCTCTGCTGCCTGTGATTATTCTATCTCTCTCTTTTGGATGCTGTAGCTTAATGTTGGAGTCTTGTACTTAATTTCAAGTAGGAACAGCAGTATGACTCTCTAGATTTCCAGTCTCAGAGTAGGGTCTCTCCTCAATTATGAAACAAAGGCACAGAGTGAGGCAGAAAGAACATGAGTTATGGCAGGAGATCTAGGTTGGAGTTCTGATCCTACCTGTCTATCTGGGATTGGTTAGTGACCATTTGTGCACCAAATCCAGCCCTCCCCACCCCCATTTGGGTCCTAACTGCACACTAAGAATGGGTTTTACATGTTGTTGTTGTTGTTGTTGTGTTTAATGGCTAGAGGGAAATCAAAAGAATGATATTTCATGACAAAGAGTATATGAAATTCAAATTTCAGTCTCCATAAATTATATTTCCTGGAAGATAGCCATACTCATTCATTTACCCGTGCTCTATGGCTGTTTTCCTGCAACCGCATCAGAGTTGAGTCGTTGCAACGGTAACCAGCCTCAAAAATTCACTCTCTGACTTCTTACAGAAGCTCTCTGCTGATCCCTGACCCAAACAGTTGATGGATCGCAGGCTGGCTAATCTCGTCTCGGGGCCTCAGTGGCTTCATCTGTAGACAGGGATCAATAACCATGGCGACATCACCGAGCTATTGTGAAGAACAAATGAGGTCATTCATCTCTCAGCATCTCGAAATCTCATTGTTTAAAAAAAAAAAAAAACAAACAAACAGAATCACTGGCTGTGAGTTGTTGCAAAACGTAGAAACAGAGTTATTGATTCTAAGTTGTTTCATTCTGATCATTGTACTTGACCTTCTACTAATTTGACTCAATTTATTTTTGAATAGATGGTGTAGAGTCTAGGTAGTATGTTTGTTTATATTAGATATGACTTCAAACTAGGCACTGAAAAGAATTTAAATGCATACTTACTGAATGCTTATGATAAACCCCACATATTATATAAAAACAAAGCTGTTTTATTCTCTCAAAATGCCTTTAGGAATATGTTCTCAAAAACCTATGTACTGTAAATTTTTTGCTGAACGATCGGTTATTGTGATGCATCTATCTGTTCCTTTTCTTTGTGCCTAGATCACCAAAAGAAGACAATGTAAATCCACATTTGTCAAACATAGTTGGGCACTAGTTACAATTGCATAAAAAAATAAAGGGAATAATAGAAGCATGTATTCTACTTCTCAAACATAAATTGTTTACCCTTATTACAAACTCCAATAAGTTAGAAGGTTGCTTAAAATTTTCACCTCAAATTCTACCTCCCAAACATGTTTTTGAATGAAAATCCTATACATATTTCTCCTCTGATGTGATGAAGGTATTTGCCATGTTGCTAATGAAGGAAAAAATAGAGGAAATCCATTTGGTTCTTTCCTGATTCTTGTCCAAAAGCAATTGCCTCCCGCTGCGGACTGCTCTTAGTGTTCAAACAGTGCTGGTCTAGGTCCAAACCTTCCGTCTAGTTTGATCTAGGAGAGCGAACTTCTTTGATGTGTATCAGTGGCTTCTAAAGTGCTCTGCCAGGTTTAATCAAAGGTACATAACTTCAGCACAAATAAATGGCAAGAAATGATCACAGAGCCCCACGCAGGGGCTGTAAGCAGCCTCCAGACTTTGCCCGGGCTGGGCATCCTCCACAGAGGACAAACGCAGGAAGCGGGAGAGGGTCTCTCTCAGATAAAATAATTGCAGAAAAACACAACAAAGGGAAGCAGGCCAACATTCTCGGGCCTTCTGATTTAACTATTTCACTGTGCAACTGATACTCCTCTCGCTGTGGCGACTGAGGCCCACCGCGGCTCTGCAAGATCCCACCCATCCCCCCAACACCTAACCCCCCACTCCCTCACCCCCTCATCCCTGTGAGTGTGTGAATGTGGCGTGGAACTCGAGCCCCGCCAGGATCTCCAGGGCCTGTGCTACAAGGTGGGGAAGTACTAGAGTGAGAACATCAGGGCTGATGGGAGGGACCTACTCCCCACTAGGGCCACGTGGGTGGGCACTTGCTGGCCTTTTTACCCATAGATCCCAATCTGAGGATCGCTACATGTATCCAGTTGAACTATATAACACAGCGAAATGGTGAAGATACCTTTTCAGCTCTGCACTGATTCGATCAGCAACAAAGTTTTCCAAGATTCTAAACCTCCTGCCTTGAAAATTCAGGGGCACATATGTTTGCAGTGTATCCCTGTCAATTCACATAAAGCACATAACATAATGTTATCATGATTAGGGTATGTATTAGCTTTGAACTTCTTGGAAGGTGGATCTCTGGTGCTTACTTTCCAATCCTAAGTGTGTATTATTAGAGGCACCTGCCAGAGGTCTCTACACTGTATCTGGAGACCAGGGCTATATCATTAGACAACTTAGAGTTACTTTCTGAAAAGCCCACCAAAATATTAAAAATCCAAAATATTAAAAATCCAAAAATCCAAAAATCCATACAGGCTGGCCTGTAACTGAATAAAATCCTACTGGACCACTCCACACAATCTACTGTTGTTATTCACTCCTGTACCTTTATCGTTTCTCTCTTTGCCCAAAAGAAACTGCCCCTCAACCCCCCTGTTATCTCATCCTATTACATGTCCTTAAATACTGAAAATACTCTGACAATTATCAAAGGTTTATCTCCAGTTGGACCCCCTCCTCTCAACTGTAGATTTGCACACCCCCTTTAACTTAGCATGTCTAAAACTGAATTAGATGCCCCCCCCCCACACACACACACACACCTGTCCTTCCCCAGGACCTTTTCATCTCAGAAAATGCAACAACATTTTACCTCCATCAACACATCCTGTTGTTTGGACTTTCAAAAGGTATGCAAACACTTTATACCACCTTTACCACTAATTCTCTAGTCCAGCCCTTCATCTCTCTCACACATGATCCCAACAGCCTCCTTGTCTTCTGTGCTTGGAGATTCCAGAAAGAATGCTTTTTAAAAAAATTATTATTTTATTATTTTATTTTTTTAGAATGAGAGAGAGAACATGTGTGGGAGTCGGGGGCAGAGGGAGAAAGAGAGAGAAAATCTTAAGCAGGTTCCATGCCCAGTGCGGAGCCTGATGTAGGGCTCAATCCCATGAGCCTGAGATCATGCCCTCAGCTGGAATCGAGAGTCAGGTGGTTCACCAACTGAGCCACCCGGACGCCCCCAGAAGGGACTGTGTTTAAAACATAAGCTAGGTCAGGACGATTCTTTACTCAACATTCTCCATTGGTTTCCCATCTCATTTAGAGAAAAAGAAAGGGAATCTCACTCCCCTTGCCTTTTGGATTTCAACTTATATACTCCCATTTTTTTCTTCTCTGGCCTCTTGCTAGTCCTAGAATTCACTGGCTGACCTTTTACCTCAGGACCTTTGCACTTGCTCTTCTGCCAAATAATCATCTTCCTTTTCCCTTCTTTTCCCCTTCTTTCCTATCTTTTTCAAATGTCCTAGTCTCAGTGAATGCTTCTCCAGGCCAACCTATTTTAAATAGCAAGCCATCCTACTCATCCTGCGTCTTCTTCCTGCTTTCTTTTTTTCTCACCACTAAACAAGTAGCACACTTAATTAATTAATTTATTTTCTGTTTAACTTGCCTAGACTGTAAAGCAACGGTTCATTCGCTGCTGTAGTCCTAGGGCAAACAACAGAGCCTGGAACATAAGAGCTTCTCCAAAAATGTATCTGAGTGAAAAATGTATCTGAGATGGATGGACATGGACTATGGGTGAAAAAGATCTACACCAGATGTGGTTATATCTATTGTCATAGAATTAATGGTGATTTTTTTCATCTTCCTTACATAGCTTCCCCTAGTTTTTAAACAAAATAATTAACATGTTATCTTTATCACCAGAAAAAAAGAAAAATGTCTTATTAAGCATATTTTAATCTTTAAACAAAAAGGATATGAAAGAAACAAAAGAAAGAAAAAATTATGTGTGTACACAGATGACTATATTATAAATATGTACAAATCTATGCACATAAAGAAAATGAAAACAGACCAAACTGCTTACAGTGTCTTCAAATGCCAAAACTATGAGTCATATTTTTCTTGTTCTCCTTTATTTCATTTTATTAATGAGCATAAATTCTTTTACAATAAAACAAACTAACCTTTAGAATTGCAGTTAATTGGATTGCCATATATACACACATATAAGAATAAGTCAGTATATAATCCTAGCTCTTTACTCATGAGTGGTCCTAATTAAGTTGCTAAGAATTTTGTTATTTCCATTTTTAAAATTTTTATTAAATCCTTCAGCTTTCTGGCTTTCCATTCAGGCATAAAATTTGACTATAAGAAGTCAAATTCATCTTTTTGCCTCAAGCTTGTTTCTTATTTTTGTTGAGAACATTTCACAAAGGTGTATTCTTGGATTGTTAAGTTAAAATCTTCAGTGAAATGGGGTGGGATCACTTTATGGTCTCAGTTCTTTAGTTCTTGAAGATGTAACAGTGATCACCCCATCATTAAAATCTATTTTGATTAATACTATATTTTCAAATATTCTATGAAATATGAATCAAAATGTGCTTAAATAATAGTCCTTTAAAAGATTCTTCTCTTGCTATGAGGACATTTGAGGGCTCTTTCACCATTGGCATTGATAATAATTAATCAGGACAACAATGATCAAAGCCTTTTCTGGTTGGTCTCTTGCTGGGCCTTTTTTTTGCATTCATTGCTGAATATTGCATTTTGGAAAATAAGTTTGGATGTTCATTTTGCAGAACCCATTTCACTGTTGCAAAGGAGAATGATTTACATTTCCTTCCCTAGGTGAAATCAAACAAACAACATGCCTCCCAGATCTGGGGGAAATGGCTCCCTCCCTTTTAGGCATGAGATTTGTCTTCCAAGCCCAAACCCAAGAACATCCAAGGGGATACTCAAAATGGACTTTCCTTGGAGCTGGTGGAGATCACAGCTCATGAATGAGAAAGTAGTAGTGTCCAGGAACCCTAATTACCTGACATTGTGGTGGGTGCCTTTGTGAGAGCAAGTAAGCCATACTTCCGGGGCCTCCGTCCCTCCATCTGTAAGGTCCTCAACGTCTGTTGCTCTCAAAGTGTTAATGACACCAAAGCCTATTATTAGGTACCATGAAATTTTTTTTAAAGACTTTATTTATTTATTTGACAGAGAGAATGATCATAAGTAGGCAGAGAGGCAGGCAGAGGGGCGGGGATGCAGATTCCCTGCTGAGCAGAGGGCCCGATTCGGGGCTTGATCCTAGGATCCTGAGATCATGACCTGAGCTGAGGTTTAACCCACTGAGCCACCCAGGCACCCCTGTACTATGAGATATTAAATGCTGTGTACAATCCCTTCCATGGTCATAATAAAGGGTCAAGTTTCTTTAAACAGAAGGTAGGAAGGAGCTAATAAATATGTTAATGGTAGATGTTCATCCCCTTCTTAATAAAACGATTTCAGTTTAAATACAAGTCAATATTAAATAATTTTTACTCTTATTAAAGCCACCTAACAGAACTCAATAGTCGCTATGTGTTTCCCATGTGCTTCTCAAGAAAAATTAGCCTTCTCATAGCAAAGTCCATCTTTGGAATATCCACATAATCTCCTGTTACCTTTCTGCCTCTGGTGTAATGTTTGGGTTCGGTTTCTGTCTCAGGACAGAAGAGGTAAATGTTAGTTACATTTAGGGCAGTGGGGAGGAGAAGATATGGGTTATAAGAGACAGTCTCTCCCAGCTTATTTTTTAAAAAAATGTCTCAAATGGTTTTTTTTTCTATATATATGTGATATATAAAGAATATACATATATAGAATATATACACACACATACGGAGGGACTATAGAGAGAGAATATACATATATATGGAATATACATAAATATATAGAATCTATGTCTATATATTTCATGTTTTAAGATGTGACCTCTGCATTGCAATACAGTTGGTCACAGCCTATAATAAGTTGCCTATAATAGGAGGAGAATAAAAAAAGCCTGGACTACAGCTCTTCCCACTGCACCCTTCAGAACAGAAAAGACAAACTGCTCGCACGGTGGCACCCAGCCAATCTCTAACTAGAATCGATTGCTTTGCCAACAAGGAACACAAAAGATGTTCATTGTTTGCAAACCGAGTTTCCTGCAAAGGCACCTTTTCTCCAGGCTAGCAAGACGGAGAACAAGACAATTCCTTCTGCTGCGTCTTCGCTTCTCCCTGTGAGGGGAACCCCTTCTGAAGAAGGCAAATCGGAATCTAATCCCAGAGGATAAGGAGGCTTTTCACTTCACAGCGTGATCTCTTCATTACAGTGGGGTGACCACCACAGGCGACTGTGCTGAAAGACAGTGGCCAATATTATAATTATCTACATAAAAGAATTCACTGGGTAGCCTTTGTCTCTTGAAGGGTGTTTTTGTTGTTGTTGTTTTTTGTTTTAAATTTGTATACAGTCTTTTCTCTTCCCAGGATAAGGACCGGATAGGGGGAGGGGTAGCTCCAAGAGCCAGTTGTGGGAGGGGTGGGGGGGAGGAGAAAGCAGGCTCTCCCAACTTCTCCCCTGCTCTTGATTTCCTTCTTCCTTCTATTTAATCCCTTAACCACTAGGGGATTAAAATGAAGGTGAATTTAGAAAGAGCCAAGGATGGGGCGCCTGGGTGGTTCCGTCGGTTAAGTCGGCTAAGAAGGTTGGTCACACAGCCAGGTTGGTCACTCCTGTCTTCAGCTCAGGTCCTGATGTCAGGGTCCAGGGATTGATTCCTGCCTTGAGCTCTCTGCTCGGTGAAGAGTCAGCTTCACCCTCTCAATCTCCCTCCGCTTGCTCTCTCTCTCTCTCTCTCTCTCTTGAAAATAAATAAATAAAATCTAAGAAAGAACGAACCAACAAGCAATGGACCATGATCTAGTTCTGTCTGTCTTTGTCTCTCTCTCCCTACCTTGCCCTTCCCATGTGCTCTCTCCACCTTTCTTTCTTTCTCTAGCTCTTGTCCTTACCCTTCACACCTTTTGGATTTCCCTTCTTTGCCATAATTCACAGCTCTCCGCTAGTGGGCTCATCGCTCCTGCAAGCCAGGTTTCAAGCTCCCATACAGCCTGTCCTCTGGTTTTGCCACCCAGGTGTCTCCAACTACATGGCAAGTCCGCAGTTGTGCTTCAGGGGAGAAGCTCTCAAACATCTGCGACATTGTTTCTATGGCAAAGATACATTGTGTGCCAAACCGCCTACCCAAAGTTCAAGGACACAAGCAGATTAATGTTGGAAGCCAGGGTCGCTCAGCTCGTTTAGCGTCTGCCTTCATTCAGCTCAGGTCTTGATACCAGGGTTCTGGGATGGAGCCTTGTGTCGGCTCTCTCTCTCTCTCAAATAAATAAATAAAATCTTGGGGGGAAAAAGAAATAAGGTGTAGTTCCTACATTTAAAGCTCCTACATTGTATGTAGTTCCTACATACAAGAACGAGATATTTGGTGTGGAAATTGCAAAGATATATATAAGTCATCCAGAAATACCATCAAAAGTCCAAAGAAGCATTTTAGACCAATGATCATTATATTATTAGTCACTAAGATGGAGATATGTTTAGTGGGTTATACCTCCGCATACAGGTTTTTTGTTTTGTTTTGTTCTGTTTTGTTGTTTTTGTTTTTTTAAGATTTTATTTATTTATTTGACAGAGATCACAAGCAGGCAGAGAGAGAGGGGGAAGCAGACTCCCCACTGAGCAGAGAGCCCAATGCAGGGCTCAATCCCAGGACCCTGAGATCATGACCTGAACGGAAGGCAGAAGCCTAACCCACTGAGCCATGCAGGCGCCATTCCATACAGGGTTTTTATTTAGATGTCAGATAGCAGTTTAAGATGCTAACATAGTCACTGTGTAGATTTGAAATGATATTTCCTATTATTTTTTGTATATTTTTGATATGAGCCTTAATTATCACCTGTAGAAACCTGGAGTGGATTTTTAAGTTTCCAGAAGGAATTCTGAAACAATAAAAGCTCTTTTGTATGGAGGAAGGGGATTATAAGAGAGCAAATACTATTACATTGGCAAGTAATAGGACATTCACATTATGTTAAACTTAAATCTATATAATATAGGACATCGTTCACTAGAATGCATCTTTGGAAAGACACTGTAATTTGGCATTTGAGGAACTGCTCATCTCAAATTAATCCAAAGTATAAATAGTCCAAGAGTTTAAATAATTAATACACATTTCAAACATTATACAATAATGTTTAAAGTAAAACTTGCAAGCACTTTAAGATCCTCATTATATTACATCCAACAGTGTTTAATATTGAATATATTTAATTAAATTGGGATTTTTTGAGGTTGCAAGATATGAACAGATTGTTACAAGATTTCTGCCAATGAATATACCAAAATGTGCATAGGTGCTATTTTTGTTTCTTTCTTTGTTGGCTAGTAGACCCACCTAAGTCCTGATTACGCATTTTTTTCAATTTCCCTGTTGCACAGACAACTCAAACTCAGCGTTGCTGGAACAGAACAACCCCTCCCCATCTGATGACTGACACCTTCTGCCATCTCTGTGCTCCATTCCAGACACCGGGAAGGGGCTCTACATATTATTGCTTAATCTCACGTCCGGTCGTATCTGTCTCCTCCTCCTAATTCCCTTACACCATCTTCATCATCTTTATCTGTTTTCCTCTACTAGCTTATCTGCTTTTTTTCCTGAGCGTTGAGCCTCTCCACTTGTCCCAAGCACAGCTGCTTTTCTAGACTTTTTTAGAGGGATCTCATCACTCCGCTCCCTGCTTAATTCTTCATCACTAAGTCCTCTTTACCTTTGGGCTAAAATCCAAACGACCTAATATGACTAAGAAAAATCTTCAATACCTCCCCCTTTCCGCCCACCCCCTGTTTCAGCATTCGGAATCTACAGTTGTACTGTCTGGTCGGACAGTCACTAGCCGCAGGAGGCTGCTCGAATGTTTTTTTAAATGAGCTAAAATTGAAAAAAATTTAAAATTCCAACCCTCACTCACACTTGCCACATTTCAAGGGATAATAGTCACATGTGGCCAGTGGCCCCACGTTGGCAAGAGGGGAAGGAACGCGTTCTCATGGATGTGGACAGTCCTGTTGGGCGGCACTGGCCAGAAGTTGGTCACACAGCCAGCCCGTGCTGGGTCTGCCTGTGAGCTCCCCAACCACACCCACTCCCCTGTCTTCCTCTCCCCTCCATCCAGCGTCCTAGTTATCTCTGTCTTGTCACATCCTACTCACCTTTTCCTCATCCCCAACCCAACCTGGGGCAGGTGTTCTTCTTGTGAATTCCGTTGCCGCTAAATGAACCCTTCTTGCAGAGCACTCACTGTAGTTACACTTTCTTGCCTGTCTTCCTACGTGTGTGAACTCTCTGCTATCAAAATCAGTCTTTTCACCTCTAGTACTCTGCCTGACTCATAGCAGATAATCGAAACCATATCTAAGTGTAAATCAAACATTAAATATGAACTTAAGTCGTTTCCTTTGTGGTTAGGTCTGATGCACATAGTAAATATTCCATGTTTACAGTTAGGGACAGCTGAACCATGAATGGCAAATTTTTCTTTCAATTTTTTTGTGCCTTGCTGACTGATTGACCCAGAAGTACTTATTTATCTTACTCCATAATTTTAAACACAATATAAAATGAAAAGATTAAATTATTGAGAAATAAACGACATAAAGCTCCAAGTTGCAGCAACACATAATGTTTTGGAAGTTCTCTTGGCGTTGGTTGAATCAGGTAGACAATGTATGATACAGTTGTTTCAATGATACTAATTATGTAAATTTTGACGTGCTCTGTTGTAAATGTCCTCTACTTAAAATAGAACTTTTTAAAAAGATTTACTTATTTTAGTGAAAGAGGGAGAGCGAGCACACAGGCAAGCAGGGGGAGGGGCAGTGGGAGAGAGAAGAATTCTTAAGCAGACTCCCCCATTGAGCTTGAAAATTGATGCGGGGCTTGATCTCACAACCCTTAGATCATGACCTGAGCTGAAATCAAGAGTCAGATGCTTAACCGACTGAGCCACCTGGGTCCCCCCAAGTAGAACTTTTAGTTAGTAAAATTTTCTCATTCTGAACAGTTGAGTAACTTATATTTCTAAGCCAGTATGTAGACCACCAAATCATTCTAATTTATTTAATAGGGGGACTATGTGAGTAGACAAAAATGAAAACTGATTTGCTTTCTTTTTCTACCTTCAGCATATTTTTAAGTTTATGATTTACAATTAGTGACAACACAAAGCATTGCTTTAGTGGTTAAATTTTTATCTTTTAGCTTACGGAAAGAACTAACTTGTGAGTCATCTCAAATGTCACTCAAGAAATTGGCTGTTCTGAGAGTTCACTTATTCATGACAGTTATATGTAGTATTTCGAGCTTTAGAGCTGAAGAGAAATGCATACTGATGTGCCTGTGTCTTCTTTATTCCCATTTCTCATGTCTTCGTCTCCACATAGCTGCCTTTCCCTGCAGCAGGCCCTCACTAACATAACTGGAGAGTAAAATAGCCATGATTCTTGTAATTTCATAATGTGTGTATTGAAGTGACTGGTGATGTGTGTGTGATTGTGGAGGTTCCAGAGAAGCAAATGAATGAATGTACATTGGGAAAATGGGGGATACATAACTCAGCTCCACATTAAAGGCCTTTATTTAGGCAAATCAGGTGAATTTATTGGAGTTCATTTTTCTAATTAGTAAGAGCTAGCCCAATATTGAGACAACTGCAGACCATCCCTATTCCTACATAAAAGATATCTGATCTTTCTCTGAATGGTACCATCTATAGAAAATTTAATATTCATATATATATAGTGATCTGGTGTCTTTTCTAATCTACATGTAAGAGATTTATAAACGATCCCAGGAGTAATTCTGCTTAACAGCTTGTAAGGAGTTAGATTTGTAATTCTGGTTTTCTTTTCATCGCGGAGAAGGCACAAAAGCAAAGAGCCACAAGTAGATCAAGACTAGTGTATCACGGAACTTATTGACTAAGTTCTACCAGTGTAACCAACAAGCGCTGAGATCTTGACGACATAACCGATGCTTTTTTTTTGCTCATGCTGTATCCCAACGTAGTCATGAGGTTCTACTCATGGAAACTTAGGGACACAGCTAACATGCCTTCACCAGATGGAAAAAGTGCAGATGAAGAATTTACACCTCTTCTTCTGTGCTTTGACCTAAAAGTGACCCATGTTAATTCTACTCACAACCCAATGGCCAGAGCCAGTCACATGCCCTGCCGTTTTCAGAGAGGGCTGAAAAATGAAGAATGGCAGATGAACATTTAATGAGGACTGCAATTCTGTCATCATCAACTAGAGAAAGAGTCAAACCCAAAACTCTTCAGTTCTCAATCATGTCAATTAAAATAACTTGGAAATAAATATTAATATGAGACAACTCGATTTTTAAATAAAATGAAAGGTGAATTAATTTTTAGTCAGGCCAGTTTCCATCCTTTTAAATACTGGCTTACTCCGACTAGCTTTTGATTCTATATATCAGTTCAGGTGATGGGTCTGTTTGAGTGAAGAGTATTATTCTCCCTATAAAAAAAATTCAACTACTGGAGGCCATAGTTCACTCAAGGGTCACAATGGAAAATGGTATCAAAACATGAATTAATTCTTCTTCCGTAGATCAGTTGCCCAAAGTAAAATGGACCCTATCTGTGTTATAAGGCAGGCATCTCCAAAATGGAAGTGAAATGGACCCTATCTGTGTTATAGGGCAGGCATCTCCAAAATGGGTGCATGTTTATTTAATATATAAATGGATATACCAGCTCATTCAAGAGGTCTATACATCAATGTCCCTCATCACATATGGCTTGAGAGGAAATCTTGGAAAAAGAGTGGGATCTCCAAATCATGGAGAGGTTGAGGATGGTGATGTTGTTTATTTATTGCCATCTTTATGTATCCTAAATGAGAACAGGTCCAAGTTTATATGGATTTGTACAAATTTGTTTTTTCCTAGACTTTCTATTTTTCTGCTTACTTAACGCATCTTTTCTTGCATGCCGTCTACCTTTTCCATTAGAACCTTTAACATATGCTATTTTTAAATTCTCTGTCTGACAATTCCAAACCCTACGTCATAGTGGAGTCTGATTCTGATGATTATTTTGTCTCTCTCAAATCAGTGTTGTATTTTTTAAAAATGTTCATTGTCTTTTAGTGGGCCTGAATTTTTTTTTTTTTTGAAAATTAAACATTAGTGTGAAGATTTATGGTAATGGCTACAGTTGTGTTATGTTTAATGTTTACTGTAGCTGTAGGCAGTAAGAACCTTAAGTTCCTATAGTATCTATGTTTTTTAATTCCTTTGGGCTTCCCTAAGAGCTTCTCCTTATATAGAGTCTGTGCCTCACTGCTCTTTCAGCTGTAACCACCTGTTAACTGTACTTGAATCCTGTGGGAGTAGGGTTACAGTGTGAAAGGGGAAGTGTTCTATCATTTTAGGATTAAACCTGAGTCTTGCAGTGAAAGGACTTTCTAAACTGTCAAGTGCTGAGCAAACACAGCTATCTATGCTTACTGTTTCTAAGTCTCCATCCAGTGACTCCTTATTGCTGTAAAATGAAGTAAATATTTTTTTATTCAGCTAAATAATCACAAACTGAGACTGGATTAAAAACTACAAAAAAAATGTATCCATAGAGTACCACTATGGAACTACCCTGAGTATATGAAAAAATTCACTTTCCAATCAGGAGCACAGCAGTGCCACACAGTATCTGACACATGTGCTGGTTTTAGTGTAAAAAAGTTAAAAAGCAGAACTTCAGGAAGGCAGAAGACAGACAGCTTAGACCCCCGATGGGTTGGTCAGGGCCAAAGAAACATGACGATTAACTCCCTAGTTCTCAGATAACAACTTTCCTTTCCTAGAAACTACCAGGGACATTAAAAAGACCATGGGACTTACAGCAGATTCTGATGCAGAGGGAAGGGCGCTAGATTAAAAGCCTAGAAGACTTGCATTCTATTCCTACTTCCGTACCAAACCAGTGGCCACCTTGGGAAATTCACTTAACTCTCCTAAACCTGAATTTCCTACTCTACAAAATGAGTCTCTTATATCCCAGACCTAGAGGTTCTCTTAACCCATGAAGGGGACTCTTGGAAAAAGTGAAGTCCACTGACATGGGTTCATAGTTTGGATTCTTCATGGACTTCAACTGAAAACATACATACCTGGTACAATATTTGTATCAGTAAACAATTTTTGTGCATGTTTAGTAAGAGCTAAAATTCTCTTGTCTCTGTAGATAGCTTAATGCAATGTTTTAGAGTCAGAGGATCCCCTAGTCCTGTTCTTGGACTGATTCATTGAGATTAAAAGTGTTAGGGATCGGGATGCCTGGATGGCTCAGTTGGCTAGGCAGCTGCCTTTGGCTCAGGTCATGATCCCAGCGTCTGGGATCGAGTCCCACATCGGGGTCCTTGCTTGGCAGGGAGCCTGCTTCTCCCTCTGCCTCTGCCTGCCATTCTGCCTGCCTGTGCTCGCTCTCTCACTCTCCCTCTCTCTGAAAAATAAATAAAATCTTAAAAAAAAAAAAAGTTTTAGGGATCATGCAAAGCTCAAAATGCAGTAAAATCATACTGTTAGCAGACAGAGACAAGGTGGTTGAGTTTGAAAGGGAATTAACGACCTTTAATTTTTTTTAAGATGTTATTTATTTATTTTAGAGAGAGAGAGTGAGTGGGTGAGGGAGAGGAACAAGTAGACTTCCTGCTGAGCAGGGACCTTATACAGGGCTCGAACTCATGACCCTGAGATCATGACCTGAGCTGAAATAAAGTGTCGGATGTTCAACAGCCTGAGCCACCCAGGTGCCCTGGGAATTAATTACCTTTAATAATATTTTTATTTGTTACATACCATACTAACATTAATAAAATCAATGTGATCGTCTAGCCAAATGACTGGTTAGTGAAGATATCATGGACAAGAAAACACATAAAGCTTCTTTCTGAGAAAGACTAGGAAAAGAATGCGTTTGGGGCATACAGGCAAGAAAGTGATTTTCAAGACAAAAATGATGAACTACAGGGAAGGACGAGAAATGCAGGCTGAGTTGTGAAAATTTCACTCATCTGTTCCTCACGCAAATTTTCATATCTCTCTGGAGATGAAATTTATTTCAGGACTGTAGCTACCAAATATAAAATTAAAAATGAACTCTCAGAAAACGACGCAAGGCTTCATAATTTTAAAAAGAAATCTTATGATCGAGCGTATCACTAATTAAGATGGATGCCTTTTTCAAAAGCAAAATCTGCTATTTTTTTTCAGAGGTGCAAGCAAGAGAAAAACAAGGAGAGAATGGGAGGAGCTGAGTGGGAAATTCTCAGAGGAGAACATAAAGTGTCTCTTGAGTAAACGCCATCCAGCCCAGCTGGGTGAGCCCTTTTCTTAGTGTCACAATAGCATCACCTTGGGAAGTCAAGACATCTCTAGATATACCATTATTTTCTTAACAATCTCCTCAGGGCCTCCTGTTTGGGAGGCCCAGCCACCATCAGAGATGCACAGAGGGAAGTTGATATTCACATGACCAGAGCAATTGTGTGCAGAAGTTATTATCTGTAGACTGATTCCAAACATTCTTACCCACAAATACATGCTTAGAAATACCTCAACAACAATGCTGATATGCAAGAAAAGAAAAACAACCAATATTTAAAAAAAAAAAAAATGTGCCAGGCATTATGTTAGGCAATGTTGAGGGAATAAAATATAATAAATAAAATAAATAAATATAAACATAATAAATAAAATATTTGTGACGCACAATGTTTTTCCATTATCATCCCCATGTTATAGAGTACGAAGCTAAAGCTTAAGACATTTAAGATAGCTTGTCAAGTCCCCAACCAGTGTCTGATTGAGGCCGTCTTTGAATCCAAGCTCATCTCTGCAAGGACTATTCAAAGACCCTTGTGAGTCCTGATACTCTAACTTTTGGGGGTCCCCAGCCCATATTCTTTCAAATATGTTAAAATAAGCAAAATATTATTTAGGCATTAGCAGATCTGTTGAGTTGCATTCAAAAAATTATAACTTTGTCACTTTAGAACTTAAACAACTATAATTTTTTCTTTTGCCATTTTCTCCTTTGTGTGTGTGTGTGTGTGTGTGTGTGTGTGCTTTTGCTTTTGTCCCTTTCAGGGTGCACACTTTCTGTAAGCTCTTCAAAAAAAAAATGTCATGGTTCTCACGTTAGAGGTGAGGTACCCACCGGACACAGCAGCCTGAAAAGGCATCTGAAGATTCTACTCTTTCCACTTGGGGCCAGCTAAGCAGACCTTCACAGCTTACCAAGAACTTTGTCTTCAATGGCGTATTTGCGTCATAACCGAGGTGCTTGGCTTGAGCAAGCTCTGCGGTATTTCCTCTGATGGCGAGGAATGTGGTGCAAGAATGTAATTCCCTCTTTGCTACCGCCATACCAGCTGCCTGGTGCTACCCTAAAACTAAAGACACACCACAAACACCTGTTATCTAGGTGAGCAGCTGTCTGAGGTCCCCGGCCATTGTGAAGTCATTTAGGCAATCCAGAACTTACTATTTTGGGCATGCACATGATAATTAGCATTTTTTGAAAGAATTTATTTATTTATTTGATAGGCAGGGAGGCAGGCAGAGAGAGAAAGGGAGAGAGAGAGAGAGGAGGAAGCAGGCTCCCTGCCAAGCAGAGAGCCCGATGCGGGACTTGATCCCAGGACCCTGAGATCATGACCTGAGCTGAAGGCAGAGGCTTACCCCTCTGAGCCATCCAGGCGCCATGATTATTAGCAATTTGAGAAAACCCTATTGAGGGAGCACTAAGAAGAACGGATACAGGTGACTGAGGGGCTGAGACCTGGTCACCTCATGAGTTCGTGGCAGCCCTCACCTTCCAGCCTACTTCCCAGGTACCAGCCCAGTTGTTTCCACACTGGATCATGTTGTTTTGAGCACAGCCATAAGTGAGAGTCTGCTTTGCGGAATGTGGGTAGATAGACTTCAGAACAGTCTTGTCACTATTCATCTGGCTGCCAAAACATGTAAGTTATGTACACTTAGGTAATGTCCCCTCCACTCTTGAATGTGTGTCTCTTTTCTGGTTTGAAAGCTTAACAGCTTCATGTGAGTAACTCATTCAAAATGATCTATTTGGCTATTTTTGGACTATAGGGTTTTTTTTTTCTGATTTCTCATCCTAGTAATTCATAGAATCCCTTCCATTCACCATTCTGGTGATTTCTACCCTTTAGCTTCACATTCCTCTTGCTTTGTCTTGCGTACAATACAACATTATGTGTACATCTTTGGAGAGTTATGTCAGCAAGTGAAAGGAAACAGATTAGTCACTTAATTTACAGAGAGGGGAGTAGATTTCAGAGAATAATAATTAACTGGTCCACAATCTTTTGCAAGTAATCCCCTTACATTATCAGAGTAACACGATGGCATTTTTTGTTTGTTTGATGGCTAGGGACCTTAAAATATTGTACTGAAACATTAGCAAGCATCCATTTACACCAATTTAAAAGACATTTCTTAAAACATTTTCCTCTTCCTTCAAAACAGACGATTAGTAAAAGTTAACCCCGGCCAGCCTTGTATGGAAACTCAAATTGCTTTTTGCAGTCATTTTTAAACTATCAGTTCCCACATATGGAGCTATGGTTCCTTTTAAAATAAATAATCAACATTAGCTAATAAGCCCTCACAGAACCTACACATCTAAAATGAATGAACTTTGCTTCACACAATGGTTTGTTTAACCAAATGTGAGATACTTCCTTTTTTATGTCCTCTTCACTTTCGAGTCTTGAGGGAGCACCATGGAATTCCTTCTTCAGATGGAAAAGAGAGGAAAGTATCTTGCAATTCCTAGTAGAATCCACTGCAGGGGGGTTACTCCAACCAGGAGTCCCAGCATCTACGTGTCGGACCTGGTGAATAGACCTCATTTGTTGCGCTCAAACTCTATGCCCAGGCTTTGGACTGATTAGAGTCAGATGAACTGTTCCTCTCTGTGGGAAGTCACAGAGAAGAATGGCCTGTCTTCAAGGAGGAGAATACAGCTCATAATGCATTAGGTGAGGAGAAAGAAGAGAGAGTGTAAGAAAGGAGGTTTGGGTGACGGTTCTTTTGTCTGGAATGAAAGGGAAAATGTCTATCGTCACCATATGACGATAGGAAGGGAAGGGAAGAGCCATATGAAGGTCCTTTAGTTCTGCTGATGCCGTAGAAGGTTTTAGGGCTAGATTGGGAAGAGGGGTTAGAGAAGTCTACATCGCTAATAGGAAAGAGAAGAATCTGGAAGTGTGGGGAAGAAGAAAGACAGTAGAGGAAAAAGAGAGTTGTTTTTCTAACAAGAGAGGAGATAGTATGAGTATGAGCCTGATGTGGTGTGAGGTTGGGGTATTACAGGTGTGAAGTGATCAAGGCAGAGGGACTAAAATGATTTTTAAGAGTTGGGTGCCCAAAACTCAACTTGAAGTTGTTTGGGTTGTGATATACCCCAATTTCCAGCCCTGGAAATCCTCAGTTAACTCTCCAGATACACATGTCCATGAGGCATTTTAACACATTTCGTGTTTGTGAAATTGGGGAGAGTCTAGGTAGTTATAATGCAGAGGGGAATAGCTTTCTTGGAAGTGTATAAAAAATTTATTAAGATGGGAATAATTTAATAGAATTAGGAACTAGAACCAGAGGCAAACTCCACTATGAGGAATTAGTACAAATCTTGGAAAGAAGTTTCACATTCTACCAGATTTGGAATAGGAATTCAAGCAATCTTAAAAATCTTAGGAGGCAGAGAGACACCCGATAACACCTGGACTAGATATTTGTACTAAATCAGTGCTTTTCTTGTTATACATATAATACATTTTATAAACTTTAGGAGTAAAATAACAAAACTGTAAACATTTCTGTACATTAAAAAAAAAGAACTTGTGGTAAATTTTTTCACACCAAACACAAAAATAAACTCAAAATGGATTAAAAACCAAGATGTGAGATCTGAAACTATAAAAGCTTAGAAGAGAGCATACGCAGAAACTTCTCTGACATCAGCCATAGCAACGCCCTTCTAGGATATTTCCTGGGGCAAGGGAAATAAAAGGAAATGGGACTACATCAAAATAAAAGCGTTTGCACAGCAAAAGAAACAATCAACAAAACAAAAAGATAATTTATGGAATGGGACAAGATATTTGCAAATGACATATCCAATAAGGGATTAATGTCCAAAACCTAAAAAGAACTTGTACAACTTAACACCAAACCAACAGCAACAACAATAAAACAGTATGATTTAAAAAATGAATAGACATTTATCTGAAGACACACAGATGGCCAACAGACACATGAAAAGATGCTCAACATCACTCATCATCAGGGAAATGCAGATTAAAACCACAATGAGATGTCATCTTATACCTGTGAGAATGGCTAAAAAAGTCAAGAAACAACAAGTGTTGGTGAGGGTGTGGGGAAAAAAGAACCTGTGTGCACTGTTGGTGGGAATGCAAACTGGTGCAGCCACTGGATAAAGCAGTTTGGAGGCTTTTCAAAAAAATGAAAAAGAGAAATATCACATGATCCAATAATTCCTTGGATATTTACTCAGGGAAAACAAAAACATTAATTCAAAAAGATATGTGCACCCCCATGTTTCTTGCAGCATTGCTTTTAATTGCCAAGAGGTAGACACAGCCCAAGTGTCCATTGATCGAAGAATGGATGAGGAAGATGTGAGTTACACACACACACACACAGAGGAATATTACACAGGCATAAAAAGAGGCAGTCTTGCCATTTTGAGAACATAGGTGCATCTAGGTAGAGGGTATTATACCACATGGGATGAGTCACATAAAGAGAAATACCATATGATTTCACTCATATGTGGAATCTAAAAAACAAATGAATAAACTAACTAAAAGCAGAATCTGACCTATAAATACGGAGAATAAGTGATGGTTGCCAGACAGGTGAGGGATGGAGGAATGGAAAAATGGACGAAGGGGAGTGGAAGATACAGGCTTCCAGGGAGGGACTGAGTAAGTCATAGGAATAAAAGGCACAGCATAGGGAAGGTAATCAATGGTACTCTACAGGGTCATGTGGGGACACTGGTGAGCAGAGTATAATGTACAGAGGTGTTGAATCACTATGCTGTGCACCTGAAACTAATGTAACATTGTACACCAAGGAGTCTCATGTAGAGTATTTAAAAAATAAAAAATAATATACATACAGAAAACACACTAGGCTAAGCTGAAGGGTCCTATTTAGGAGTGACAATGGAGTAATGGAGACATAAAGACTAGAAGATCCACAGAGACATTACTGAGAAGGAAAGAAGAACTATAGAGAGGGTTTTTTTTTTTTAATTCAGAGTCTAGGATGGACTTTAGGGAGCCATGCAATGGCTCTAAAATGTAGACAAATTTAATGTGTTTGTGGATGGATAATATATGACATTTTAACTAGTGTAGTTCCCTCTTTGTAGTTCTGCCCCATTCATTTGTTCAAGCTTCTCCATAATAGAAAATAGATACTGGTCTCTGCCCCTAGTTCCTGGCGCAGAGCTAAAGCCCTTGTAATTTCCTAGGTGATTGTTGTTTTGTTTTTCTAATGAGGTAACTCTGGGTAGGCTTCTGGGTGGCTAATGGATTGGGGGGGTGCTGGTCACTGGGAAGACCAAACCATGATCAGAAGCTTAGAACTTTCGGTCCCCACCCCTTTTCTGCCATTCTCTTAGGAAGGGAGAGTGGCTGGAAATGGAATTAATGATCGATCATGCCTACCTGATGAAGCATCCAAAAAAATCCCAAGAGTATGGGGCTCAAAGAGCTTCCAGATAGGTGAACACACCCGTGTGCCCGAAGGTGATGTATTTCAACTCCATGGGGACGGAAGCTCCTGTGCTTGGGACCCTTCTAGACCTGTCCTACGTATCTCTTAACCTGGTTATTCATCTGTATCCCTTATTAAATCCTTTAATAAACTGATAAATGTTTAAAAAACTGTGGTAAAATATGCATAACACAAAATTTCCTATGTTGACTATTCTTAAGTGAGCTAAAGTTTAGTAGCATTAAGGGGATTCACATTGTGTTGCAATTATCACCACTACACATCTCCAGAACATTTTTCATCTTCCCAAACTGAAGCTTTATACACAACAAACAATAACTCTGCATTCTGCCCTCTCTAACCCTTGGCAACCACCATTTTCTTTTCTATATCTATAAATTCAATTATTCTAGGTACCTCCTATAAGTGGAATCATACAGTGTTTGTTTTTCTGTAATTGGTTTATTTCACTGGTCATAATGTCCTCAAGGTTTATTCATGTTGTAGCATGTATCAAAATTTTCTTCCTTTTGGAGGCTAAAAATAT